>NC_086359.1:12650851-12973976 GCF_036324505.1 Eleginops maclovinus
AAAACATATGTCAGGAGGTCTGAAAACAACTGAAACATAACACTTTTCTGATCCTTTTATTCCTTGAGAGGTGAAGAGTATCATTTCATATCAAAATCAAATAATAGCAGTGCCAACAAGCAAACACTGATGAGTAAGAGAGCATCAGCAAGACAACTGAAACAAATGGATCCCTTATGTTGCTAACAACTATTCCAGACATTTTTTAACTTTGAATTATTGTAGGAAACATTTCCTACACACTCAACTTGGCTTTTTAGAAGCACATCTTTAGAATATGTTCAACATGTAGTATATTGAATATTGAACTACTTAACATAGTTTCATTTAACAGAGCTGACAAAGACACACTTTCAAACCAAGGATTCCAAATTGCTTGTAAACGCATCATAGCAGTTCACATGTTTACATTACATTTCAGCAAAGACCAAGTCCAGTATTTTAATAAAACTATAGTCAGGAATAAGAAAGTACTTGAATGCCGTTAAACTTGAATCCTCATAGTTTAAATGAGATGGTCACAAACTCTTCTACACAAGTTTTGTACTAAGATAAGCATAAACGGTTGACGCTAAACGGGCATTTTTTTTAACAATGTTAATCAGCAGGAAGGGCTGTTATGCACCCACCAGGCACAGGCTTAAACAAAACATGGGCACACAAATTCCAGCCAACACTTGTGTGCAGATTGCATATGTTATAATACTCCACATACGTGCAAAGATAATATCCACAGGCTGCGAACATGCTCAGACAATTCAGAGAGATTTAACTTGCTTCACTGGCAAAGAAAATGAATCAAAATGTTTTACTTGAAACGTGTCATTGCTGCTGCTCTTTGCATTTCAGTTACACAGAACAGTGTGTGTTCAATCACACTTAACTCGTCTTACATCAATATAAACCTTTTACAGATTATCACACAGTACATTCAAGATATTTGGCTTTGGACAGGATATTGCATTTTTTATTAATTATTTGATAAGGCAGCAGATGTCCTGAGTGGTTGGTCTCACAGTCCACTGATAAGGCAAAACCAAACTAAGAGAACATATGATGCTTTGACTTTCACTTCCATTCAACATCACATTAAAGAGGTATTACAGACACCGTTTTTTAGTTTTGTAGCAATTCTGCAACTTCATACAGCCAGCCTAAGAAAAGAAAGATTGCTGTCCCTGCTTTGACATATCAGAAGTGAGCATTTCCAACATATCTTGGCTGACATGTGAACTACACAACATTTAGTTTTGCTCTGGACAAAAGCTATACGAAATGAGTGTGTAGCCCTATAAAATATCAGGATGACAGGGTAAAAAAAATCTCTAAATATAGTTAAAGGCTAAACAGATTTCTAGGTTGAGATCCAAGATTTCTGCTGAACATATGTGGTTGACATTAAGGAAAATTTGTTTCAGATGCTATGAAAGCTTCAACATCTCAAAGTCAACTTTATTGTCAATGTGTGTGTAACAGACAGAAAGATCGAAATGCTGTTTCTCACAGTCCCGAGGTATTAAATAAAAAATAAATATATATATATATGTACAGTATTTGCATACATTATTATATACACATAGACTATCTGCAGCTACATTGTAGCTTAACAAAGGCAAGATGTATTTATCTTCTAAATGTGTCCCAGAACGTTGTACTAAACATCCCAACGTGGCAGCTAGGCCATAGAAGCCTGCGAGTAATCTATTACCAGATTGCTGAGGTGCAAAGATGTTCATTTCAACCTGGTATGAGCTCAATCATAGCACAGAGTTACTGATTACAGGGCGTGAGCAATATATTAACACAAAGAGACAGACAGGCTTGAAGAAGCATGCTTTAGTTTACATAAGCAACCACACACACACACACACACACACACACACACACACACACACACACACACACACACACACACACACACACACACACACACACACACATACAGGGTAATAAAATACACCATTCCCTTGCAAAGCTTGTTCTGGTATGCAAACACTGAAGCCTCATAAAAAAAATGTTTTGATTTTTTTTAAAAAGGATAATGTCAATCACACAGACATTTAGATAAGCATGGCTTCAATATTTTAAATAAAAACCAGATTCAGGCACTTTGGGCAAAGAATATGTATAAAGAGAAGGGGGAATCATCAGACTGAGACACACATAACCTAATAACGTACTCTTGTTTCAGTTGTATCTAGCAAGACATCAGTCCCTTTAGAGTGCATGTCACCTGACTGATAGCTCAATTACTACTGACAGATTTATGACATCGTTCCATTTGGTGCCCTCCATCTATACACAACCCAATAGCTGCCATTTCCCATTAGTGCCATTATACTACACATAAATCACTGCAGGGCAAAATTCGCCTAGCGTGCATGCAACCTTTCATTCTGGGGATGTGTGTACAGTGATATATTGTGGCATTTGACAAGGGCGGACAGAGACTATGTCTAGGATACTAAATATAAAATCGTCAGCAACATGTTTTTTCAAAAGCCAGTGTCCTCTTACTTTGAACCATCACCACAGATCACGGTTGACACTTTTTCTATTGGGATTTGTTTTGTAGAAAGTAGTTCCAATAAAAACATATTGATATGATGAGTGTGAACCGACTTTTTAAGAAAAACTGACATATATGATATCAAACCTGACTTTTGTTGTAAAGTGTGGTTAGGTAACAATGGTAAACAGCACTAACATTGTCACAGAAAAAGGACTTCGCCCTGCGCCTTGCCTTGCAGACCCCGACTATGTACAGCTGGATAGTAGCCGTCCCAGTGACGTCAGACCGTTGTTTCTAGAAATCCCCGACACTCTCAGCTCTTTCAGGTCTCATGTGTGTCCTTATGATAGCCTAAATTAAATGTACAAAAGATGTATCCTACTGCGCCAACATTCAAAAAGTCGTGTCACCGTCCCCTTTGAAGAATGTGAGTATTAAACAATGACATGTAACCAAACTGTCACTGAGATGCTCTGCCACGAAGTTCTAGCCATGTTTCTAAACTTTCTCCACTTCAGCAACATTGTAACATGCACCTCCCGGAGGCTTACAATGAAACCAAAATGTCGGAAATAACACACCTCCAGAAATAACGAGTCCTTAACCTTCTCGGTATCACACGGTTTTTAAGTTTCTGGTGTTAGGCTTCCCCTCCAAAAAAAAGCCCGTTGGACCCAGTTATTGACAACTATCCCAGCATGTTCGGTAATGCACGCTAGCTAAGCGAATCAGCCTCCCTCCAGTGACGTAAAGAAGAGCTTAGACACAATATTAGATGTGATCTTACCTGTATTCTCTTAGGTCTTTAAATGTAAGCTCACACTTGAGTATGTGGACGCAATTTTACTTGGTACTCAGGGGTTATGAATAGGACAGAGAGGGGGTTCAGACCGACGCTGCCACGTACAGAACCTTTCGGTGGGGGCTGACCGTAATGCTGGGAAAAGACGCGCAGGGACATTCTTCATATAGATTGATTGCACTGTACTCGAGTGCACCTGATACGCAGATGTAACAGAGGTGGAAGAAGTACTCAGATCTTGTAAGTATAAAGCAAAAGTAGAAGTACCAGAGTGTAGGAATACTATGTTACAAGTAAAAGACCTGCATGGAAAATGTTACTTAAGTAAAAGTACAAATGTAGTGTCAGCTAAATGTAGGCTACTTAAAGTACCAAAAGTAAAGGTGCAGGTTCAGGTTCAGGTTTAGGTTGTTTTATTTATATCCGTAGGTAGATTTGGTTTGCAAATAAAAAGACAAGGGATCCATCCTGACACTTTAAAAAAACAAACACAGACAACAGACACATCTCTAATAAAAGGACTAATAGAAGTACATATAAAAGTACAAGTACATCCTGCTCCGTCAAATCTCAAAACATTTAAAAACATGGACATGTATGGACATTCAAAATTCATAAATAAATAGATAAATAGCCATCTGTGTGAAGCTCCTATGATCCTATGATTTATTAATTTGTGCAATAGCTGCTGGGATGAAGCTGTTTTTATACCGCTTAGTTCTGCTCTTTGGGACAACTAACCTCTGGCCCGAAGGAAGAAGCTTCAACGCTGAGTGCAGAGGGTGGGAGTCATCGTCTACTATGGAGCTGGATAACCGCTGTAACTAACTGTAAAAGTAATCATTCTGCAGATTGGCCCATTTTAGAATAATATATTATATGTTTTGATAAATTATTAATCCACATCTGCAAAGTAACTCACTATGTTAAATAAATGTACTAGAGTGAAAGTCCACTTTTTACCTATGAATTGTAGGGTAAAAGTACAAAGTATTATAGAATAAAGTACTCAAGCACTTAAAAATGGTACTTAAGTACAGCACTTGAGTAAATGCACTTAGTTACTTTACACCACTGACAAAGATCACATACCTAACTAGAATTAGTAACACCACAATGTATTCTGTTACAGGTAAAAGTAAAACATGTTACCCCAGTAAAGGTATACAAGTTTTGGAATTCAAATGTATTTGATCAAGTGGCCCAATACAAATAAACATATTAAATGATTTGACTATTTGACGTTAATGTCTTTCTTTACCTACTGCCTGTAAACTGTATGGATCATTTAATAGAAGTAGTACAAATCGTACTTAATAGATTATCGGTGGATTATTAATGTATTATTTATATGAATGAATGCATGCATTCAAAGCAACTAAAGCTGTCAAATAAAAACTGTAAATAGTACAATATTTACTTCTGAAATAAAACTGAGAAGAGTAGGAGTATGGTTCTATAAAAATGCATTATATTTGATCTGTTTTGTGTGTAAAATCTGATCCTGCAAAACAGCTAGTAAGCTGCAAGATAATAAAAGTCAAATAATAATGTCCCTCCTAAATATAGAGGACTTTTTAAAATGTTGTTTAAGCAAAAGTATGGTGAGTGAAAGTGATTGAAAAAAAAAAAATAAAAATACTTTGGTTGTAGACCTGAGTCTTACTTCCTAGTGTCTCGTTTATTTATCTGAAGAAAGCTTCGTGCAACAATCAAAGTATGGTAACAGATGATAGACATTCAAAAGCATTTGTGCCTTTTCATTCAATCTTTTAGGATGTTTACGGTAATGTAATGCATGCACTTTGTCACGTTTACAATCTGTTCTCTGACTTGCACTTGTGTGGAGACCATCTGGAGAAAGAAAAAAAACATCTGCTCATGGCTTTTCAGTTATCTCCTGTTACAGTAGTTTCTGTTTTCTGTTACTGTGCTCTACCTGGCTCTGCTATTTCTGTAGCCTATTATGTGTCTAGTGGGAGAAATGGTACTTAATTAACACCCAATTAAGTCGAAAACACCTAATTAAAGCTAGCAGGATTGTAGGAGAGCCTTTGCTGTAGTGTAGCAACATATGTGGCAGGCTGAGGCACATCTGATGAAATACTTATTATGATTGCACAATCCCCACAAATAACAGTATATTTATAAAAACTCTTCTCTTTGCATTACAGTTATGAAGATTCAACACAAGCATGAAATTCTCATCTGTTCATTTTCAGTCTGAGGTTCCTCACAAAAGGACAACATATTTGTGATTACTTGGGATAATAAATCTCCCTCTCTCTGGCCAGATGTGTGATAGATTACATCATGTTGGTTCATTGTAGTAAAGGTGACTTGCTACTACTAAAGATATGCACAAAAACGTGTTTTGTTATATAATATATAATATAGTTGTATTTATTGTATTAAATGTGTCATCGCAGAATAGCCAGCATTGACTCAAGTAACAACGAGTCATGATATGGAAGAGAACAAATGAAACAAGAGAATGGGGCATGTTCTGTTTAAGTGTTCACATTTAAAGATTGGGTTTAAAACAAAGATCAGGTTAATCCGTCGCCATAGTGCCGATTGAAGTGATGTTGATCAATTATCTTGTTTTGAGCCACAGTGACACCTGCTGGCAAAACATCCATTCAAAGTGTCCAGGAGATGTTTGCCCTTATATTAATATGAATAACATTGCATGTCAGAAATCATATAAATCTTATAGGCCTGGAGAGTATTTTTAGAAATCCAAGTAGAAATCCAAAATACAATGTGTCAAAGTGTGCAATTAATTTCTTAATGATTAATAACGTCTTTTAAGAAAATAGGTTTAACACTAGACCCACCAACATTCCATTACTCCTACAACCGCCGAGGGGTCAAACCTCGCAGAGAAATAATTTTTCAAACATTTAATTTGTAGGTTTTCATCATTTCCTTATGTACTAAGTAGGACTTAACAAAAAAGATTACAGTAACTTTGGAAAATAACATGGGAAAAATAAACTGAGCGCTCTCTTTTCCTCTCTCCCCCTCCGGACAGCCGTCCGTATCCATCCCATGCAGCTCGCTGATCCTGCAATAAGTGACCCGGCATTAAAGAATAACATATTTATAAATAGTTCAGGTTGTTCCAAAGGTGGATAAAAATGGCTAACTTAGCAAATTAATGTGTTTGCAATGTCTTTGGCTCCTCTTGTAAAATGAACCCACTTGATTTTTCCATGCCCAGTTTTTGACTAATTGTAGAGGCTAAGCCAACACTTTAAACCTCTGAGGATCCGCTATCTTGGGGTAAATTACGTACACAAAGTTTGCCAGGTGAATAAAAGTCCAATACAAAGTTTCCAGTCAAATGCAGTCCATTTATTTCCTTTTCACTGTTGTCCATTTAACTTGCTTCATTTTCTCATTCACCATATACATAATATTATGGTTCACACAATACCGTAAGCAAATGTTTGTAATCCTCTCTGTGTGTGTGTGTGTGTGTGTGTGTGTGTGTGTGTGTGTGTGTGTGTGTGTGTGTGTGTGTGTGTGTGTGTGTGTGTGTGTGTGTGTGTGTGTGTGTGTGTGTGTGTGTGTGTGTGTGTGTGTGTTCTCCGTGTGTGTTGTTACTACCTTTATACCCACAGTGTAATTTGGTTCCTACAATAACATAATAGGAGACCTTTAACCTGGTTGATTGTTAAGTCAAGGCTTGTTAATATTTATCTTTATGGTTTCATTTGGTTCATCACTTTCTAGGAGGGTACCGTCTCCTCCCTTTATAAAAGCACAATACCATCTCAATTCACCGTTCTTTCATCATTTGATCTATCCCTTTCCAGTAGGTCCCATACGGCTGACCACTTCCTCCCTTCTGATTAAACACCTGAAATGGCTTTAAATGGTAAAATCGCCGTAGTGACCGGAGCAGCCCAGGGGATAGGAAGAGCAATAACAGAGTTGCTCCTGCAAAACGGTGCTAAGGTAAAGTTAAACTTATTTACGTGTCACAACCTGACATTTGTGTGTGCAACTGAGTTTGTGTTAAAGTGATTGCTTTTCTGTTGTATGGGAATCAGATCCTTGCACTGCATTAGTTGTGCAGGACTCTGGCCTTCCAGCTGAAATAGATTGATACTGTTAAATGCTTTAAACTCTTTATTAAATAACACAACTTTGGTTTGAAGCTTGAAGCTTTGTTCATTTCTCACTAGAAGGTGATTAAGTGTGGAATTTCACCACTCTTGGGACCTAAGATTGCCATAACTACACTGTAGCTACTGAGCATCTGACAATAAAAAACCCTTGAACCTTGAACCATATCATTAAATACAGTGTTTTTTTGCCATCAATGGCTAAGTTATAACTAGAGCATTTGTATACCATTTAAGGTTAGTGGTTCACTGGTGTACTTCAGAGTGCTTTGAAGTGGGCCATGGTGGTACTTCCAATTGGGTTAGATTAAATAAAACAATTATGTCATAAAAGACAATGATTGTAGGTGGTTCTGTGCTGCATTTATTATGGAAACAGTCCAAAATGGCAACCATTATGGCAGACATGATTGTATATCTGCTGTTTTTTCACTTGTTCAGGTTGCCCTCTTGGATGCAAATAAAACTAATGGGGAGAGTTTGAAGGAAGTCCTGGACAAACTGTTCGGAGAACAGACTACTCTCTTCCTACACTGTAATGTTGAATCAGAAGAGCAAATCAAAGGTTACACACACACTAACTTTTTGTTGGAGTTAGACATTTTGCCACTGGAAAACATGGCTGCTAGAGTTAAACTTTGCTGTAAGTAACTGTTTCATTGTCTGCTTCAAGCTGCCTTTCAGAAAACTCTGGGGACGTTTGGCAGAATAGACATCCTGTGCAACAACGCTGGCATCTTGAATGAAGAAGAGTGGGAGAAAACTATCTCCATAAACCTTGTGAGTATTTACTACTACAATACAACTTTTCAAAGGTTAAAAAGTCCTCACCTGGCAGCACTCTTCAATTTAAAATTACCCCAAGTGCATTGCAATAAACATTCTATGATGCAGGCCGCTGTTGTCAGGACGACCTACATGGCTCTGGAGCACATGAACAAGATGACTGGAGGTCAGGGAGGGGTCATCGTCAACACTGCATCCATGGCAGGTATGGCCCACAATGCATAATAATGGGGAGAGTGTAGAATATATTCAATCAAAGGCACAGAAATGCAATGATCCGGGTGTTTTGTTGTTTCCTGTTTTATTTTGAAATGTATTTTGTCCTTGTGTCTTGTCGTGTTTAACTTCCTGTCTTTGTGCTTTCCCACCTGTGTGACTGTATGATTGTGTTCAGCTGCTGGCCCTATGTTTCACCTGCGCTCTCCCACTGTTACTTGTCTCTGTGATTAGTCCTGTAATTATATATACCTATCTTCCCCACTGTTCTTTGTCAGTTCCTGTCTTGTTTCCCCGAGGTCCTGCTTGTGTTTCTGACCTTGTTCCTCGTGCCCCCCGATCTGTATTATTCAGTTTTCCTTTGTTTATGTTTTACTTTGCTTGGTCTAGTTCCCATTTTTGTATCAGCTTTATTTCATTCAAATCTTGCTTTTTGCTTATTCTTGCCTCCTCTTTTACTGTGTTTGGGTTCAACATCTTGTTAAAACCTTGACAAGAAAACACGAACATTTTTAATTCTAACCTTGAAACACTGTAACTGGTGAAAGCATTCATCTCTGTCCCATCTCGGATATGACATTAGTGCATTAACCAATAAATTACTGCATGAAAACAAAAGTATGTTAACGATAACCCACATCTTTCAAGTCTCCTACCGATAAAAGCTGCCCATCTTTTTGTCTGACTGATATCACCCACATCCTGCAGGTCTGGGTCCTCTAAAATGCTGTCCAGTCTATACAGCCACCAAACATGGAGTGGTCGGCTTCACTCGAGCCATGGCCGTAAGGGTTTTTTACGATCTATTTTATTGATAAAGAAAAGAACATCATGGCCTTTATTTCCAGGTATGATACATTCTGAGCATTTAAGGCCTCATGATTTGGATGTGTTTTTATAGGCTGCTTCTACTGCCGCAGGCTACGGTATACGATTCAACGCCATTTGCCCAGGTTTGGTCAAAACTGAAATGCTGTCCAGTCTGTCGAACAAATTGGGACAATTTTCCCACCTAGCCGAAGAAACCAATACAATAATTGCAGACAAAAAGATGTTGAAGTGAGCTGATTTTCTTTTATTTAATCAAACCTATTTTACGTCCAATATCTATGGTGTTCATGTTGTACATTCAGTTACTATTTCTCTATATAGCTTTGTTATAGGGGCAAAGTCTGCCATGTTTACTGTTCACACTCATTACACCTGGTCAGAGCTGTATTACACAAAGGGGCATATTCTGTCTGCTACACAATAAAAGCTTTCAACTGGCCAAACAGGTTCTTTTTGATTGTGAAGCAGCCTTAAGAAACGTAGTGTATTTGTCATCACTATTATTAATTGATTATATTGAGTTTGTTTGCCTGCAAAAATAGTAAGACCCCTGAAATCTAATCCTTATTTTATTTTATCTTTGACAATGTGCTTGGATTGAGTTTTTTTTAACATCTTATTCCTTTACCTCTAAATAAGACTTATTTTCTAAAATAATTCAAAAGTGTACAAGGAAATTGAAGTCGTTTAAACTAACACATTTGGAAACAGGACATAAAAAGCTCATTTGTGTAGTACATGTTACAATATTGTTTGCTTGCTTCTTCTGTTAAATCCCTGTATCTTTTTTCTTTCAGTGTGACTGAGGTAGCTGATTGCCTCCTCGAGCTTGTGACAGATGAGACTAAGAATGGAGAGGCCTTACAAGTTAGATGCAATGGAAAGAAATACATGACATTCCCTGTTTTTACCTAAAAGGTAATAAGATAACAGACGGACCAACAAACCCGCTGACTGACCTGTAATGTTTCACACTACTCTAATCTGCTTAAAAATGTTTCATCATGTTATAGTAATTGCAAATAATCGCTTCCGTTGTACCAGTAAAATGATCTGTTAAATCCTTCTTCACATCTGATCATCTAGAATATAAAATGGGTTTTTTAAATTGTTTTAAATGTATAGTCGATGGATGGATGGATAGTCTATAAAAAAAATAACAACCTTATGTTATTAATAAATGAATGAAACCTTACATAACTTTGTTTTACAGTAATTTGCTCACTGAAATATCTTCAAGATGCAAAGTTTTGCTTGTTTGGGCTTTGCCGTCTGACTCGATTTCAACATTTTGCATAAATATTTAAGGCAGCATACTTAAAAGTGGTTTTAAAAGAGGTAATGCCTCATATTAATGCCACATGTAATCTGTCCACTCATTCCTTTTGCTATCGTGTTAATGCGTGTTTGTTCTCCCCGTAAACAGACCCAGGAAATATAAGCAAATAGTTTTTAAACATAAATTATTTATTATACATCTATTTGAACACATATGGTTGTGTGTGTATTCATCTATCTATTACTATTGTAATGTAGTATTTTTGAAGACCGGCAATGCTACTTTTACAAAAGTAAAGGGACACACTAGGCACAAGAGAAAAATACGATATTTTATTTCAGCATTACCTAAAGTACTAGAAAAATTCATGAAAGAAGAAGAAGAGGCAACAGTGGACAGCTTAGACTTCCCCTGTACATTTTCGACAATATTAGCACATTTCAGATCAAATTTGTCTGATGTAGTTGTAAACAAAGGCACTTGAGGCATTTAGTTATACTACAATACCTGCCAATGCTGGTGTTGTGGATTTAATTTTAGAGAGCCTCTAACTGAATGATGGAAAAGTTATGTATTGTTTCCCTTTAGGAATCAACATCAAGGCCTCTCCATTCTTCGTCTCGTCTTTCACCAGCTCCAGGACGCACTCTGCAACCTCAGACGTACTGAAATGAAAAAGGTACATTGATTTTAATTAATATGCCTGTAACCGGTATCACACATGGTCACGATAATGTCTAACATGTGTAGTCATAGAGGAGTCTAAAAATGATGGAATTATTATCTATGTGGTATCTAAGGTTATACAATGTTGCATACAATTTTGATTTTTGTGAGCCTTAGTACATTCATTAACAAATCAACACGAGCAAGACTCACTTTAATACCCCAAACTTGTCTTCAATCTGTTTAGCTGCATCAGCCAGGTGGGAGAATTGCCCAAGACGTGATGCAGTATTGACGAAGAGATCAGTTTGGACAAAACTTGGGCAAAGCGCGTTGAACCGTATGCCATAACCTGAAGCGGTAGAGGCAGCCTAGGAAAAAACCCACATACACACTATTTAGAATCAACTTCCAGAAGCACAATGTTTAAGACAGTAAAGGAAAAAGCTGTCTCATTCAGGCAAAAACAAGCCTGTACAATGTCAAAGCAGTTAGTATAATTTGCATTGATTCCCACCTATATGTGGGCACTGCAATATGACTGTACATGCACTTAAAAAACACTTTAATTGTCTTCTTGTACACAGATATTAACTTAAGCTTTGCCTCATTTTGGATACCTCCCTGCACACTACAATGGGAGTTTCGATTGGATAGTGTTGTCATATCACACCAGCTGCTTGGAGTGAGTATTGCCGATATTAGCCAGCTAGCTAGATGACAACATTATCGTTCATGATACCAGAGATGGGGGACTCGAGTCTAGTGACTTGACTCGAGTCAGACTTAAGTCGCCAGATTGAGGACTTGTGACTTGCTTGATCAACAGTGAGAAAAGACTCGACTTGACTTGGACTTGCTACTCATGACTTGAGACTTGACTTAGACTTGCATGCAATGACTCGACAAGTCATTGCTGTCTTGGTTAATTGGTGAATAATAATAATAAAAAATATTTTCGATTGGATGTTTCCTGTTGCATGTGGGCGAACCTGGCAACCAGTAATCTCTACTAGGTGATGCGCCCGCCATCTACAGTAGAGCGGTCGGGGTTTGGAAGATGGAAGGTGCTACCAGTTCTGCTGCTACTGCAGCCAGTGTTCCCAAAATCATAAAATTTGGATTTAAAGACTATTCAACTCAACAAAAGAAACGATTCGCCGTGTGCAAGGTGTGTAGCGCAAAGAAAAGTACTACACAAAGAAAAGTAAGTAATGTCTCTAGCTAATTTCACATTATTTTTAATCTAACGTTAGCTGGCAGCTAACATCCCATCTCCATCAGTCAAACGTGACAAGAGCTTACTGTTTGCATCACATTAAGTTTTAATCATGTTGACTTAGTTTCACATTGATCCCGCCTATCAAATAACAGACAATCTGACTGAAATACGGCAGTTTATCTGAAATTGCCAGATTGATTCACTTGGCAGATCAGGCCTAGCTAGCGCTAGTTGCTAGTCCAAAGTCTACCACATCAATGTAGCTGTTAGCTTGTTAGCGCTAGCTGCTTTTTTTTTGTTAAATCATATATAAAGTATAACAGCCAAACAACATGCACAAACCCTATTACTGTAAATGTATGTATAAGTATATGATATATGAGAGATGTATGACATAAATGAGAAATGGGCCACTTTCAAGAGTAAATCGTAGTATATAACATAGAAGTGTCTCCATTTCATTTCCGTATGGTATTTATTAATGGAATATTATGCAATGAAAACATGAGCTAAAAGTAGTTTTTTTGCACTTCTCCCCTCTGTCTAGATTTGAAGAGTACATCACTACTAAGGACACATTTGACACCAATAACAATGATATCGCAGTTTATGACTTCAAGAACTCCAAGCAATACCTACAGCTTTAATCATCCACAGCAGAGTGAGAGAGTGAGGCCTTTTTGAAGGAGTAGTGGACATAGAAGTTGTATTTGTTCAAGTTCATTCCTTCTTGCACTTCTTTGTCTTCTGTCTTTTGCAACACATTAAAAAAAAGGACTGTCTTTTGCAACATATTGAAAAAATGGTTGTAAATAAAAGGAAGTGGTTTGCTGCTGTTCCCAAGATAAACTACTGTGTTGAGTACTCTGTCTGGTAATTATTGTTTGGTACACCAGGCCCTGTAGTCGTTCCTAGTAATTCTGATCCTGCTGGTCCTAGTGAGTATTTATAATTATTCTTTAGCCTTATATCCCCTTCCTCTATTTGTTAGCCCTTTTGTGCAAATGAGGGCTACATAAAACTTAGGCTGCAGTCTCTTAAAGTTTTAAGATGGTTGTCTTCCAGCTTATTATATTTCTATGACTTGACTTGTGACTTGCTTGACCTAAGCTATGACTTGACTTGACTCGACTCTCACAAAAATGACTTGAGACTTGCTTGAGACTTGAAGGTTAAGACTTGAGACTTGCTTGAGACTTGCATATGTGTGACTTACTCCCATCTCTGCATGATACATTGCAGTCTGCTAAATTAACCCAATAAAATTAACTGTGTTTTTTGTCATCAACAGTTTTGTATTGTTGCATGTTTATTGTATCTAAAAAAACACACTTGTACCCTTTATTTGTATAGAGCTGTGTCCCAAAACGTTTGTTACATAGCCAAGATGTTGACCTTTGAGGGTTTGAGGAGTCCAGCGTTCCACACTCTTTTTGATCACTTTGCATTATCTGAGGACTCATAGTGCGCTGCATTTTGACATATTTGTGTGAAAGCATTTTTGTCATCAATAGTGTGTACTTGTGTTGATATAAAGTACACACTATTGACTTTCTTCTGGGAAACCATGCTTACCGCCATGGCTCGAGTGAAGCCGACCACTCCATGTTTGGTGGCTGTATAGACCGGACAGCTTATTAGAGGACCCAGACCTGCAGAATGTGGGTGTTCAGTCAGACAAGAGTTTTCTTCCAGATTTTACAACAGGTAAGTCAATTATATACAGTGATTTTGAGGGTGAATTATTTTTTTAAATTATAAACTCTTTATTAACTTTTAGCTGTAATGAATATATCTTTTCCATATGCAGTCCTTGGTCTGAAGGCTTAATTCTTTGTGGACCCAATTTTTTTGTTTTGCACCATGTATGCATGTAATGTAAATAAAGTGTCATTCTCGTGTGCAAATGTTTTTTTTTTTTTTCTATCTGACTGTTTTCTGCCAATTTTGAGGATTCTGAGTTAAAATAATTGTTTAATAATGAACAGTAACCGTTTCGTGTAACAAAGAACTTATCTTGTTTGGTCTTTACCTGCCAAAGATGCAACGTTGACGATGACCCCGCCCTGACCTCCATTCACCTTGCTCATGTGCTCCAGAGCCAGGTAACTCATCCTGATAACACCCATCTAAAACATAGAATAGTTGAATGTGGTGTAAACAGCTATCATTTAGCATAATAGCAGCCAGATGCGGAGTGCTTCTCTCTACCACTTACAAGGTTTATAGCGACAGTTTTCTCCCACATTTGCTCATTCAGCAGGCCAGCGTTGTTGCACACGATGTCTATCCCACCAAAGGTTTCTGCTGTTTTCTGCAAAGCAGCTGAAGATCAGAAACCAGTTTTAAGTTCACTTTTCATTTCAGAACCATGTGATACTTTCCCTCTTATATGGCTCAAATTGTACATTTCTTAGTGTGGCATAATTCACTTAAGGGATGGCAATGGTTTTTCAGCTTATTGATTAATGGTTACAATTTTGGTAATCCCTTGATCTTTAAATTAAAAACAAAAGTCCATAAAACGACTGCTGTAGATTCTGTTCAGATAGTAAACTAAATGATTTGGTTTTTTTTGGATAGTTGGATAAGACATTTGATCTTAAACTTGCATGAATACAAATAATCAACTTTGTGAGATTTTAGCAATATTTTCATCCCAAAAAAGGTTTCCAGTGGGATGTGTTAGCTTCATGCATGTGTTGTTTGTTTATTTCAATAAATAACATTCCAGCTGTGGTTGTCTCTTAAGTACCTCCCCTATTTCCTTACTTTGTTTATCTTTGTGTGTGTGTATGTGTGTATGTGTGTATGTGTGTGTGTGTGTGTGTGTGTGTGTGTGTGTGTGTGTGTGTGTGTGTGTGTGTGTGTGTGTGTGTGTGTGTTTGCCTGCTACCTTTGATCTGCTCTTCTGATTCCACATTACAGTTCAGGAACAAAGTTCTGTCTTGCCCATATTGTTTGTCAAGGACCTCGATTAAACTCTTTCCAGCTGTTTCATTCACATCCAGAAGGACAACCTGGAAGAAATAAGATAAACACCTTGCTGAAAAAGTGTAGTCACAACATAGTAGGGCTAAATCTTTCCTTAAAATGTTCAGTCTTTGTTGAACCGCTTGATTCCACTTTACGATGATGTTGGAGGCTGTTGTGTAATTGATCCCTGTATGTCAATAAAGATACGCATGTTGCAGTCCTATATTATGTAAAATGTTAAGTTACAAAACTGGTTTACTTTGAAAGCAAGTTGAAATATGACTTCAATATTGGCAGACTTTGGAAGAAAATGTACATTTTAAGAATAGAAAAGACTGGTATTAGAATAGAATGTAGCAGGCTGTCGTATTTGTGTAAAAAAATAATGTAGGTTAAGCGAAATACAACAGAAACATGCAGATAGCCAGCCGTCAAAGATAAGTAAATGTATTATTTTAGTTGTTTTTCTCCACTGAATCATAGGCCAACATATTGAACATCTATGCAGGTAACTTCGATATGATCTCACACGATAAAGCTTTACCTTGGCACCGTTTTCCAGGAATATCTCCGTTATTGCTTTTCCTATTCCCATAGCTGCTCCAGTCACTATTGCGATTTTACCGTCTACTGCCATTTCAGCTGCTCAGTCAGAAACCAGGAGGCTCTCAGCTGAAGGCTCCCTGAAACGAAAAGACTGAGGAAACCAAAGAGACCAGGATTTAAAGTGACACCGCCCCTAATTTCCAATTTACCCATCATGTCGAAACATGACGAGGGTATGTGAGATGACTGTGAAACTGTATTCAGGTTTTACTTTGAAAGGACAGGAAAATATGTTTCACCATTAAAGCGAAAATCTTAGAAAGTGTTTTTCAATTGAGTATAAACTTTTTGTTGATTAAAAGTGGGCTGCTGAGAGCTCGTGGATGTGAAATCATCTTATATAAAACCAGACTTTCAGGAAGCACCTTCGTAAATATCAACAAATTGGTACAATAATATATATCGGTGTATAGTCTAACACACGTATACAAACCAATGCAAGTCAATTTATTCTTTCAACTAATACGACTTAGGGAGTTGGGGGGCTGTTGGTTAAGAGATATGACGAAAAGATCCGTTTAAAAACATTGCGATTTAATACGTTTTTCCTGGGAATCCGATGTCAGCGTAAGCTTTAGTAATTTTCCAATACTGTTTAAGGTCGTCCATACACAATCTTACACTCAGTATATCTGCCTGCTGTCATTTTCTATAAACTCCATGAAGTAGCGTTTATCTGTTACACAAACTTTAATATTTACTCGGTGAGATCATGTTGGTGTATTGTACGAATGCCGAATTTAGTGCGTCATGTTATGTCTAATACCCTCCTTATTATTGTAATTGTAATAATTTGTATATCCCTTCAGAAACAAGTCAGAATAAAACAGACATGTTTTAAATGGAGTTTGGAATGACTAGGCTAACAGACTGGCATACGTACATAAGTGGTTGTGGCCACTAGATGGAGGCACAGTGCTTTTTGATTTGATAGTTAGTATTTATCTACATATCTTTTAACCAGAAATGATACAAGACAAGCAATCGGCATTGTTGTATGCTTGTGTACAAGTGTATACAATATGCATTAATTTGGTTATAAGTACATTCTGGGGATTGACTTTAACCAGCCCACTCAGACTGTAGAAACTGACAATAAATAATTAATTAACTGGCTCAAACTTAAAATGAGCTATGTTAGTTAATCAGAGATCTTTTTGTATTTGTGTCCAGACCCCTTTGATAGGCCTTACTTCAGTTAAGAATTGTTCTCCTTTTTATAGTTCTCATAAAAGTGTCACATTTTGCTTCATCCTAATGGCTCGTTTTCATTCAAAATATGTGCTCAAAATGTGGGACAATACTGATGCCATACTGCATTGTTTGTAATTTTCTCACAAATGTCCATTGACCAATTCCCCCAGTTGCTCCTAACAGGCCATGAACTACCTTAACTAATGAATTACTTGGATCCTAAACTAAAGCCTAACATGGTGAGGTAAAATAACCAATGTTTTGTGGTAATTCAAAGGACTTTCTTTTTCTTATCTCTTGAAATACTTGAAAAGAAAAATTTACCCAAGCTAATTCTGATCAAATTGTTTTTCTTTTTAGGTTGAGTAAGTATGAGTAAAGATCCTGCAAATATATTGAACCGCTTGGGAGTATGTGTGTGGGGGTGTGTGTTGCCTGTTGCCTAAAGGGTTTTTGAAAAGCATACTTGGCAAGACTGTGCATGCTGCTGCAACAGTAGAAGTTAACTTAGGGAAACACTGTCACAACCACAAGAAATGTGTCAAAAAGAGGGTTGCAACAGAATAGCAGACACTATTTTAATTCAGAGCACAGCAGGCTCTGGTGTGGTTTTGTGAATTAATATCACTGGAACTTGGTGTAACAGAAAACTCAACTGCCTTTGTTGCAGCTTACAGGAACACCCAAACATCTTTAAAAGGATCTTTGTAAGGATAAAATTATAATAATTTAATGAATTTACACATCAGCGCAATAAGAACACATCTGGATTAGTGATGTGAAATAAGTGGCCTTTGATTTAATAATGTTTTATTTTAGGCATGGTTAAAATGTATGATTTTTAGTGCAAATTGTGCACTTATATCCTTTTATGTTTGGTACAAGCTCAAATTACTAACCAAGTAGAGTCTTGCTGTATAAAGCAGATTTTGTTGTTGATAATCCACTGCTGCATTCACCAAATAGTTTCTCTGGTAAAGTAGTAGGTAGTTTCCTTGCTGTGGAATGGACTGTGTGAACGGACCTCTGTGTCCTATTGTGCCACTAGGTGGAGTGGAGAGTTGCATGGTGACAATCTGTATTTTAGTGAGTCCATCGATTACATCATAGTTTCAGATACAGGAGGTTGAACACAGAAAGAGAGTTCCCTTTTACTGTAACAGAAGTCATGTGTAGTACATTTTATTTATTTTTTGGTACTTATGATATTTTTAGATGAACCTTTATGAATACATACATTAACCACACACAGGTAGGTGCAGACATGCACACACTATACAGTTTTTTGTAGGTTGCACACATGCACATTCATCTGGAGAGGTGCCAGAATGCACCCCGGCAGGGCCCAGGAGGTGAACTGACACCAGTCCACACTTCGTATTTATTGTTCCGCTCGGGACGAGAACCGGCGACCCTTCGGTTCAAAGCTGAGGTCCTTACAGATTGAGCCACTGCCACCCCACTACTTCAGTCTTTCCCCTTTTGAAAGGTCAATCTCTTTCGCCTTTTTATGTTGGTGATGCTGTTCACACCATGTTGTTAGCAGCGATAATATCATGATGCATATTTTTGGGCATTTGGGTTTTGGTTTGTATAGGTAAGTAAGTAAGTATGAATGCTGCATCAATAATACATAATTGAAACTAAATTCTGTTTTGTTATTTAAATTTAAACCAATTTTTTTATTAAAATGTTGACACTGATAGATAATTACTTTATGAAAACGATAAAATGGTGTGGGGTCGATGTTGCTATGTGAGAACCAGCTCCTCCACTATGTTGATGCAAAATACTACTTACAACGATGACATAGTATCAGAGGCTTCAAGTCTAACTGATATAAATTATTATGAAAAAAGTATCTCCTTCCAACTCTGTGCACTCACAAACCTGAGTCCACAAAGGCCCCTAGAGCTTGTCTTGCTTACGGGGCAAATCTACCATTTAACGCCTTTCAACTGTGATTTGCTGACCAGCTGCTGACTTGTGTTTTCATCCCGGTGGCCCATTGCCATTTCACTGGTGATTACTCTGCTAAAGAGCTCCAGAGAGCTGGACAATGGCTGAGAGCTTTACATGTCACCAGTGTCATCGGTCGCAAAGAATAGGACGTCGCCATTGAACCAAATATCAGCCTGTTTACAGTGAGGGGCCTCGAGCGGCAGCCAGGGGGGAGGGGGGATGTGTGTGTGTAAATGTCAATACCTACAGGAGACTGTGGCTTTGAATGCAAAGGCTTTTTTGTGTGTTTAGAGATTATGTGGTCTGAGGGTGTGTGATGGTTGCTACATACTAAACAGAGATGGTTGTTTGCTTGCGGAGATACATTCAGCCATGTTTGTGTGTGTGTATGTCTGTCCCGTATGAAAAAACTATCAACAGAGGTCAAATGTTTCTTTAAGTGTCCATTTTTCATTTCAGGACATTACAATGAAAGATCACAATTTTAATTTAATCAACAACAAAATTCATTTCATGCTTTTCGTAACTTTATTAGCTGTCACACAGCTTTAATGCAAAGATTTAAAAGCAGTGGACTCCCACATTTCAGATTTTGGTGACCCCCATAAGCTTTTAAAAGCAGCAAAATGTGTATTATGACTATATCGAGGACCTCTTATGGTTGCAGTGGTCCAAAGTTTAATAAAATATATATTATATACCATCATGGTCTGGTAGGGGCCACTTTTGCAAAAACTATTTCTGACAATGGTCTACAGACTAAAAACAAGCCTTACCCAATTTGTTGCATCCCACATTTTCCCTTTTATTGATTCACTATCAGTCATCCATAAAAAGCTAAGCATCTGCAGATTGATTCTATACTTAATAATTTATGATTCAAGTGAGGTATAATAACAAAATCATATATACGTGTTTAGGTATCTCCTTTTATTTGCAGGACACTCCATTTAACCGTAAGTGAACATGGAGGGACACATGAGATTAAAATATTTTCTGTATTGGAGAGAGATCACCACCTTCTAGTTTTGGGATAACAAGTTCAATTTATTTTTAAAAACAGAAAATGCCATCTTATCTATGCATTGTGTTTTAGGGTTAGATTCTGGACTATCTTTGCTTAGTGCAGTGACTTCCTGTAGTCTCTGCTGGTTATCTGTCAACCTCATCTTGACAACACATTGAGTTTGTGATCCAAATTTAAGAAACTGACCTTTTCATTATCATCAATTTCTGTAACAATGAACCCAATACCAAAATGGTTAGGCCATTATTTTAGTATTTCAGTTTAAGTATTATAAGGTTAGTTGATTTAGTCCTAAAACATTCTCTGGAACATGGGGATTCAAATACCTGCTATGTAACCTGAACGTTTGTACAAAATAGAGTGATTAGAATGTTTGAATGTTGTAAATTATGTAAGACTCAAATAAAATTATTCTCAATGATGAGAAAGTAGTCCTTTTGTTGGTTAATATTGTAGTTTAGGAGCTCAAGAGATGCACCTTAAAAAAAAGGTGTTTTATGAATATGAACATGTTCGTCTAATCATGATTTGGATCTACACTGATAGCTGCTAAAATGCGGTGGCTTCCTTTTCATTTTCTAGTTTAAATACTCAATGAACAATTTTAAGGATAAAGACTTAAATTGCATTTAGACAGGAATCAGACATTTGGTTGTTTGCTTTTCTCACCTGAAGGACTGAATGCCTGGATGTGACCTAAATGTGAGGAACAGCAGAGGCTTTACAGCAGCCTGGAGGGCTGATCCAGCCATATCCGAATCACATCTTATTCAGTTAGGGAATATTTGGTTCTTATCTGTGGGATTTTGGAGGTGTTGGTTGGTTCAAGGATGGTCTTATTTTCATTTAGGACTAGTCTGAAAACCGGGCAATGCTGCTATTTTGACTCAAAATTCACACCTTCATTCTTAGAAAACATTTGGGTGACTTGCAGGTGAAGAAAGTATTGTGTTGTTTTACTGTATTAAAACAGTGGCTGTATCACTGGTGTTTTTTTTGTTCACCTATTACGCCCGTCAAGCTCAGAGGAGTAGCAACTATTGCTGCACCCTTCATAATAATGTTGCTATTTACAGTCTGAAGTAAGAAGCTACACACATATTTCAAGCTTTAGTCATAAACATTCAAGGAATCCTACAGGCCATGTGCAGCAACAGAAGTCTTTATAAACTCCCAATGCAGAGAAGCTCATGTGGTGTTTGTCAGTACCTTTATTTAACACAATACACCTACAGTATATATGGGGAAAGTGACATGTTTCAGAGATATCAAACCTTTTAATATTAAATTACTGATAACAGGTTGTTCCTTAGTTGTGAGAGGGAAACTGGTATTGTTTTCAACTTGTGAGTCTTAGTATGTGTGTCATCACAATGACATGTGTTCCTGGAGACACCTTCTGTAGAGGCGGTTTTAAATACTTTACCATGTGTTTATTTGTCTGTAGACAGATTTTCTCATCATGATTGCATTGTAACCCTGTAAGATACTATCGCAAAACTATACAGATGTGTTGTTGATTTAATAATGTGGGCTAATTATGAAGATGGGTGTAGTTCACCTCCTGTGTACCTGAGTAAGATTCCTCCATTAAAGTAAAAGTATATAGAGCCGAATAAACTTAATCAAAGTGATAGTACCCACATTGCAGTAAAATATTCAGTGTCAGTGTTTTAGGCCTACAATGATTTTGTATTGGCTTCAGCCTCATTCATGTGTAATTTTGTTGCATTTCACTGCTGTAGGTGTTGAAGGTGTTTCTTTGATTACTTTATATAGCCCAATGTTGGGAATGTATCATATTCTTTAGAAAAATAAGCCTATCAAGTTTAATAAAATGTAAAGATGTGACCACACCTAACCTTCCTGAAATGAGAAGTAGCCTAAATGTTTTTAGTAAAGTTCCACCTCAGAGGCACAGTGAACCACAAGTAGCCTATCAAACAGCACAAGTTAAATCCTGTTCTATTATACAATCAACCTTGGTTGTTCTTTAAAAACAACACTTTTATGTTGAATCGCGTGAACTGAATGTCACAGAGCACAACACACACCAGTTTGCAGACTAACATCAGAAACACACAAACTTAAAACCGTTGTCTGCGACGATAAAATAACAAAGCTTTAGAAAAAAGGATGAAACACTCAAGAAAACTGAACGTGAGCGCACACGTGCAGCTACGGCATGGACACGTGTATACCGTGTAGATACAGTAAATAGGGTTAGATGCTTTCTTTTATTCTTTAAAATGTTAGTAAACTGAGTAACGGTCAATTCACGCGTGAGGGGTAAGCAGTTGTCAAATTATAACAAAATGTTTAACAGCTACTCGCAGTAAAACCTTGTGTTTTGAAAAGATGAAATTAGGCAACGTTGATTTGAGGGTGCGTTCAGGGGTCTAGGACGACGTCATCCGGTCTCCGCGCTGCATTCAAATCCATCGAAAAAAAAAATGTGGGTGATAAATAAATGATGGGTAAGTAGCCTGTATGCAGTCAAAGAAAATGAAAACAAAAAACATAAATACAACCTCCTTTGTTATAGAATTTACTATTATTTGTTCAAGTGTTGTCTGTAACGTTTACTGGGTGTTCCCTTTGTCTCACAAAAGCATGCACACTTCAAAAGCAAGGAAATTAAATTATATCAAACTATTTTATGGTGCTTGTACTTTGGGCTATACTTTGTAATTCAATATTGTGCAACTTAATATTTCAACTGCACTGCCAATATTTGACAGCTTTAGTTACTAGTAAACTTGCAGTTTAAGATGTTTCAAATAATATATTTGTGGCCTATAGATGAGCCATACTCTAACAGATGAAACCAAATAATTGCTGTATAAATAACACTTAAAAACATTTCATGTCAATGCATCAATACAATTACAATAACAATTAAGGGCTTCCGTTCTGAAATGCCCCCTTCTGAGGAACTCGATACAGGTTTAGCTGTATTCTCTGAAATGGTTAACTTTTGTACTTAAAATGGATTTTTACGTTGTGGTTGTATAACTTTTACTTTAATAAATCATCTGAAAAGGCTACTTATTCAACCAATGAGAGTGGTTAAAACCTTAAATGTAACAACCATGTGTTAGAAAAGGATTGATATCTATGACTGATTGTGAATAGTTTTCTGGTCATGTGTTACAGTGATAGGCTAAAGCAGGCCTTTGTGTATCTTACTGGCAATACAAATGAATCAACCCCTCAAACACAAAGAAAGCTGTAATCTCATCAAATCACACATTACATATGTGACATAGGTGATCTTCATTTGGTTTTCTAAAGTTGCTTTGATGTGGTATTGATGTACATGGGTAACTGTATCATGTGTTGTGTTCCGTTTGTTATTCACATGTTTATATGAATGATATGTAGTAGTTCAGCTAGTTATTGGAGCTGTAATTATTAAAACGCTTTTGAATTATTAAAGGGAGCATTTTCTCATGTATTTCCTCAATATTAAGGTTCATTAATTCAGGTAAAAATACATTTCATTGTATTCATTTTTAAGTAATACAAAAGTAGATGGTGTTGGAGTGGACGCAGTATCAACACACACGCAACACAGTCACACAGACCTTCAAATAAGAAACAAATGTGTTTATGAAGCGAGAGGATATATAAAGGTTACTACACGAAATAAAGTTGTGTATCACAGAATATAGGCCTATGCTATAATATATTTCCGTTCAGCACAATTGGATGATACGCCACCTGAACCTGGGAATTAAGAAGTTGTACTACGAAGAAGCCCTTGAAGGCATCACCTCGATCTGATCCAAAAGCGCGCTCCCGGCTTTACGTGGCTACGCCCCCTGTTCACCGTACGTGCGCGTAACCTTCTATCGCGTGGTGAGGATCATCCATATTGCTGCTAGTGGTGGAAATAAGGTTGTATTCCTGCCAGGCCCTCGTACACGTTTCTTTATATTTATACGTGTTTTAATTTGGCGCTGAATGCTCTGCGTCTAGACTGAAGCTCTTTTGGTCTAGGAGCGACTGAGGAGCACAGACTCCGTGGAAACGACCTCACATTTTCTTGAAATTGAAGGAGAATTCGGGCCGTGGGGAGGACTGGTAATCCTGAGGGGGGAAGAAAGACGGCGGTGGGAAATGGCCACTCAGGTGGAGGCTCTCCTGCCCGGCAACCCGCTTGCTAAAGCGGAGGAGCACGGTAAAGTGATCCGCGATGAGTCGGAGGAAGAGGAGGGCGGCCGGGGCGACGGGGCCAAGCGGCAGACTGGTGTCGCCGAGCAGGGGAGCAGCAGCGGCGGCAGCAGCCCTGGGCAGGGAGGGACCCCGGAGGAGCAGACCTCCAAAGAAACGACCGAGGAGAGCAAAGGAGGTTGTGACAGCGAAGATAAGCAAGACGAGGAAGGCGTAAAAGGCAGAAAGGAGTTTACTGAAGCTCCCCCGCCCAAGGTGAACCCGTGGACTAGGAAAATGAATGCGGTGACCGTGGTCAGCGTGAATGGACAAGCACACCACGGTTGGTACACCCTCCCTTACATGTTGATTTTACTCGCTGTCAGTTTTGTGTCGGTGTCTGTCCGTCCAGGTGTGGTCACAAACAATGACTGAGCAGCTGTCACTTAAAGATCGGGTAGCATTTGATTAAAAACCAAAAGAGCAGAGCGATTGCATAAACAAGCCCTGTCTGTGGTCAACCCCTTGTTGCTCCATGCAAGCTGGATATATTTGGAGTTAAAGCCCTCTCCTTCCTACTAGGGAAGGCTATTCCTGGAGCTGTGGACCCATAGTTGACTGTTTGCCTTTAAAAAATGATCATGCCCAAACAAAATAATTGTGTTTCTAAATTGTAAACTTGCTTGCCTTTAATCACATGCCAAGCAATGGCAGCTACACTTTTGGTCCCTCCTAAGATGATAATGTTTTTCTCTCTAAATAGTTGGTGGTTTACTTGTTAATCAGCTTCTTCTTCAAGTTTATGGACACGTTGTGTTGTCGTGCAATGGTTGTGAATTTGCTGGGTTGGTGCAATCTCACCATAATCTGTATTTACTTTAGTGCAGCACGTTTTTGTGTATTTTCTGGAAATCTTTCGAGGTAGAGTATGCTTATTTTAACAGTGTCACAATGCATGCTGGCTATGGAAGCTTTATAAGAGTAGTCGAACTAGCCAAATATCCTCATGTTTAACCTTCTTCATCACTATGTTCTTCCTCCCCTGTGTCTCATCCTTTGCCCCACACACCCAATCAGCTAAACCTTAGCTAATACACTCCCAGTGTTTGCAAAATATTTAAACCGATGCTTACTAATGCTTACGTGTTTGTTTTGAGGCCCTCTTTTTCGACACATAGCCACAACACAAATAAACGACACATCCGCCCATGTCTTGCATTGCATCAATTAGAAGAAAAGCCACGATCTTGGCTGGCTGTCTAGCTGCTTAGCCAGCTAACAATAGCGCGACTACTCTTTGGCCTAGTGCTTCGTCAAGCCCTTTCCACTCAGACATTAGCTTAGCTTCCAAGTCGCTACTGTGCATTCCCAGTCGTTTCAGACTTTGTGCAAGGCATGACTTCCCTTTAAGCTCTCTGAAGATCAATTATCAAGTTTTTAAGATGGTCCAACATGAAACATCTGCTTGTTTAATCGCTAAAAGGTAGCTGGGTTGTTGTGAGACATCACGTGTTTACTCCACGTGTTCCACGAGAGAAAGGCATGGGCGATAATAGCTAGCTAACTAGCTACGTAGCAGGCTAACTGCGTCGGAGTCATGCAAAGTCATGGACCAGATATCATTTGAGATGGTCCTGTGTGAGACATGTTGTGTGTTTCGTGGGTAATAACCCGATTGTCATGTATTGCATCTGTTGTCAGTACTAACCCGGCTCCTGTCTGGTTGTCCACCCAGCTAGCAACAGTTAGCATGGATGCTACCAATCAGGCTTATGAGACTCATCATGGCTTGTGCAGGAGATTAGTAGTCGGGGCTACAATAACTACTCAAACATATTTTGTCATCAAGAAAATGATTGTGAAATGCTTCACATTAAATGTGGATTCTAATCGATTATGTTGAGGGGGACCTTAATATTACACAAGGAGACAGCTCTCAGCTCTGTGGCAAGGCAACGTGGTGTCTCCTCTCACAGCCATGTGTGAGCTTTTTCCTGGCCAGTGTCATCTTTAGAGAGTCGGGTCATAGTGGTTCTGACCTGGCCTGTCAGCAAATTGTTTTGTTTGCCAGTTGGTTTGTTTGCTCGCTCGCTGTTACTGATGTAGACTTTAGGGTACAACTTGTACCCTGAATCTGGAGTGGTCTGTGAGGGTTGGGTGGCTTGTGCTCCAAAAGCTGTCACAGCAGCAAGTAAACCTGGCCGGCTACCAGATAAGCAAGAAATAGTTTCACTTTGTTATGTTACATTCATAGAACAAAACTGGTTGGATGCAAATTGTTAGCTGCATTGTTGACTGTGTTTTCAGAGCTGTTTATTTGTTCTTGCCCCTGTGATACAAAACCATGCCCAAGTAGAAGTTGTTATCGTGGGGTTGAGATTTGTAAGCATTTCAATCGAAAATGGTTAGTCCCTTCTTGAATTCTTTTTTAGAGAAGATGTCAAAGCAATAAATAACTTCAAAGGTGTTTAAAAAAAAAAAAAAAAGACTGTCTCTATCAAGAGGAAATAGACCTTGTGTGGATGGATATTTAGCAAATGTTTTACTGTTTGAAAGGTGATTTCCTCCATGAAATTCTTGTCCTAGAATGTTTCATCTTGGTCAAAGTTGTTACCAACATTAAGGAGATTAATATTTTGAACTGGTAGATTGCTCCCTAATCTGTCTTGTGTATTCAGTGTGTCCTTGAACAAGACCCTGAACTCCTACCTGGATAAGAACACCAGCTGAAAGGCTGAAAATGAATCTCCACGGCCCAGTCAGCTTGTGTTAGTAGTAGTTATCTAGTTCCTAAATGGATTTGAACTTATAATAAGCATCCCATTTTAACTATTGCTTTAACCCATTTATTCCTAAAACGGCTCTAAAACCCTATGTATAATAGATTGAAATGTCCTTATCTCCTGAGGGTTTTCTGGAAAAATACTAAGAATTGGCAACGTCTATGAAAACCTGAATATCTAAGCCTCTGTAGCACATAGAAACATGAAATGAATTGCATTTAAAAGGTAAGACTCACAGGTTGTATTAAAACATGCTCCCTGAGCAATAACATACCAACAGATTTTTATAAAAAATCTCAAAATCAGATTGGTAGGGAAAATATTTTATATGATAAAATAACAAATCACAAATAACATTTCATATAACAAATACCATTTTAAAACATGCCAACACACAGACCAAGGCACCTTGGTATGAGAGAGAGGTGGGAAAGGAGTGGGGAGGGGTGGGAAAGACCAAAGGATCATCAGGTACAAAAACTTCTACTTCCACCTCCCTCTCAAACTCCTCATTCTCTCCCAATTCCAAATCGCTGCCGTCGCTGTCAAAGTATTCGTCGATCGTAGCCATTTTTGCCTTTAAAAAAGTTAAAAACAAACGCACGTGAATGTCTGATTCATTGACGTGATTGTCGGCCAACCACACGACATTTGGGTGGTCACGTGGTTTAAAAAACCCAACAAGACCCACCTCATGTGTATTTGAATCATTGACAGTGCATTATATGCTGCATGCCTCATGAAAATGACGACAAATCAACAATGTTGCGCTTTGCAGCAGCCGGCGGTAGATGGAATGTTGCGCTGCGCAGCATCCGGTACAAATGGGTTAAAGATGCTACTAGTACTACTACTACTGACCGGGTTTACTTTTGGTTGATGTAAATAATTGTCTTGCCCAAAAATATTTCACATTACGCATCTCAGTAGCTTGTGGTTCATTATCATTTCAAAGTTAGCTTAAGTTTCTGAATACTTTTCTTGTCTTAATTAACCTAGACAAACATTCAGACTTCAACATTGTAAAGAAAAGAGAATACATAAAATATACACTGTTATATATGTAAGACATGGAATAAAATGTGGTCACATAAGTTCACATACTTGAACATAAATGGACAGCTATAGCATAAAACGGTTGGCGGTATAACGTGGTCAAATCTCCTGGCTGCGGTTTTGGTGTGCAGATGCAGAATGCAGATGGTATAGCTATACATGCTTGGGAGAAGATAAACCAGAAAATCTAATTTGAGTTGTAGTTTGAATGGGGCTTAGTCATTTTCAGGTTCATACTTGTTTTTGTGGTTTCTACTAAAATTCTTTGTTTTTCTTCACCATTGTACTGTTCCACCGTAGTTTAACTGTAAGTTTAAGGCCAAATTAAATATGTATCTTGCAGATGTATCCTTCTTGCTTTGTGGATGTTCGTGGCTCACAGGCTTTCACCTTGTTGATAATTGAATTGACTTTATTGCTAGGTGAGTTAGTGCATAGGGATGTTTCCTTAAAGTAGGAGTTTGAGGGGCTTGATTGAGCCACAGCAATGTGAAGTGGACCTCCTGTTAGCAGCACAGAACACAGGCACATTCAAATAGCAAGCACATTTAATAACCATGTCTAATAACATAAAGGTTTTTGCATTTTGCTGAAAAACTGGTTTGAGGCAAACATTAGTACATTTTTAATCTTTTTATTATGCTCTTAAATTTACCTTTTACATTTATTTTTTTTGTGAAACAGAGCATGTACTGAGCATCACTTTGATTGTTGCTGCTGGGAAGAATGTTGTAACGCTGTCCAGCCGCTGAGGATTGACCCCATTGTCAGGGGGGCCAATGAATAAATGTAAATGTCGGTTGGGCTCGATACATTAACATTTCTTTAGCACAATGCAGGAGCCTTAATCAACACTTGCAAATAAGGCCCTCTCTGTTTGAGACTTTGGCATTATAGAGACTGTTGATGATGGTCTTACAACCATGGTTGGTGATGTTTCGAGGCTGCTTTGCCTTCCTGCAGAAGTCACTTCTACTTGGGGGTTGTTTCAAAATTAGCATGGACTCCTCACTTGTTTCCCACACGTGTCCCTGCTCTGGGAATCTTGTCCTCTTTGTTGTGGCATTAAACAGACAGACCCCCGCCATAGGCGACAGACGCCTTCGATGCTGTTTGTAGCCGAGTTTTACGACCTGTCGGAACCCGACAAAGGTCACGATCCTGGAAGAAGTGCTGACACATAAAAGGGTAAATTGGAACTACTCTTGCAGGAGAGGCTACTGCTTCTGAATGTCAACGTGTTGTGTCTTCATGTCTGCTGCTCGAGGTACTGGGCACAAATCTGCAGAGTTTAAAACAACTTAATGCTGAATGAATGAAGAATCCTTATATTCTCATTGGTCCTTTAGATCCTTGAGTCTCTCATCTCTTTCTTGCTGTGAAGGCAAAACCTCCATCCTAAGTAAATGTATACTGTAAAGCAATATAACACAATGTCATTCCGTTCGGAAGGATTCTTCCTGTAACGCGTCCAAAGACTTGGACTTCTCTAGAACTGAAAAAATAACTTGAGTCCTCAGTTAGAGTAGCACGTATCGACGGAAAGTTAATTTGATCTTTTATCAGGCGAAAAATGTCAGGCATTTTCCTTGACAGATTATTATCTTTCATAATTTGCTACTTTTCTGACAGATGTCATTCACACAACCACTTCAGAATCTAAATTTAACCTGAATATTAAATGATTTCTGCTAAACTGTAGGTCCTGTTTGAGGAGAGATGCTAAGCTAGTTAGCGACCTACTGTCTGTTGTGTTTACTCTTCCTCATGTTTCCCTCTGCTCCTTTTACACACACACACACACACACACACACATATCCGTCGGCTTTTTCAGATGAGCTCTTCTCTTAATTTGCCATACTCAAGCTGCTTTATCAGTTTCAGGCTTGTATCTGGACCCGATGATAGTGGCACATCCCTCTGTGCTCAGGGTGTGGACAGCTTGCATCAAGGATGTGTCCATTTAGTGATGTGACCAAGCCCTTTGTCACAAAACACCTCATCATGAGTCTAATTGTATTTTGTCTCACATAATTTTTAAAATGTAAATAAAGTGGCGGGTTGAGACATTGTGGACCTGAAAGAAGTAGCTGTAGCTTGATGACCGGGTAGAGGTAGCGTGTTTATGTCTCTTTTCATAAAATGGAGTATAACTAAGAATAAAGGGAATTTTATATTCAAAATGTCTCATCATGATGCTCCAAGCGTGAGCACGTGTCTCCAATGAAGCCTCACTGCCTGAAAAATAAGGCCCACCTGCACTGGTCTGTTCCAGCCTGTTGGCAGAAGACCACCTGTGATGACCTCCTGCCCCATGTAAAGCATTGTCTTGTGCAAAGGTCAATTGTTTACACTCTCCAATGTCAAGTTTATTTTATTTTCTACCTGTAAACCAATGTTTTGACTCTTAATGTGGGGAAGCAACAATAAATGTTGTTCTACTTCTATAGCAATTGGTCTGCACAACAAGATATGGACGTATTGTATTAGCACGGCTTGCAGACTCAGTTACCTACACCTTACAAATTGTAACAAAAAATATTAGGCTATAAATAACACATTTAGATATTGAGGAAAATCCTTCTCTTTGTCGGATGAGTATTGATGTCTGGTCAGATTTGTTTTGCAGCCCTTGCACAGTTCTTACATGACCTGGGCTAAACTCATCTGCAGGGTGTAGCTGCAACTGGGCGTACACAGGGAGATGCCGCTGAGCCCCTCGTGTGTGTGTGTGTGTGTGTGTGTGTGTGTGTGTGTGTGTGTGTGTGTGGCACGCAGGCAGTGTACCGGCATATGCTCTGACTGTCGTTTCCTCCATATTTGGTTCTTGCAGAGGTTTCCCTCGCCTGTTGTCTCTCTGTTCTTAACTTTAAAATTTCACCTCGACTTAACGTAAGGTTTATGTGAGAAATCCATTATAATGACTATTAAGCATCCTCATCCATTTTCCCTTTCCCTGTAATGGGAGACATAAGTCATCTGGGAATGTCCTAGTCGCCTTTTGGGAAGTACTTTTGTCCTGTTTTCAAAATGTTCTCATATCTTTGGTTTAAAGAGAAATGTAGTTTGAAGTGTGTTTTACATTTTTTTTAAATTCTGTTACAGCCTGGCTTTTGTGATTGATTTGTTGATTATCAAACTTTTGAGGAAAGACTCAGATTGCAGCTTCTCCCATTACAAATGACCACAGTAACTTGAAAATCCCAGAATTAAAACAATTCGTCGATTTTTAAATGGCCAATAACAAGTCCCAGCATCTGGCTGAGGGCTGTTTCTGCTTCCCAACACTAGCACTGTGTTTATCTAAGACTGCAGAGCCGACGTGGCTTAAGGTTTATTTATAGGCTTCAGCAGCGAAACACGGGGGGGCTTTGGAGCAGGTATTGTCACTGTGAGTTGTGCAGCACCCATGAGAATTTGTTTTTGAGCTCCACCTGAGATGTGTCTGTGCACTGTACTAGGTTTTCTCAGAAAATCAGAGGGGGCTGATTCTGTCAAATGGTGGTGAAATTATAATTATTAATTATACATTTTTTTATACAAGCTGAGGTAATTTGCAGCCGCAGTGAATTATTTGATGTGCAAAGTTATCTCACAGAGCCTGCAACGTAAGTATAAGCGAAGCAGATGGAGAGGTAACAGTTAATGCAAACTGGCTACGGATTAGGGAAGGTTAATGTTAGCCTCCGGCAGTCAGGCTTGTTCCACAGGCTGCAACAACTGTCTTCGAGTGCTGTGAAGAAAGACGCAGAGAATTAACGAACGAGGAGGAGCAAGACGGATGAAGGGAGGAACTGACAGGAGGAGAGAGGTGATTGAGTGTAAAAGAGCCTCATAGCGCCTAACTGATCTCACCATTGCGTGTTTTGAAGAATACAAAAAAACATTGAAAACAAACTACTTGTATATTGTTGGTCATAAACAAATCAATATACATTTATTTATAGCCAAGTTAGGAACACTAGTACATTTTCGTTGTCTCCCCTAATTTCTTGTAGCTGTGTTGGTGTGTTAATACTCTGCTGCAGAGTCTGTGTGCCGGGTCGTATTTCAGGTACATCTGATCCAGCTCAATCCTGCCAATTGTTTTGTTAATTCATAATTTCAATGGAGTGATACAGTGACGTGTCAAACAAGGTAGTCTCCTTTGTTTGTTGTGGGGGAGAGACCATTATAAGAATAAAATGTGAAACCTATTTTTTGTCTGTCCGGTTGCATGTTAGAGTTTCTTAGAAATTAATGTACCAGTCGTTGCTCTTAATGATTTCATACATTCATAGTAACATTGCATAGTTGCAAATATGGAACAACCTTTTTATTTAGTTGGAGGTCTTTCTATACTTCTGACTAATTTTGTTCTGTTGATGCTACTATGTGATTAATAAGGAACACTTTTCCTCGCTGCTCTCGCAAACAAAGCAATATCAAAAATGCTCCTGCCCTTGCCTCCACACGTCTCCTACATTTTTCTCCTTTTTATGTTCCTATGATATGCCATTTCAGTAACCAACATGCATGGCCTGTCCTTGAGTTTTGTTAAATATAACCCTTATCAGCTCTCTTAGATAACACCCACCCTTCACACGGGCTGTTCCCAAGGTGGTTTTAACCCTGTGGGGCTGTTTAGCCAATAATCCATAGCAAATATAAATCCCATATGTGATCAGCAGCTGAATTCGGGGTAAAAAAAACCAAACCTATTTTGGTTTTCGGTCAGCCAAATGATCACGGTGTAATATAGATTTGTCCAAATGTCAATACAATTAAGATATTTCACCAAATCTGTAACTAGATCCCATGGTTGAAATCTAAGCAAAGTTCCTAAATACAATTGTACTTATTGTCCGTGATATCAGCATCTTGCAGTAGAACATTCATTAAGACCCTGTTTTCATTTAGCAATGTATGAAGTCCTTAGCTAAAGTACTTACTTAAATAATAAGATTAGGGATAATAGTTGACCAAAAGGCAAATATTAATGTTTGCTTGTATTACGTCCTGGAATTTAAAATCCGGGAAGACATTTGAAACTGCAAAGAGGAAGACTTCACAAAAAAGGTTCTTGTCTCAGGTCACTGCTGAATGTGTGACTGCCTTTGCTGCAGCCACTTATAGTGGGGCAGACATCTTGGCCCTGGGAGGCTCTAATCTGACAGGAAACCATCATCTGATGCTCCAGGCAGCGAGATGCATACTTGCCCTCAGCGGGGGAATCGTGATGCGCGCCTCAGCTGATCAGCAGAATGTGGTGGAGCTTGACAAACCTGCTGTTTATTATTGAACAAGCACCGTTTGTCCACTTGTTGTAGATGTTTACAGACAAAATTCAATTTAGCATCCCGAGTCACTTTGAATGCATGGCTCGTGGTCTGTTAGGTTCAAGAATAGCTTTTAAAGCAAGTATAGTAAATGTGATGTCATGGTCACAGATTTAATGACAATAACAAATATATGGACTTTAGGCTTCCACCTTGTATGATTTAATTTGAACACATAATGCCTACAATTAAGAAACTCATTTTCATGTTGGTCTCTAGGGACCTAATATCACTTTACATGAATTCAGACTTTCAATTTGTGGCTAATAAGCAAACACTAGGTAACCAATTATGTGAAGGTAATACATTGTATGGTATAGTCCTCTGCCATGACTTGCAGAAAGTTACATCAGCCGTTGTCAAAAAATGGCGTCAGAAGAAATTAGAGGATAGATCTGATGGTGTGTGTGTGTGTGCCTGTAAAAGATGCTGTGTCATGCTCTGTAAGCAGCATCAGTGTTACGTTAGAAATGCTCAGACTACTGTTGTTCACACTTTGTTCAAACTAAGCAGATAAGTGCGGATAAATACTCGAGGCATTCCTGCTGATCCGTCAGCCTAACTTAGCAACAGAGTTGTTGCACAGGCAAAAGCTTTTCCAATGAGTTTTTCTATTAACTATCTGTTTACATGACCCAGATATTGCTTTATATTGGCACTGCATGTTACTAACTCCCTTCCAGGAGGGTTATGAGATGCTGGACCAATGCCTGATCAGCCTTTGCCTGTAACACTGGTTGTTCACAGTAAGTCATAATGTTTATGGTACTAGTTGAGAAGTTATCACATATTTACCTCTGTCGTTGAAGTTATGTATTCTTTCTTGTTTGTTGAGACCTGGTTACTCAAGAACTTATAAATTAATATCTGGATAATTTAAATTACACATGTAAGTAATGACTTTAATTAGCAGAGTAACTCATACATTTGTTGTAGCTGACGCTAACCCAAGTGGTTTAATGGTTTATCTAAATCCAACTGATGAAATGGTCACATGAATAGAAAAAAGACAAAACCTGGTTGTGGTTGGAGGTCAGGGGTCAGCTAATGCGCCACGGCTACTGCTCATAAAACAAAGGAAGACATTTATGCCTTGGCTTGATCCACCATTAGAATGCTTTAAACAGGATTCAGGTTTGAGTTGGATTGAGAGTCTTGGATTTGTTGGTGGTGATCATTTATTTAAGTGTAATGGTAGTTGCACGTGATATGGTCAGCCATGATTGGAATAAGAAGCAGACTGTTGAGGTAACACTGCCTGCTGAATGTGAGATCTTTTGTTAGCCACTGGAAATGGCAAGTTATAAGAAGCTTTTATTCAGCAGTAACATGTTGGCAGGTTCATAAGTTAAGCTACACAAAGCAAACATGTGTAGGCTGTATTTTTGGAGCCTAAATCGGCACTCTCTGCAAACAACTTATCACTAATGAGTTAGTTGGTGCAGTAATTTGACTGTTTACTATCTGGCGTTAATAGATAATGTATTTTAAAAATACTGCAAATGTCAACTAAGGTTCCTAATTATACTATTAATGCATTTATTGCTGTCTGAGGTCGGTGGCTTACTTTAATTTGCCTTTTGGCATAATTCTTCTTTGTTGTTTTGCCCTCTTGATAATTCCTGGAAGACACCGTACTGTTACACAGTTAAGCTAACAAAATGAGACAAAGGTTAACAACTGTATTTTCAGGAAGCTTCCAGTTAAATCTTTGTAAAACAATTCCTCAACTCTCACTCCAACTAAATACACAGTGAGGTATAAAGTTCAGAGGTCGAGTAAGGTAATTTTGGTAAAGGACATGTGTCACATTTCTGAGTTGGCCAAAGACTAACAACATTTCAGCTTAGCAGTGAATGGACAAACAGGCTCTGATCAGCTTTTACATTAAAACCACTTTGTATGAGTTGTATGAGAAGTTCTCTAAAGCTTTTTGTGGATCCAATGGTCGCTGCAGTGTAGCCGCACAAGCAGATGAGGCGGATTGGTTCATTGGCACATGATTTGACCCGGAAGAAGAGAAAATAATTATGCAACTTTTTGCAGCATTCATTTTGTTTTATCACAGGAGTATAACGCTCATTTGGTTAAGTTATTTTATGATTCGGTTCAACGGTTCTTGAAAGTTACCCTTTGACCTGCTGAGCTTCTGTCTTATGTTTTTGGCCACTTATGGGCATAGATTTAGAATATAGTGGAACAGAGCCCTCTGCAGCTATAAATAGTCACAGCTAAAATACTTTTAAGTAATGAGGTAACAGTTTGTAAGCATTTAGTATTCTTTTTGTACTCAAAAGTAATTAGAATCGCCTTTTAGGTTTTACCAAGCTCAAGTAAAAGCCCATATATAGCCAATATTTAGCCAAGCGAATTAAATGCATCAAACACGTGTTTTGTTTCCTTTCATACCTAAATGATATCTTAAAGGTCTCCTATTATGCTATATTTGAACAATATATTGTAGGGCAATATCTATACAAAACGTGTCTGTGAAGTGTTTTGCTCAAAATACCAAACAGATCACCCATTGTAGCAACGCCTCATACCCCTCTATTTCAGCCCTGTTCCTCAAGTGCTGATTCTGTGACTGTAGCTTTAAATTTGAGCGGACCTGAAGCTGGCCACGCCCCTTTGGAGCGTCATGCATGAGAGATTTCTAAGGGAGACGCTGCCGAGATTAAACGCCATATTATGATCCAAACCACATCAAGCATTATTTCTGAAACACTTCTCAGTGTCTACCACTAGAACAGAGACATTATATGTATTAAATATACAACTATAAGTCCCTCCTGCAGACATCCTGCACGGAGACACAGAGGTGCTGCATGAGGGGATTCAGCTTGCGACTGTATATGGGGGACAATAGGTTGGGACGTGTCGCATGGGTCGGACGTTGCCAGGAGTTCAATGTAAAGCCAGCCCACATTTCGGATATGACATCATATCGACAGCAAATCTGGATAAGCTCATTTGTAAGGAAGAGAAGAGAGAGTTGTATTTTCTGACACTTTGTGAGTCTCCTTGAACCCGGGACACATTCATGTATAAAAGACAGCAAGAAGTGCATGTTGCATAATAGGGGACCTTTAAGATTTAAGAAAACAACCTAAACGTTGTTCAATGCAGCTCTCTGCGGACGGTAAAGTCTTTTGTTCCAGGACAGGACACAGTTTTGTGGATTTTCCTTAACTCTGTCGCGGAGCCTCATGTTCCTGTACAGTTAAGTGTTTCTTTCAGCCTAACAGAGCTCTCAGTGTGGTTGTACAGTCATGCTCTCTGCAAACGCGAGTAGGCCTCCCTCACTGGCCCCAGGATTTCACTGGACCTTTAACTCTTTAACCACACAACATTTCAGACTCCACTCCTCATGTGTTCAGTTAACAATATGCTGGTTTTGCTTGCTTCAGACATCTTCAAGTACTCCTCAAAGCCAATCAAGACACTCAGTTTCTTCGGTCCAGGCCTTTTGTTATTTATAAACCTTCTCTCTGAATCTAGTCCTAGAAATGGGGAGAATTGTTATAAACCAATGGTGAAGAAACTGCAGCAAATGCCTGCTCCACATATAAAGAAAGTTCTGTGTGTTGTGCAAACACACAGAGCACAGTGTAGGTCTAGAAGGAACATAAAGCTTATGAAAACCTGCCACAGTTATCTCTATTACAATGAAAATAATGATACATTCCCAGATAATTCAGTTCAGGATATTTGTTCATTTCATGTGTTAAAGGTTGAGCTTTGTTGTATGCAGCGCTGAACCAATCAAATTCCATTCTGCTGCAAGTACTTTTTTGAGCATAATGTAATTATTACTTGGTTTTTAGCTCCCCAGATGTCATTGTGCATTATTGGCTGTTTCTGACATGATGGTAAATGGAATAGTTTTAACGTTTGTACTATTGTTCAGAAAAAAAGACATGGGAAGACCCTACAGACAGAGAGAAAGGGTTTCCATTGGTTTTATTGACTCAACGAAGGAGCAATCAATGGAGAAAATAAAACTATTCTCAGTTTAATTCTCATTTATTCTGAATGTTTTTCGTTTTAACCAAAACTTAAATTTAAAGAAGTATATTTGAGTTCAGTGTCATATTTATTTATCAATACACTAGGTTTATTTTTCAGCCCGATAGGTTCCTGTTTTGCTAGACAAATGTTAATCGTGCTCCTGAAAACATACACACGTTTGTTATGAAACCGTGGTTCTGCTCTGTGTTGTTAGTGATAGTTATTAGTCCGCCGAAGGATTTAATTCCCCACTCTCTCTCTCTTTCTGGCCTCTTCCCTTGACATGATTGTCCTTAAGGAGCTTACTGAGATTTTCTCTCGCTGTGAGCCGCTTTCACTCCCTCGTAGTCGGAGCGTGGTGACACTGCAGTCAGAAACAGCAAGATCTCTGACTTGAGGCCACAAGACAGATCAGCACGATAAAGTGAGCCTAGCTGTTCTTTTGGTTTGTCTTTATGAAGAGTCGTGACCAGGTACGACCAGATGTGTTCAATCTTGTTCTCAGCTTTAATGTCAAATACGGGCATTTTTGTTAAATCTCAAATTGTTGGAAAGTTGTGTTTCTAAATGTGGCTTTATTGTTCGAGTTGTTCATTGTGTGTGTTTGGTGCGCTTTGTTCTGACTTTACTAAGTGTATCTGATATTTGTTGTCATTATTTGACATCGTAAGGTCATGTGTTGTTCAGTTAGATTATGTTGTATAGAGATCTGCTGCTTTTGTTTTCTGCAACTGTTTGCACCTTGCTTTATTTATTGTATTAGGGTTATTTATTTGGCCGGAGAAGATTAGCAAATGCTAAGTCGCTAACAGGGATCTGGTTCATTAAAACAATAAGAAACAACAAAGCAGCTACAAGCGTTAGCTACCATGCATCATTTTATATATGCATACTGATACAAACAGGAACAATTATTCAGAGTGCTGTATACTTTAAGTGCTGATTTTTATGTCGAAGATTTCTTTATTTAAAGGCGAACTCTTTCTGTTACCATTTCCTGAAAGGATATTCTTCGTTTATATCATTGCATATTGAATATCTTCAGGCCTTGGATCGTTGGTCGGACAAAAAACACCTCACATGGGGTCAGGGATGAGTGATGAGCTTCTCTAATGAAATTATATCAAAGCTTCAATTAAATATTAATCTTAAAATGCTGCCAAAGCCGCATATTAACAAAAGGCGATCTGGGTAAAGAAAGATTGGTTACAAGAAAACTAGTGTTTTTTGTACATTTTCCTGCTTTCCTCTCCATGTATCTCTGTTGTCAGATGCTTATGTGTTCCTGGTTGCAGGGCCGGTTGTAATGTGACCATCGTTTGTGTTTTCACAGAGTCTACTGGGCCCGCCAAGGTGGTGAGAGCAGGGAATCCACCCAAAGCCAGACGCGGAGGAAAGGTAATAGTCTGTGTGTGTGTGTGTGTTTGTCAGCCTGTATGTACAGGTGGATATAAACTGTGTTGACATTCTACTGTAAATATTTAGTAATGCTACAGTGTGCATGTAAATCTATTGCGAGTCATCAAAAATGGCTGTATGATTACAGGGTGGCTCTTGTGAGGATTAAGACTGTGTTAATATTACACCTTATCTGTTTGGCTTATCTGTGTATTAACGCCCCTCCACACTTCCTAGAATGCAAATGGCCCGTAATATGAAGCAAACAAACTCTCCCCAAAGCGTTTCATTCACAACTTCCTACCTTGATTGCAAGACTCGCTACTGTTGTATTTCATGGTTGTAAACTCTGCCTTCACCACACGGTTTTATGACACACCTGAATAAAGTGCAGGGTTGCAGAAACAAAAGAGAGATATGCGGTAAAGGTGAATTTGGACCCTGCATATCCGCTCTGAAGGTCTTTCACAGAGTCACCAGTTTTCATTTATAACCTGATCTAACATCTCAGGTTACAGTTACCTGTGACACTCCTGCTGATAGAGCTTGTTTGTTTCTTTGTTCATCAGGTTGGAGATTTTGGCGACGCCACCAACTGGCCGACTCCAGGGGAGATTGCAACTAAAGACATGCAGGTGGGTGTTCCTGTTTGTTTGAGAAGTGTTTACTCACAGGTTGGTAGATTTGCATTGTAGAGGAAACACTGACATGAGGGAGGTGTCTATAGGGGACTTAAACCACTCAACTATGTCAATGTTTGCTGATCGGCAGGTTTTAATGTCACAAGCCCCTTTTTAGATTCTCATTTGTAGTTGCTTGTTTTTATTTAATTCACATTTGTTCATGGTTAAAGAAGCCTGAAGTCTAAGAATGAGCGTTATCCTCTGATTGTTGTGCATCTGTCAACTTGGAGCCAGCCGGACAAGGAAATGTAATAGGAAATTGGAAAATGCTTTTTTTAAGTGACTGGACAATAGGAATCAATATCCACTTCATTGTTGGAGGACACACCCAAGATAGATCCAATAGGATACTCGAGTTCCAGTAATTTTACAGTGTTTTAAGTATGACGTGATGCTTCCATACAGAATGAAGTTTATACTAGGACTGTGGAAGGAAATACTCCTTCAAGATTTTGTCAACATAAGTGAAAACACAGTTTATAAAAGGAAATCTTAGTGGTTTTAAGTCCACAATTATAATATTTACCAACCATTCAGGAGGGGCTGATGCACTTTGCCGTATTGGATGAGTGTAGTTTTCTACAATGGTTATTTTAGTGGCTGTGGCTGTAATTACACAGCAGCTAAACGGCACATCCAGACACATTGCTCTGCTCCTGCTGGCCTGACTCTGTCCTCAGTCTTGCATTTTTTTTTTTAAGGCCTATGGTTAGTCACCACCATGGCAGGGCCTCATTGACACTTTTAGAAACAAAGACGTCTGACCTCAAAGCAGGGATCTGCAAAATAAATCCTATTGTAAAAAGACGACCAGTAGTTTGGAAGAGAAATTGAGAAATTAAGTAAACTCTCAGCCTGAGGGATTATGAGTGAATCCTTTCTGATAAAAGGATGTCATTGAAATCCATATGATCTTGCATGCTGTCCCTTAGGCCTGTGATCTAACATTTAAATAAATTAAAAAAGGATTCACCGAATAATCATTAATGAAACAATTATTGCACACTCTTTTGTCCTCGTTGCACATAGTGGGCTCTCTAATAGACCCTCGGTTGACGTAAGGAAAACTTGAAAACCTTACAGCCTTAAGCACCTGTCATAAGCTCAACTACTGTGTACACACTTCACCACACGTGCAACATACTGACCCCCTTCCCTCTATACCTATTCTCTCGACCCCTACGGCTGTTGTTCTTGTAAGGATGCATTTAATTTGTGTCACTTTACAGTAGCAGCAGTAGTCAGTCACTCCTCAGAGCCCTTTTCTATTTCTGATCCCTGGGCTATAGTGTGTCAGCGGGAGGTTGACCCCTGTAACCTCACCTATTTTAGGCAGCTAGTTCTGGCCGAACATGAGGGATGGCTACATGTCCCCTAGCAGTGAAATGTGGGTCACATAGTTGGAGCCAGGAATAACCGGTGGCTTCGGTGGCAGAAATCATAGGTGCGAAGAGGGAGGAGTTTGGATACGGCGACCGAGGCCTGGGAAGGGATGTCCTTTTTAGGGATCCCCCTTCAATAAACCAGACCTGGATCGTTGGTGCTGCTGCTATTCTTAGGGGGCTGGAGTTCACTGTCCACCATGTAACACTTAGAGCTGTCAATCAGCTGCTGAATTCCTCACATTACTCACACTGGGAAAAGAACTTTGTTAAGGAGGGGTTTTCGATTAGGTTGTACTTAAGAGTTTTGTGCTGAGTTTAAATTTAGACCTGAGATTTCATGCAATATGACGCTTACATTGATTCTGTTTAATAATTTGGGGCTTGTGGCTTTTGAGCGTGACATGAAAGTGGTAAATTGTAATATAAGATTGTTATATCATTTTGGGTTTTGAACGTTGATAAAACAAGTAATTGAGAGCTTGAGAAAAGTTGGTCAACAACAAAGCGATTAAATCGGACATATTGATGCAAGATGAATCGAATTTTGATGCAGCAAGATTTACCACCTTAGAGGTTAGGGGCAAAATTAACAATATAAGCAATATAACTGTCTGAGATTAATCAAATGTGCAACATCCAACTTTGGAGCCTTTTTATTAAGAAATCCTTGTGTTTATTTTCAGCACACGGGCTGTGGATTAGGCTTCTATGTGTTTTTTTTGTGATGTATTTACCCCATTTTGTTGTCCGTTTTGTGTCCAGAGTAAAAATATTGTCAGTATAGTTTTGGTTTCCTGTTTGGGCTGATGTTCAATTCTGCAGATGTGTTTAAGAATCTATAACAGAAGTTTCATCAGTGGCTTCCTGTGGCAGAAGGAGAATAAATCAGCATATCTCTGATCTTAGCAGTACCATCAACATTTCCTCACCCATTACACCGCATGTATTTATTAATTCATGAAAAACCTTCACTCCTGAACTATAAACCCGCTCTTCTCTGATGGCTCATTTGTCACTTCACACCTCTAACTGAAAGTAATCTTCTCTTATTCCTGTCGGTCCAAAATCCAAAGCAATAAACCAAAGAAATGTATGCTCATCTTCAAGTGAGGACACATTAACCATTTAGCCACTGAGATGATATGGGATGTACTCTATAAAACCCTGAGGGACCTATGTGGACTTGGAAGCAGCAAATGCTTTTATCATCCACAGCTTTTGTAGCATCCATTTCGCATTTTCATTGTGTTTCATCGCAACAGGAAGGAGCGTTTCGGTTGTGGTGTTAAAAAGCAGCACCACAAAGGCAATAATAACGTTTAGTTGACTCCAGCCATTATACAAAATTAACAGATTATAACTGCAGAGGCTTGAAAGGATTTATAATCTTCAGTAAAGGGCCTGAAAAGTCCCCAAAGATCGAAGGTTAATGTCAAGTCCATTTCTAACTACTAACAGAACAGCTTTTCTTAAAAGCAAGCTTTATGTTAATACATTTTCTTCTCTGTCTGTCTGTCTGTCTGTCTGTCTGTCTGTCTGTCTGTCTGTCTGTCTGTCTGTCTGTCTGTCTGTCTGTGTGTGTGTGTGTGTGTGTGTGTGTGTGTGTGTGTGTGTGTGTGTGTGTGTGTGTGTGTGTGTGTGTGTGTGTGTGTGTGTGTTCATGTTCATCATGGTTCACCTCATTGTCTCCTCTAAACTGCTCTTCCCTCCCTCTGTTCAGATCGAGGCAGTGACACGGACCGTGTCCTGCCCGCCGACTGTCAGGCAGGTCAGAGACTCATGGAGATCAACTGTAAGTTCCATCTGCAGCCTGTGAAACCTGCGGCAAAAAAACAAACAAAGGATACACCACACAAAGAAAGAAACCTAAAACAATGTCATTGTTGGTTTAAACATGATTGAAGTCAAATTGATTATTTTTACAAAAGTCAGGAGAATTTAAATTGCCTGTTGTGCTGATCAATTGGTATTCCAGTAAGAAAGTGGATGTTTGTTAGCCTAGCTTGCTAACGTTAACACTGCTATGCCAACCCTCAAAGGTGGGTAGGTTTTCTTAGTTTATTTGACAAAATAACAAGTAAAAAAGGCTTATTTCCATTGTTGTCCTTTATGTAAAGACGGCATTGATGCAGGGGCCATTTGCATCATACCATCAAAAATCCCTACAAAAAACAAATGTTTCCCCCTTCGCCACAATTTAACTTTCCTAAACACACTGGGGTGGTGACTTGTTTTGAAATGATGCTTTTATTGGATATATTTTTTATTTTGTGGCCTGAACACTATATACAAACTTTGTAAAAAATAGTATTGGGAATAACACAATTAAACGCCCAAATTAAGCTAAATAAAATGTGATTGTAGGTGTCCATTCAGCTTTTAAAAGTCATTCTCTACCAGTCAAACCACAATCATTGTAAAACCAGTATTCTTCGTAAAGGTTCTAATTTGTGCAAAAGGGCTTGCTTGTGCGTCCCTTGACGTTAGTCTTTTATTGAGACATTGGTGTAACAAAGGTATTAAGAACATTACTGCATGTTTGAAGGGAGTCTTTGAGTTCAGAGTGAACAGACTATGTTTGCGATGTTATATTTTGCAGACTGAGCAGTTCACAGTGGGTGTGGATGTGGACAGAGTTTACGGAGGCTTGAAATGTGTCAAAACCTCTAGTTAGTGACTGCTCGAGTAAAACGCTTTGCATGCAAACGCCTCAGTAGTATAAAACTTTGCATATCTGAGCGTTAGTGATAGCTGAGCTGCTGTAGCACACATGTGTCGGAACTACTGTTTGAATTGTATAAAGATATCAGTTCTGTGAGAAAAAGATAAGCAAAGGCGATTCAGACCCTGCGTCTGTTACTGCGGCTTAGTGGTCACGGCTATTACTTGATATCAAATATAATGACACAGAAAAAAAGACAAACAGTTCTCAAAGATTTGAATTGGATTCATTTATTTTATGTTTGTTTTTTCAAAGATATTAAATGATACATTTGATGTCTGTTGCAAACTAGTTGAATATAGAAATGAGTGATGTTTTATTTTACAGTGCTTCATATGCTCGGATAACGTATTTTCATATTGCAACATTCGACTGTTCCCTAAGCCCCACCCAATCACTTAATAACTGTTGCTAGACAAAAGATCTATCTGAAATGACAACTATGAACATTAACTGTCATTAGCTTCCAGTTTAGAGCGAGGAATAGGAATGGTTAAAACACGTTCCGAACTTTTCCATATGTGTATACCTTTTCTTTAAAATATATATATTTTACAGTCTTTAGTTTTAGTCTGTTTTTTATTGTAAACAATTTAAAACCCTTTGGTTGCTCGGTGAAAAGATGTTACAATCATATTTACCCTGCAGGCGTGCTGTAGAGATGATGAGCACTTCATGTCTCTTCTCTGACTAAAAAACAATGAAGAGAATTTTTCACAACTCTGATCTCAGCATTGAAGCAAGTAAACAAAGAAAACTAAAAGGCATTTGAACAATGATCATGGGCATTTTTTATTAGCAGTTGTTAGATGAATAAGCTACGTTAACTCGATTATGCTAACGACGTAGTCTGACTTGTTGTAAAGGTCCAAATTCATAACCCTTCATGTATATCTCATCAGAGCTCTATGCCAACTGCTTTGGCATGCTAAAAAGCTTGACAGCTAGCATAGCACCGTATTTCACTTGATTGGGGACGGGTTAAGCTAGCAGTCTATAGCATGACTGTTATTTCCTTGTGCATGTTTAACCAACAAATATATGGTTTTAAGCTTGGATTCCACTTTTGCCAAATTGGATAAAATAACCTGAATATGTAAGAATACAACTTTGTATCTGTGGCATCATTTTCAACCAATTTCATGTCCTGGAAAAATGTTTTACCCCCAAATAGTTTTGTGCAATTTCCCCAATAACTCATATTTTGTTTGAATAGGTCTTCAGTCTCCTGTGAAAGATTGAACGATTTCTCCAGCTCTTTTCTAAATGTTTGAATCTGTTTCCTCTGCAGGCTCCTAAGAAGACGCCGACAGTCAAGAAGGAGTCTAAGGAGTTGAAGGAGAAGAGGGAGAGCAACGAGGAGAGCAAGGAGAACCTGAAGGCCAAGTCGGACGACTCTGGAGAGGAGAAGAATGGCGACGATGACTCCCAGAAGAACGGACCGAAGAAAAAAGGTACATTTTGGATTAAGCAGGTGTCAGTTGGCATGCTGAAAGAACAAATGATTCATTAATCAAAAGTAGGATGTGCTAATGCCGCATAATCAAACTACTTTGTCTAAAGAAGCTCTTTTAATTGGTTAAATATTTATTGTAACCCCACAATTTCACTGGCTTGTTGTCTCAAGCACTTTCACTTTTTAGGAAATCAACTCTCACCTCTGTCAGTGAAACTTAGCAGAAAATATGAGTCAAAGCCCAGGGCGGTCAGTACAGTGCATTGACACTGTTTTAGCATTCTAAATAACACAAACAATAATATTTTACCCTATATTCAAACGTTTTCCAACAATGACAGGGAGAGTGGACCTCCTTGTTTTCTAGTCTCATTATTTATTTCTAAATAGACATTTAACCTGAAGATGGGACTGTAAGGCAAGTGCAGTTTATGCCTAATGAAGCTGTATTTAGCTTTGTTTAGGTTTTAACTAAATTCCTTATTGTACGCAATTTATTGCAATGCAAGAAAAGTAATGAGGCAACTGTTTAAATGTACCTTACTTTATGGGGATGTAGGAGATGGCTTAAGAAGAAAGTTGTGATGGCTGCCTGATGTAGTTTAATCTTTTTTATTGCTGCCAAAACTAAACAGCCAAACAGCGGGTGTTTTCTGACCCTCCCAGCATGATTACCCTCAGTGTACCCAGAAAGTGTTTGTTGTAGGGGGTGGACTTCCTGCCTCTCTCTGGTTATCATCAGCCTGTTTTATTTCCAGAAACAATACTGGCATTTAGAATAAATGGTGAGGTTTCCCCACAGAGAACATTTTTAGCTTTCAGTTTAGTGTTTCAACTCTTCCATAAGCATATCCCTTTTTCATATATTTTCAAATCAGGTTTATGTAAAACAATAAAAAATGTATTAAGTTGCCCGGAGATGTATCAATCAGATTCAACCTGCAGAAGTGCTGTAGAGATGATGAGCACTTCATGTCTCTTCTCTGACTAAAAAAAACAATGAGGAGAATTTTTCACAACTCTGATCTCAGCATTGAAGCAAGTAAACAAACAAAACTAAAATGCATAGAAACACTGATCCTGGCCAGATTGTAAACCCTCAACTAGGAGCTGCTGACTGGGAGCGTTAGGCTATAGTTTGATGATGAATGAAATCTCATAGTAAATAAAGCGTGTTGAGCTTGTTTTAATATAATCCAGTAGTAATGTATCCAGCAGTACTTTGCATGTTATTGCTCCTGTAGTAGTGACTCAATAGCCACAGTGTTCGTCTGTGTCCCCTTCATTCTCTCCCTCCCCCTACCTCCCTCCCTCTCCTTCCCTTACCTAGTCAGTTAGCAGATAGACACAGGGCCACGTCACTTAAACCTGGCCGTCATTTCCTCTCTTGCTGCTTCTGTTATGTCACACACTCACCCACACGAACCCCACTAAGCCAGATGTTGTTTCAACAGCAGAACACTATTGCACCCTGTTGGCCAGCAGAGGTACTGCAGTGGGATTTGAGCTCTTTGACCAACACCAAGACTCAACAGTTATATAGTCACAAATAGTTATGATGAAAGATCTGAATTCAGTTCCTTCAAATAAACAGTGATTACATATCCCAAATAGACATCTTGATATGAGGTATTTGCAGGTTAGGCCTACTACGTTTTAAAGAGTCTATCAGTTAGCAAAAATGGCCTTAAAGGTGTCAATGCTTTCAAAATACTTACATTTAGTAAAGTTTAAATGTGGTAGATGCTTAGCTGCTCCTTTAAAATATATATATTTATACCATTTAACAGAAATCACAATTAAATTCCTTGTAGCCAGCAATATGTGAATTTGGCTGCCTTAGAGAAATCTTAAATTGTTGCAGTAAAAAAAAGTGCCCCCTTTTACCTTACTCGTATATTTGAAATGAGAAATAACAATTCTTTTTATGACAAAAAGCTTTTTTGCAATGATTGAGGTGATTATACACCTTCCTGAATAGAGCTGAATTAGGATCTAAATGAAAAATGCTTGCTAACCGTGTTGCCTCTTTCCGTCGTGACAAATAGGAAACAAGCAGAAGTGGGTTCCCCTGATGATCGAGGTGAAGTCCGAGGGTCCAAGGGAGCGTTCGGCCTCCAGGAACAACAGCCGGCAGAACGAAAACCCCCGTCTGCCCCCCAACGCCAGGAACGACCTCAGAGGTCAGTGTGTTCAGGTCACTTACTTCAGTGAAGGGTAATGAAAGATGCTCCCACAGAAGTCTGACCCAGGCGGTGCTGAAAGACAACATGTTCTTTGGTAGCTTTTTTCCAAGTCTTTGGATGAACTGCAGATTTTTCAGTTAAATCTGACCTGCAGACGTGCTGAAGAAGTGATGAGATCTTCATGTCTCTTCTCTGACTAAACATCAATGAAGATGAACCTTTCACAACTCTGATCTCAGCATTGAAGCAAACCAACAAAACACAAATGACCTCAGTGCTGTGTAAAAGATTAGTGAGTCAATCTTAAGTAGCTGGTTCAACACGAAGATTTAAGTGCCAGGAGGTATTGACATTAGTTTTACTGTTTGACTTGAGACAGCAGAATGTGTCCGTATATCTGCATCTGGAGCTTTTGCTCTATCAGAGAGACATTACTGCTTTTAGCTGGTTGAGACTCAGCATGACTCAGCAGCAGGATGTGGATGCATCTACTTCTGCTTTGACAACCCTGCTCTTTAAAAGTAAATTTATAAAGGAAATGAAATGTGTGTACAGCAAAGAGGATATTATATCTTGATATGCAAGATTTCATGTTAAAAGTAACTTTCTTTTGATCAAAATCCAAAAATAATTATGCACACGACTCTGCAAAACAACTTATAGTGGTTTCATTCTACTGCGGTGATGCGTTTGTGCTGAAGGCTGTTTGTTTCCCTGCAGACTGGCACAGTCAAAAGTACGAGCGGGAGTGGCGTGACGACCACGACGAGGTGTCCAGCGTGAAGAGCGAGGGAGCGCCTTTCCGAGGAGGGTTCAGAGGTCGTGGACGTGGAAGAGGGAGAGGCCGGGGAAGAGGCAGAGGAAGAGGTATGTGCAGGGGGTTGCTCTTTTTCATGGGACACTCATAGAAGCAAATGTGAAATAGAACTTAGAAATACGAAAGATGTATAAAAACCATTGAACTTTATTTTTTCTTCCTGAAATATGGGGGTTAGAATTTCCTCATTTTGTGTGTTGGTTACTGCTAGAGGCTTTTTGAATACCATTTTTTTGTTTCTTACCAGTGTAACAAATGTTAATGAAGGTGTCATTTTGATGTTGACGCTCAAACATTAAGAATGTAGATTGAGGTAGGACAATATAAATGAAGTATGACACACAGGATGAAACGTCATATATGCATAATCTTAGTAGTAAGCTTATGGCTATTTTTGTTGAACACAATAATATAAAAATGTATTTTACATAATTTGGAGATATATGGGTCAAATGTAACCTGCAGTCGTGCTGTAGAGATGATGAGCACTTCATGTCTCTTCTCTGACTAAACATCAATGAAGATAAACATTTCACAACTCTGATCTCAGCATTGAAGCAAACCAATACAAAGCCAGCTTAATGCTGTGTCCATCGATCATCAATTACAGCCCTGAAGTTGTATTGTTCAGCACTCGTAATCAATGGTATTGCAATCCCATCCACACTCCCGTTTCCCTACGAACAGCGAGGTTAGTACGTCATTTTTTGGGATAAGAGTTTTCTGCAATCAGACACATGGCACACATTGTTGCTTGTGAACGGTTAAAGACATTTAGAAACAACAACTTGTGGCTTTGAGAAGCTATGACGTGTAAATGCTGTGCAGCCGAAAGGCAATGTCTTCCCTGTATAGCACAAAAAAGCTCCAATGTGTATGTTTCCCCCCCTTTATTATCAACCAAGTTCACCTACTGCAGACTAAAGCTTCATAGCACACAGACATGAGTGGCATCAATCCTCTCATGTATTTTAAAACAAACAAACGTTTTGTCTAGGTAATGTTTTGGCTGACTCTGCTCTCTCAAACTGGGTGGTTGGCGACCCTCACTGGCCCCACAGAGGGTACAGAGAAAACAGAAAGTGCAATAACAAGCAGTGAGTGTTGGAAAGAGGAGAGGCCTGTTGGATCCAGCAGCAGAAGGCCTGTTAGTGTTGGCAGGTTCCCCTTCTCTTCCCTCCCTGTGTTTCATTCTCCTTTTATACACATTGTCTTTTCTAACCGTCCCCCCTGTTCTCACTCTGATTTTCCTATTAAGTCTCTCGGTTTCAGCCTCCTCTTTCCCAAACCCCGCTCCCGACTGAGTTAGAGAAAGACAGAACAAACAATACAATCGACTGCCTAGAGTAGGAAATAAGAGTAATATTCCTTTAAGTCTAGATTAACGTCCCTCCTGTCTCTTTATGGACAAGTTGTTGAACTTCAGCAGCACCAACGAGACGCTCTGAGCGGTTGCTGAGCAGATTAACAGTTTTTGTGTTTTCATTGCCTTTTTTATTTGTATGTTCCTCGTCAAGTACACTAACTCATTTGTCAGGGACTATATTTACTGTCATCTGTTAAAAGTTTAAGGACATTTTTAGCTATTGTTTTAATAGCTAACGGTGAATTTTAAAATGGAATATTCAATTTAAGTTTTCAATTTGAGTACCACTACTAAACGTTGGTCTGTTTCTGTCCTTTTGAAGGCCACTATGACTACCATTACGGCTACAAGTCCTACGACATGAAAGACGGTTCCTACGGCCAGAAGTTTGGCAACACGGTGACCTACTACTACGACAACATGAGCAGCAACGACCTCTTTTCTGTGGACCATGACCATCTGAAGGACTACATCAAGAGGCAGATGTAAGTTTGGCCCCTTCTCTCACAGAAGTCACACGGAGGCAGTGCTAAAACACTGAACATGGGAACAACACGTTCTTTAGTAGCACCAGTTGTTTTACCAGATCCGACCTGCAGACGTGCTGTAGAGATGATGAGATCTTCATGTCTCTTCTCTGACTAAACATCAATGAAGATAAACCTTTCACAACTCTGATCTCAGCATTTGAGCAAACCAATAAGTGACAAAGCCATATCTGTGAACAAACACCGTCTAATCACAGTACATTTAAAATGTTATATGTATATATTTATTTGAGAAGTTATTCTAGTGTGAAACAGATTCAATAATCTTAAACCATGTCGAGCTTTTCATCTCTGCTACCTTTTACCAAACTAAAGGCTACAAGCTTGTCATCTGTTTTGGAAGCTTTTTGAACTCAGTATCATTTGGAAACAGCCCTAGAAGTTATTTAAAGTTATATATGCCCTCCCTGCTTATTGACCTCTGTGGTTATGAATAATCTAATTGATTTTATATACAACTTAAAATAACAATGTCACACTATTTGTCTCCTCTAAATTAAACCCCTTACCCATCAACAAAAGTTTGCAGTCAGTTTGGCAGATGTAGACACTTCACCGTGTGTTGAGACAGCCGAACTGCAGGATCATAACATTTTCCTCGTGTGCACTCAGTGCCCCTTTCAGTCTAAATCTCTGTCAAGTTACTTAAAGGCTTTGAAATCCTGTCAAATATTCTGGTTTTGATTAGCTGTTCCTTGGGAGGTATCTCGTTCCATGGGGCACTGCCTGTTTCCAATAATATATTTAATGCTTGTTTTCATTTTTTCTGCTCCTGCTCTGACTGGATTCTCATTTGGATGAGATGTCTCTACTTTCCTTCACTGGTCTTTTGTGCTCCCGTGGAGCAGGGAAAGTTTAAAGGGAAAAGATGTGAGGAGTTGGCTACTAACAGCTGGTTTGCTTTCCTGTTCTTTTTACCTTTAGTGAGTACTACTTTAGCCTGGACAACCTGGAACGGGATTTCTTCCTGCGGCGGAAAATGGATGATGAGGGCTTCCTGCCCATCCCACTTGTCGCTAGCTTCCACAGAGTGCAGGCCCTCACCACCGACGTCAACCTCATCATGGAGGTATGCACATTTACAACAGTACAGTGACGTTTGAGGAGCATAATCTGAGCTGTGATGCAGTTAGCAGAGTTAAAACAGGTTTGAAACAATGTCAGAAACTGTTTTCTATAATTCAATTCAAGTTTTGGAAAATATAAGTGATGAGTCACAAAACACCACACAATTAAAGTTAATATGATCATTACAAGAGTTGAGCTAGATCAGCTACATTTCAACTATAAAAGCATATCATAGTAATAGAAACTTTGAATTCTTAACAAGGTGTTTGTGGAACACTAATGGAGTTGCTAATTAAAGATGTCTTTCAAAATTCTTGAGACTTAACTGAATACAAACTCGATGCCCTTTGAACTACAACAGATACTTCATGCCGTACCGTATTAAAGTTATTTATTATTAAAGCTCAGACTAACTGACCCATCGTCTATCCTGTCAGGCTTTGAAGGACAGTCAGGAAGTGGAAGTGATCGACATGAAGATCCGTCGGAAGGTGGACCCAGAGAAGTGGCCTCTCCCGGGACTGGCCATGCTTAACCAACCCCAAACCGATTTCTCCCAGCTCATCAACTGCCCCGAGTTTATCCCGAGACAGATGCCCGATGAGCCCAGAGGTAAACTGTCTGATCTATTTTTAATGAAACCGAAATTTGGATTTAAAATAAATATGCTTTTGCAATCTGCCTTAATTTATTTAAGATAACTTTTGAAATCAAGTCAGTATAAAATAAAACATTTTCACACGCCATTGCTCATCATAATCTTGTGATTTCAAGAAACTTAATTTGACAACTTTCTTTTAAATATAATTTGAAAAAAATATCCACGAAGTACTTAAAGTAATCAAATGAAATGTTCTGTCTGCTGCAGGCTCGCCCAGGTCCTCGACACCGGTGAGGAAACACAGCAAGACTGATTTAGACAACTCCAACCTCAAGACGATGCCCAAGGGCCTCTCCGCCAGCCTCCCCGACCTGGACTCCGAGTGCTGGATCGAGGTCAAGAAGCGGCCCAGACCCTCCCCGGCCAGACCCAAGGCCAGCGCAGAGAAGGTGAGGTTCAGCGGCGTTCACTCATAAGATTGTCTGATCTAAGTTTCCATTGTTTGTTTTCACATCGCCCATAATGCCTTTTGGCCAACAGAAACGTGCATATAAACTTTCTAAAGAAATGAAAATGGGGTAATACATGTAAAGAAGTCATCTTTTAGTTATGAAGAATCCAATTTTCTCAAAAATAAATACACAATTTAAATACTTACGGCTATAAGTAAATGTGAACGTTTCTCAGGACTTTCTAACACGACTAGATAATGTACGGAAAAAATATTCATCAACAGTTAAAGGAATTATAAAATAAAAAAGATCAAGGCTGGCATGTAGCCATTGGGTATTGTTTAGCAGATTCATTCTCGCAGCCATATGCACTGGATTGTATTTATCCACCTTTAAATAACATCCAGGACAGCTTTTCCTTTATTTCTCCTTTTTTTTAAGCTATTTGATTATTTATCTATTTTTGGTTGCCCAAGAAAATCAATTGGGAGTTTTCCTCATCGTATATTTAACTTGTCATTTTATTATTTTTCCATCCATTCCCTTCTACACATACCTCCCGTTCTCCTCGTGTGTGCTCGGTGTTGATTGACTGATGTAGGCCCCCTCGTTGCAGCAGCAGAAGGAAAAGGACGACTTGGTCCGCTGCCTGCTGCCTCAGCCCGGCTCCTCGCCCTCCCCTGCTACCACAGCCACTAAGGTAAATATGTTTCTTAATTATTATTCCTCTAGGAACAAAACTTGTCCTCCTAGGAACAACTAAAAGGTCCTCCATTTTTCTTCATTATTCATCTATTGTAGTAATTGTCAGAAATTTGCACTTAATTAATAATTTTGTCTGAGCAACAGTTTATATGCTCAGTTATTCAATTAAAGGACAGAATTAGAGAAAAGCAGCAAATCCTCACATTTGAGATGTTCGCTCAAGAACATATTTTTCTCGAAGTATCTTATTTATTAGTTTTGGGGTTTTCTGAGGATCAATTCTGACAATTTGGTTTTTAACTTGGCAATGTGTATTTGTCATTTTAAATCATCTCATGCAGTTAGCTACTGAACTGTTTTACGTTTAAGTGTTTGAAAGTAATCTAATATGGTAATCAAAAAGTGAAAGCATGTGATTGGTTTCTAACGATGTCTTTATTTTTCTAATGTGAGCAGGACGGAGCGGAGCCGGATGAACCAGAGGAGCTCGACTTCATGTTCGATGAAGAGATGGAGCAGATTGACGGACGGCGCAACACCTTCACCGATTGGTCGGACGAAGAGACAGACGGCGAGATCGACGACCACGACGTTAACAAGATCTTGATCGTGACACAGACGCCGCCCTACCTGAGGAAGCACCCGGGGGGTGATCGCACGGGACACCACACCTCGCGCTCCAAGCTGACCTGCGAGCTCGGGAAAGTGATCAACGACGGGCTCTTCTACTACGAGCAGGACCTATGGGACGACACAGGCGAACCCGAGTACGCCATCATCAAGGTGAGCTCATTCTCTGGAAAAAAACCCAATGCTTCTGAATAGGCTCCACAAAATACTTTAAAATAATGTTGTGGTTGAAACTTGTATTTGAGTTTAGTTTTTGTAGTTTGCTGTTTTTTAATGATGTAAACATGTGATAAGCGTCTTGTGTCAGGGTGAGTTTTGTGACCACATGTTCCACCTGGAAATGTATCAGAGATCAAGACAATGAAAACAACACTCCATTACTCTATCAGGCTCTTCTGACAGCTTCCACCTCAGTCATTGTCAGATTGGAGGTGTTTCTGCCCAAAACCAGATGTAGATTTAGAGCTTTTTCTGGATATGGAAACCCGACGTGTTTTGTTGTCATTGCTGCCCATTGTAGCATTGTTGAACTCATTGTGAGGCTTTCACGTGCTCGCCAGCACACATCCAGCTGTGTGTGGAACAGGGGACACTTTGTTTATAAATACACCCCACAAACATTGCCTCGGCCTGAGGGTTGAAGCCAACGGGCCACAGGGGGAACAAAGATGAACGCTCAAAGATCTGAAGATACTTGGTGGAATAAAGGAGCGAGTGTGAGTGTATAATCTAACACACTAAGACTGGTACATAAGACAAGTTAGTAGAAAGGCGTTACATTGAGCTGTTGGAGGAGCAGAACAGTTTTGTTTTGAGGTCTACAGTCGTGGAAAATTCAGGGGTTTTTGTTGCTGAAACTGAACTGGTTGAGTTACTCGTGTCAGAACAGTGAGGGTCGTCAGCATGAAGGTGAAAAGAGCGTTTTTGGCAGCCATGTTTTGCTGCTGCGTCACAATCTCCAGATTACTGCAGATAAGGTCTGTTGATGAAATACATGTTAGCATTCTCCTAAATGTTCAGGGTTATTTTTTTATTGTTTTGTTTTACCTGCGATGTTAATTTGTAAAAGAGTTTGGGTTTCAGTTTGGGGTTTGATTTATTCCATAGGAAATGCTCTCGATGTTAGTCTTTATTGATGTTATGCTTACTGAGCTTCGTATTGGCACATTTCATTTTGTGTATTAGTATATTAATCCTGTTCATCCCTCCTTGGGATTCAAAAAATATATATCATTTTGTCAAAGAGGCTATTGTGGTATATGACACTTGTTTTTCTGTGTTTTACAGCAAGAGGTGGAGAACTTCAAGAAGGTCCACCTGATCAGCCGCGAACAGTTTGATCACCTGACTCCCGAACCCCCTGTCGACCCCAACCAGGAAGTCCCTCCAGCCCCCCCCAAACCCCAGCAGAGTAAGGAAACAAAAACACATAGAACAGGACTTAATTCACAGGTTATATGACATAGTATGATATTTCTCTTTGTAATGACATTTTAATAGCATACTGTACTATATACTTTTTGTTACTCTTTTAAGGCATATTATGTTACATATTTTTGTTACATACTATGCAATATTTTTGATTAATTGGCATTTTTTAGGCATACGATGATATGACGATGTTTTTTCGTGGAATACTATGCTTTGATATCCTATACTATACATACATGCTATAATATTGCTTATAACACATACTTCATAACTTTTGAAGGCTCTACTATACGACAAATTGATATGACATTTTTACAACTTGTGACTTTATATTCTCTCTTTTAATAAAAAAATGTTATTCAAAAGTGTGTCTTCAGCATTGCTAATATGAAATGACAGTTACATTTGAAGTCTTAATGGCAGCTTGTCTTTCACAGATTTTAATCCAATCTTTTCCTTCAATTCTTCAGTCCCCACAGACGCTTTGGCGAACAAACTATTCGGAGCCCCTGAGCCTTCTTCAATAGCTCGCTCGCTTCCAACTACCGTGCCTGACTCGCCTAACTACCGCAGTGCCCGGACGCCCCGCACGCCTCGCACACCGCACAGGAAGGACTCGACCATGACGCCGCGCTTCTACCCAGTGGTGAAGGAGAGTCGACCTGTAGATGCCAAGGTAAGTCGGCTCCCATGTGTGGGGGACAGACTTATAAAAGTGGACTTTTTGTAGTCCCAAAACTTAGGTCTAACAGGATAAAGAAAATATTTAAGACTCTAGATCAGTGGTTCTTAACCTTGTTGGAGGTACTGAACCCTAAGTTTCATATGCGCGTTCACCGAACCCTTCTTTATTGGAAAAAAAAAGACATAGGTATATGTTTTACTGGTGCACAAAATGAACCGTGCATCAACATCACTGTGTTCAAAGAACAAAACCAGCAAAACATGATTTTCATACATAATAATGAAGAGGCCTACTTACTGCAAATCAGTGTGACTTCTGCTGTTGCCTTTGAGAGACCAGTTCAGAAATGCGCGGCTTCACCTTGGCAAGTGCCATTCTCATGTCATTTTTGCAGCAAAGTCTGTTCCCTTTCTTTGTTTTTATGGCCAGCATCCTCGAAAAGGATTGCTCGCAAAGATATGTTGTAACAAACGGTATGAAAATCTCCAGGGCTTTCTTAGCAATAACAGGGAATTTACCATTTGTTGACATCAAAACGTTGAGAGCGTAGTTGTTCTGAAGAGTTGCTGTTGAACCTGGCTCTGCTGAATTTCAATGATTTCGTCGAGGTATTCATCATTGACGTCTGCTGTCTCAACACCAAACGTGAACGGCTGTCTCACCCATGCTGGATATGACTCTCTGGCAGGGAAGTATCCGTCGAGAGACTTTGCAAGCTCATCCAAGTGCGTGGCAATCAGTTCCGCGGGTACAGAAATGTCTCCGATTCCAGACACGTCTTCGATCTTACTTACACAGTCGTCCAGCAGGGGAAAGTTTGCGAAGTTATCGTTCTCTGTTCGTCGTTTCCATAACGGTAGCTTTTTTTGAAAAGCCTTCAGGTTCTCTTCCGCTTCGATGATGTTGACTCCACCGCCCTGCATCTGCTGATTTAGACGATTGAGAGCTGCGAAGATGTCAGCCATGTACGCTAAAATAAGAATGAACTCAATCTGCATGACAATGTTGGTACTCTTGCAAAAACAGGGCTAATTCCACACGCATGGCAAAAGCACGATTCAGCACTTGTCCCCGGGATAACCACCGAATTTTAGAATGGTACAGAAGTACCTCGAATTCAGAGCCCATTTCTTTACACAGCTCACTGAAGATGCGGTGCCTCAGAGCACTATTTCACACATAGTTCACGCATTCCACTACAATTTTTAATACTTCTGCCAGAGGCAACGTTTTTGTTGCCAACGCATGCCTGTGCAGAATACAATGCGTAACAATGATGTGTGGTGCATCGGCTTTCACTAGCGCACCAAAACCAGACTTTCTTCCCAGCATGACTGGAGCTCCGTCCGAACAAACTGCAGAAACCCTATCCCACGAAAGATTGTTGTCTCGGAAGAAGTCATCCACAAGTTTCTTCACATTGGCTGCCTTAGTTGGTGTTGTAAGAGGCTTACAAAATAAAACATCTTCCTTTATCACGTCGTCTTTCACATAGCGCACAAATACAGCAAACTGGCTTAGATTTGAAATGTCTGTGGTCTCGTCGAGTTGGAGGCTGAATTTTGCCGGGCTTGAAATCAGATCTGCAACTACTTGAGCCAAGATGTCTTTGCTCATGTCCTGTATTCTGTCGCTGATGGTGTCATTTGAAAGAGGAATTTGGGATAACTTAACTTAGGCCGCTTTTCCCAGCATGATATTCGCCATCTTCAACACAGCTGGTTTTATGAGTGTTTCACCAATGGTGTGTGGTTTGCCCTGCTTTGCGATCAGGTAAGCAACTTTGTACAATGCTGTGAGGATCGGTTTGTTGATGGGTATAAAGCCGAGAACAGGCAGAGTAGCCTTTTCATCGAATCTGGCTCTCTTCACCTTGAATTCAGCAAGTGTTGTGTTCTTGTATTCTCCATGCTGCTTAAGGAAGTGTTCCCTTAGTTTTGCCGGTGCTAGACTAGAATTGCTCAACTTAGCATTGCAAATCATGCAGTTAGGACACTGACTCCCATCACGTTCCGTTATACATGTGAATCCATATTGTACGTATTCGTCCGACCACTTTCTTCTTTTGCTCAGCATAGTTAGTATGAAGGGATGAAAATATTAAGAAAGAAATCACACAACGTACCATCACGACAGTCACAAGTCGACTACTGAGCGCACCAAATTCCCTGCAGCACAGATAGGCCAAGCGATGTAGCGTGATCACCTGCAGCCAGTGATGGCCAAGCGGGGCGTGTCATCATAAATCATATGAGTCGGGTGTGTGTCTTGACCTCTGCCGAACCCCTGAGACTGACTCACCGAACCCCTGGGGTTCGATCGAACCCAGGTTAAGAACCACTGCTCTAGATGCTAGACAGAGTTGCTGGGTAGCCAGAGTAGTCGGTCATGTTACCTAAAGGGGAACCATAAAGCACATGTCCCCCTTAGCCAGTTCAATATTTCTAATTCTGTTAAACCTGGTAAATTCACACATTTGAACAAAACACACAACACATCTCTTAAAATGCAGAAAAAAACACAGTATTCAAATGTTCAGTCCCATGTAAGTGAGGGTGTGTGTGCAATATATAGTTCCTGAAAAATTGTCAAAAAAGTAATATATATAATCCTCAAAACTCCGTTCCAGGTTTTCTTACCATGTTATTTATCTCTGTACCCTTTCAGACGCCCAGAAAGAGGAAGACCCGACACAGCTCCAACCCCCCCATGGAGTGTCACGTGGGCTGGGTGATGGACTCCAGAGAGCATCGCTCCCGTACCGCCTCCGTCAGGTGAGACTCACGGCTCTGCGCTCGTCTTTTGGACAGAAAAAAAAAATCTGATTTCTGTTGTACAACATTATAAGACTTCAGATAAATGGCAAAAGTTCCAAATATATTGTAAATAGGGAAGGAGCTGCCTACATTTTATTACATTTGTATTAATCATTCATGTCTAGAAACACTCTGGAGAAAACACCTCATTAAGGCTTTACTTTTGGTTTTAATTAATGAATTTAATATTACCTTTTTATCTCACCCAAACCCATAATGTTTGGCTTTCTAAATGTGACAACCAAGATCTTCTTTGCCTTTTCATGATTTTTAGATAAAACGGCACAGTGTGACCTCATACTTGATACTTACTTCACTGAGGTTGCTCTAGTATTTTATCTAGTTAATACTCACTCTGTCCTCCTCCACCTTTCTCCTGCTCAGCTCTACCGCCAGTCCATCAGAAGGCACCCCTGCCCTGGGTAACTTCGGCTGCACACCTCAGTCCCTCCCTAAGTTCCAGCACCCATCGCATGAGCTGCTCAAGGAGAACGGCTTCACGCAACACGTTTACCACAAGTACCGCCGGCGCTGCCTAAATGGTACACGCACGTTTTCTTTTTTCTACTACTAAATCCTAAAGTCTTTCTTCAAATATCAGTAAAATTTGATACTGGTCTTATATATTCAAATAAACCTGTCATCTCATTGTTTATTCAACCAATCACAGAGCGAAAGCGGCTGGGTATCGGCCAATCACAGGAGATGAACACACTCTTCCGCTTCTGGTCATTTTTCCTGCGGGATCACTTCAACAGGAAGATGTACGAAGAGTTCAGGCAGCTGGTGGTGGAGGACGGGAAAGAAGGATACAGGTAAGGCCTTTGAACACTGATGGACAAATAAGAAAGGGGTGTAAATATAAGTAGGGTTGTAAATAGGGTTGTTGTGGCAGAATTAACTAGATATTATCTTCCATGCTAAAATCAGTTTTTACTGTGAGATTTAGGTGGGTGGGTGGTTGGGTAAATTAGACCAAATTAGTAATAATAGAAAAGAAAATTAAAGTCTAACTTGTGTGTTGCAGGTACGGTTTGGAGTGCCTGTTCAGGTACTACAGCTACGGTCTAGAGAGGAAGTTCAGGCCAGACATCTTTAAGGACTTCCAGGAAGAGACAATGAAAGACTATGAAGCTGGTAAGAATTCCTTGGAGGAAAAAATGGCACAACATGCACAGACCAGAAGGGAAAACATGATTGATAAAAGCAACAAAATGCCAACGTGTGTCTGGTTAGGTTTCCGTCTTTCATACGAGAGGTTTCACTCTGTGCTCAACACACTCTTTTTCCTATTCTGTCCTCAGGCCAGCTTTATGGACTGGAGAAGTTCTGGGCCTTCCTTAAATACTCTAAAGCCAAGACCATGGAGATCGACCCCAAGCTGCAGGAGTACCTGCACAAGTTCAAACGTTTGGAAGATTTCAGAATTGACGTGAGTAAATGTTTGTGGTTTTCAACAGCTGATTGGCACCAACTGTGTCCCTGAAAGGGATCAAAATCTCACCTGAGCATGTTTCTGTGTCGAAAATATGACACCGTAGCATTGGCAGGGTTTTTTTATTGCCAGTAAAATCACTGAAAGAAGTTTAAATCAAGAATTGTGAAATCTTTTCTTCGGAGTAAACTAATTTCAGAAGTAAAAGTTGACACACTGATTTTGTTTTATATTCTAAATGTTGTTGTGCTTTGAAAACAAATCCGCATCTAACCTCCCTATTTCTGGTTCCAGCCGCCTATGGAGGAAGGAGGCCGCAGGAGGCATTCGTCCAGCGGGGACAGTCGCCGCCGGCACCCATCTCTTCCCTCCAGCCGGCCCCACAGCCAGGCCAGCTCCGGCCCCAGCCCCGCCCCCACCGCCCAGGGCCCTGCAGCAAAGGATGACGCCAAACCGAGCAGCCAGAAAGCCCCCGCTCCCGTCGCTGACCCAGCTCTAGATGCCAAGACACTGAAGTAACTCCATCAACACGCCGGCCCACATGGATCAACTCAACCACGTCTGCTAGTCGCTGGTTCTGTCTGCACCACAGGAGGGGAGGGGGCGTCCGGTTGTGCTAACTATCATGAGAATCTTTTTTTTTTTTTTTTTACTTCAACCAACTTTATTATTAAATAAGGAAGATAAATAATTAATGATGGCTCGGTTTATTAATTAGTTGTAAGTTTGTGAGAAAAAGATACATTTTTTTTTGTCTTGATGAGGCAAGGAATGGATTAGGTGTCAAACACTTTTTTCTTTTCTCTTACAAATCATTGCCAGTCCACACGGTGGATGGTTCGGTGGTGATGTACTACCCTGGAATATTTTTTTTTTTACATTTTCATGTTGACCCCCCTCTCTGACACTGGGACCCCTCTTCGATCACTGTCCTGCTGGCTGAAAGATATTTTATTCCTCCCTCAGATCTCAGATTTATGATTATTATTTCTTTGGCATGTGGTGAGATTGGAGACTTGGAAATAGTTTGAACAACACTGAGCATCTGAAAGCCGGATAGCGGCTACGCTGGAGGCCGTGCTGCTCCTGACATCCAACCGGACCAAAGTGGTTTAAACCAAGCGACTGACATTTCCATCCGCACAGCCCCCAGTGCTATCAGTTGAGGGGCTTAAAATTCAAAATATTTGATTTACTTTATGGCTGGACATTGAGGGTTAAATATTAAAGAACCAAATGATTTAAAAAAGAGGAGGGGAAAAAAAAGACTTATACCAATCCCTCAGTATGGACACGATAATTGAAAGTTGCCTTATTTTAATGGTTTTACTGCTTCTAACATGTGCCCCGCCACCTTATTGTCGATTGTACAGCATTGGAATCAACCATATATCCGGTCACCGTTTCCAGCAAAGGCCACTAGATGGTGCTGCCAAACTGTTCCACTTACTCACCCCTCACTCCCCCCTCCGTCACTCTGAACTGTCTTCCAAGTGTCATTTGGTCTGTTACAAGTCCTGTAATTCTTCCCTGTGTTTTGCAAGTTGTGGCTTTTTGTGCTGAAACAAACATGGCGGATGTTTGCCACTTTCCCGAGGGAAAAAAAACAAAAAAACGTTGATGGGCTGGGAAGTCGGGAAGGGATTGACTCACCGATTGATCTTCCTTTTGGGTGCTTTTTCCGACTTTCTCTCGCCCCAGCTGCGCCTCCCAAGCTGCATCCATCCGTTCATCCATCCGTGTGACATCCATCCATCAGTCGACCATCAGCGACGACACAGGACTGGAATCATCAATCTGGATTACTTGAAGAAGCGATGGTTTTGAGGAGAGCCGTGATGCTCTTGTTGCAGGTGCTCTGGGTGGAGACGCTTCCCGAGGCTCAGACATTCGGCCTCCGACTTCACCGTGAAGCTCGTACGGCCTGACCGGGCCTCGGGTGCTCGCCACCTCTTCCTGTCCCACACTCGGATACATAGATCAGTTACAAGCATGAACACTGACAGGTGTTTTTCACGCGCAGGTACAGATGTAGCAGTGTGAGCTAGTTCTACACAAACACAAACAGGTTGATGTCTTGCCTTGCTGTCAAGAAAAGTTCAAGACTGGACTCTGTTCTGTTCTGTCGTCACACGTCCTACAGTCATGTGTGGATAATTAAATCTTTATCCAGTACTGATGATATCAAATAGAAGATTTCTTCCTCCACTAATGTAAATGTGAATTTGACAGATGAAGAGAAAATGATTACAGCTCCCTGCTACTTGTTTTATTGTTTATAGAACAGATTATATATTTGCCTTACACGTGTACGTACTCTTTAACTTTTTTTTTTTTTTTAAAAAGGTCTCATGATTATCTTTTTAATGCTTTTTAATTTCAATTTGCAGTGTTGCTAGCGTTGTTATAATGGAAGTGGGGTTTGTGTCAGACTGTTTCAAACATCTGTGGATTTCAGAAACGGGAACATAATTCACAACACAAAAGGGAATGTTGGCATCAGGGCGTCATCGAGTATTCAGTGCAAAAACTAAAGCTGTAAGTTTATAGTGTTTCACGTTGAAATCAGTTTTTTCTTTTTTTTCTTCTATAAAACATGTTTTTGCCAAGATGACAGAAGAATTTCCCAAAACTAACTCGTTTTTTTTTTTTTATATTTAAGCTCCTGTTTTTCGACAAACATGTCTGCAAAGTCTATTAACTGGATGAATTTGATTTGAGGACCATAATTGAAGAAATTCACAAAGTTCTGGGAAAGAAAATATTGAGTCTTAATTCCCTTATGGATACCCAGATGGTTGGTGAAAAATGAGCCATTTTCAGTTTGACAAAGGGAGCAATGTGTTCGCTTCCAAGTGACAGCTATTAACTTTCAAACAGTTCCTTCATTAGTTACAAGGTGAAAGTACATTTGACGAATTAATAGTTTGGACAAGCCTGACCATAGAAAAAAAAAAAAGTTTTGGTCCTTTTTGCGTTATATTCATTCAGCCTATTGGTTGATGTTCTAGCAGAGAGAAAATCCTGTCAGTGTTTCTTCCTCTGAATCCACAATTGTTGAGAACATGAAATTGCAAAGTTGTACTTGCTTTTCTTTTCTTCCTTTTTAATGTTTTGTTGCTTTATATTCAGGGAGATTTGGATCAGTTACAGAAGCTTACAGTTAATGCATAAAAAAGTGTTTACTGGAGGTTAAAATAAGAGCTACAAAACATTCAGAAAGAAGACACCTGTTTCCCTAAACCAGCAAAGCCTTTGAATGGGTCAGCTGGACACATGGCAGTCTGCCGCTAATAGACCTTCTTCCTGGGGCAGTTGCATGATCCCTCTCTCTAATGTGATCATCACCTGTCACCGGACATTTGGGTTCCAGGTCTCTTGGGAGTTTTCAGACAAACTCACTCTGCTCAGCGGAGAGAGGAGTGAGACGAGAAAGGACAGAAAGAGCCCAACTTGGGTTTGTGATGTTGCTCAGAAGGTTATGGCTGGTTATGATGCCTGGTGACTGAGAAAAAAAAAAGGACAAAATTCCATAAAGCCATATGAATAAAAAATAACTGTATATGAACCATTACAATAGTTCATTGCATTACTATATCTAGGCTTGTCATGAGGAAAAAAATATGAAAACAAGGAAAAAAGGAACAAAAAAAATATATAAAATGTAAAATACTTGAATGAGATCTTGTATTATAACATTTAATATTCATAATATCTGCTTTGTAGGCTGATGTGATTCGCTATTAGTGTTATTTGTAATTTGTAGTAATTATGCTTTTCCTTTAATAAAGAAAAAAAACACAAAACGGACAAAAAAACCTCAGACACGGACTTTTGAGTGATTATTTCTCTATGCATGTTGAGTTTTGTTTTATTTGGAACGTAGGAAGAAAATCCACAGCTTTTCGTGCAATCTTTTATTAGTAAACGATCCCATCAAAAATATTAACATATCACAATATTGAACATTCATGCTTTTGTTATACAATCATTACTAAGGCCACAATTAATACACATTTTACATTCAAGGATATTTAAACAGAAATGGAAAGTGCAAACGTATCTCCTGCCTGAGCAGTAGGGAACACAAAGTGGAGTGCTGACACTTGCCATTACTTAAAATACCAATTGTGTTTTGAAGAATTAAAACATGACTTAAGATACATTTGCAAGTGTAGAAAAAGAGTTTGTGTCATTATTTTACCCACCTAAATGTATGACCCCCCTCAAAGTACCAGTATCCTAAAACAGAATTTTTGAGTAGGGACAACTGCCTCTTTCTGGTTAAAACTGCAATTGTTTTTATCCTGAAAATGTCGGAAATCAACTCGGCATCTTCAATAACCTGAAATTGTCCCAATCAGCCTTTTTTTATACCATTGTCTGCATATTCTATAATACCATATCATGCTTTCTTTTTCATCTATTCGTGTCTTGGTGGACATGAGCTTCTATAAACTTCTCCATGGTGATTAGAACAAAATGTACACTTTCATATCCAGAAGGAATAGAAAATAACCCTAAATCATGAGCTACATTAAAAGCATTTCTAGCTCACAGGAAGATAAAAATAAATGGCATCATTTGATCTGCATGTCTAATCAAGTACAGCAGTTCTACTTGGAAATGGGGTTGGTGGCTATAGTGTGTCAGACCTTCACAGTTTAAAGCAACAAGTGTTCTGGATTCAAATAATTGAAATTTAATAGAATAAATAATAATCTCATTAAAGATTAGAAATGTCTTGATCAGAAACTAGTCAAGGCCTGTAGTTAAAGATCAGGGGTCAGGCGTCATCAATGGCCCTTTTTGGGCGTGTCGGGGATGCTATCGTTCAGAGGTGTGAGGCTGGTGAGGACTGAGTGCCGTTCATACTGCTTGGTCTGCCTGAACTTAGTATCGGTGCCGTGGAGCCGATCCAGCATGCCGAAGACCCCAAAGCACTGGTTAAACCTGGAAACAGAAAAGAAATAGATTAAATGAGGATGACCTTTTAAATAAGTGTCATTCTATATTTAGTAAAGACATCTGGGTGGCATGTTCCTGTAATTACATCATCACACACATTAAAGATTATTTTGTCTCAATCCCACAAACACCCTCCTGCTGACAGTTGTCTTTAATTCAACAATGATTTGTGTAAATTCAAAAGATAAGGAATCCATCAGAAAAACATTACTGGGCTCACCTGAGGTGGTGAAAGTCATGGAACTCGGGGGAGGGCAGGAAGGGGAGGTGGTATCCACAGTGGGAGATGGTGGTGCTGATCAGAGCCACACTGTACCACATGGCGGTGGTGGACACGTGGGAGCCAAGGAGTACCGGCCCGAGCGCCACCGGCAACATGTTGGAGATCTAACAGCGAAGATGAGGAACAAACTGCTTTTAATGGCTGATAAATATCCAGATAACATGGAGAGTGAAAAATACTGAGAGAGTTAGAAAGGAGGGAGTCATTTACCACATGCTCCAGAGGATGAGCGTATATGCAGACGACTCCAATGGGAGCAGTCCACTCATGGTGCTGTTTGTGGAATCTCTTATAGAGGCTGGGATGGTGGAAAAGTCTGAGAGAAATAAGATGAGGACAAAATATGGTTACTCACAGATACATTTAACAACAAAACGTAATGTTTACGGGAATACTCAGATCCTTTGGTAATAATAACAACACACAATTACAAGTCCTTTTCAAAATAGTGCTGTGCCTACCATAAAAAGTAATACCATAGCATGTACGAATTATGTGGAAAAAATACTTGGCATATATATAATAGTTTAGTATGTGGAAAATAAGTCATACTATAGAAGAAATAACGAACTCCAACATGTGGGAAGCATTTCCAAATTATAGTACAACTATATTATGTTGCAATGTTGTTCTTATTTGTGTTGACATTCTTCACACGTACCACTAGGTGGCAGTAATGTTTAAAGCTCATTGTTTCAATGAAAACTGATCGTTTACTGGTTAGAAATTAAATTGAAAAAGGGCACATTATGTCATGTTACAGTCAGAAAAAGCACAGGTGTAAATAAAATGATGGATCCAAACCTGTGTGAATAGTAAAACATAAATTCCTCCAAGAGGGAGAAGAAAGCCAGCTCTGCGAGGGCCCAGTGGAAGGTGGGCAGCTCAGGGCCACAGGGGTTTCCTCTCATGGTCATCAGGTATCGAGAAATCACCACCATCGACCCCGAGATGAACACATAGTTGAAGATGACGGTCTTCAACACATGGCGAAGCCTAACTGGATCCACCTGGAAGATCGGGACATTACAGTACATAACCTACATGTTGAGTTGGACATGTATTTGGACATTTTTCTCCTTTTGCACATTTTTAATAACATCTCCAGCTTTTATGGGAGATTCTTTTTTTATGAAGTTTGTTTATTAGGTTTAGCAGTAAGATACAACAAAGATATGTATGTTTAGAGGTCAGAATTGACACTGGAAGCTTGTTTTTTTCAAGTGATCAGCTTCACTACGTTGAAGACAAAGGACAGTTGTCAATAACAGTCAACTTGTTCCCAATAGACTTTGGACCCTATGTGTTATGAACATCTGGCCCCTTGTGTGTTTGTCTGCAGTGTACACATATGAACTTTTGAACAGTTGCAGTGCAATTCTCTAAGAACATGTGTTTACTCAAGTACCAACATAATAACCTACCAATATGCCTTTCTAACCGATGAGAGTGAATGTTGGTTTTATTAAAGTTGCGCTCTGAAGATTGACCCAAGGGCTCTGCCATGCATTTCAAAGTATTGAATTCAAGATATATAGATAGATTGCTTGATAAAAGATGAATTGATGCTACAAAACAGAACATCCTGTCTTTGTTTATGACAACTAGGGTTCAAGTTAAGGAGGTTACAATCAGTCACGTCACGTATCCTTTCACGCAATAATGGGCCATAGAAAGCTCACAGGACACAAACAAGGACTTGTGCAGCTTCATTATAAAGTTTCTGATACAATGGTATGCTGCAAAAATATATGTAAACCTATAGGTGTTGAACCCCCCACATTATGTATATTCAAATTGGGAATAACATACTTCATCTTTGCATGTGTGTTATTAAAGGATTTTGACCAACTCAAATTGACTGATAGATAATTGAGCTTCTTGTGCAATGTGTTCCTCATTATCATCTTTAAAGGTTAATCTGATTACAGCCCCTCTGGTTATCAGTAATGTCAGCTTGTATCTCCCCAGTCTCCATCAACGTCTGTTTAATCAAACACTGTGAGAGGACTTTGGTCAAACGGCCAGGTGTTCACATCACATCAGAGCACTCAGGGCCGTTCATACACATGCATGCAGGCAATACAGCTCATACTTTGAGTTCCCAACAGGAACACATTACATAATAAAAGGCAGAGGTTGAAAAATGTATAAATTAATTTTTTAAATGAGGGAATTAAATATAAAAATATCAATAAATGTCTAAAATAAATAGGAAACTACATGTATACATAAATTGATAAAAACAGAATGTTATAATAATCATTATTCATTTATTACCCTTCATTTGTGTATTTATCTTTCTAATTTTGACACAAATAATATATTGCTATTTTATTCCCTGTCGTTTTTCATGTTTGATAATAATTGTGATGCCAACAACTGATTAAGCAAATCTCTGATTTGTTGTCAAAGGAGACATGTTTTAAACACATGTATTTATCATTACAATAATGCTTAGTTTAACCTGGCGTGTAAGGGCCGAATAAAGATAAGGAGACTGAGATTACATGGATTTATTATCTGTAAACACACAAAATGTATGCCATAAAATAGTTTCTCTTATGACTCAAAGGTTAAAAAGGGTCAGAAAATCTAGAGTAGAGGCTGTTCATGCAGTATCAGTATTGGAGGAGAGATTGAGTGGAAGTTGGTATCTCAGTGATAATCAAATTCCTCTGGTGGAGGTAGTACTGTTTTTGTATTTAAAGTGAGAGATACTGTTAGAGAGTCAGTGCAGGACATACCGGGTTATTCTTCTCCGGCTGGATTCGGTAGCGAGTGATGAAGGAGGGTTTCCCGGTGGTGTCCACCAGCAGCAACAGAGTGTTTGTACCCCAAAACGCCAGAGTGGGGACCAACATTGTCCCTGTTGAGAAAATACCGAGACATACTGTAACTAGCCAGAACCTGGGAAACCACGATTTTCAAAACAGATTCTGCAGATAAGTGCGGAAGTTTTTAAATGTCTGGCCTTGTTATTTCTGAGCTCACTAGAATTTGGATTTTGATAATTAACATAAATCACAGAAATCATGCAGGGTTGCACTTTTTTACTGTGACTTGCTCTATGCTTTATTGATTTACCTTCAGACCTGTTACATAATTACTTCCTGGAGAAAGAGCCTTACACGTTTCACTGATAATTGCCCTATCTGTGAATGCATTTGTGACTGGCAGCACATAAAGTTAAAGCAGCTACACAACTGACACAACATCAACAACAACAAAATGGGTACATCATAAAAGAGACACCAGAGGTCATTCCTTGATATGCAAAGCTAAACAAATATTGTCAAAGCTATGCAAATGTGGCATTTCCTCTGGGGTTTGTACTCTTTTGTGTGTTGGCTGCAAAGTGCTCTTCTACAGAACACGTTTTTGAAAAAGAAAATATCTATTGTGTTTTTATTTCTTACCCAAGTAGAATAAAGCAGTCTCATGACCCTCAAACCCCACGTACACCCTGGTCCACAAGTTCTGCCAAAAATCTCCTGAAGCTCCCCAGAATCTCTGAAGATGCCTGGGAAAGGAAACCTTGTCAAATATCACATAACAAACAATAAAACTCAGAGGACTACTCCTGCAAATAAATTATATTTCATTTTTTGAAATAATCTTGATAAAAAGTACTATTTTCATCCACTGAATCAACCATAAAAAATGTTAGCCAACTGTTTTTTTTGTTTTCCGAAGAATTCAATATTTGTGAATTAAAGAATTCACAAAATATATACGAATAATCGCATGAATCTGTTTGACAGGATACAAATATTTTCTTATGTGGTGATCTGTACGTACCAGTGAAGTTAATTTAATTTCTAGTTCAATTATACATTTTCTCCTTAAGTTAATTTCATGACAAGAACTCCAACTTTTTTATAAACATCCTTCGTAAAAATCATTTTTCCGCTTCTTGCACAAACAATGAAAACATTCAAGTTAATTTGTTCTTTCCTCCTTAATTTAACACCGGAAAAGATTTTGGTTTGTCTTATTGTAACAATGTAACTTGTAATGAGATCCTACCATGTCAGTGAGTTGCCGAATGCAGCCAAGAATAAGATTCCAGATCCGATGACCACAGCAGCTTTCTTCACAGAGTCCCACAGTCCTCCAGAGCCCTCCTGGGTGGAGGAAAGGCAACAATGATGTATCTATGAGACTCTCTGTTACTCTGATAATACTGTGCAGTCTCATGATGTGGAGCTACATCAGCGTTTCCCACAGAAACATCACAGGGTGCAAACATGAGCATAAAAAAAATGAGGATGGCAGCAATGTATCCAGTTATCCTAAGCATACTATTACGCATTATTGTTTTTTGGTTTTGATTATTGGAAGAACTATAAAGCCAAGATTTAGCATCACATTTCTACTCCATAAATAATGTACACGTAGAAAGCATTGTTTAGAAAATATGAAGTTAAATAAGGTACTGGCATATTCAAAAAGCTATATATTTGTGCATGTTGAAATCATTTAAAAATGATCAACACTGTTAAAGGTTACATTTTCTGTATTGAGATTATTCATATATGATATTTGAATGAGTTTTGTTGACAGTGATGACCAGGCAGTAAATTAATCTGAGATTAAGGTTTTCAATAAACACTTTTGAAATATTTTAGTGTTACCTAAACAGATTTAAAGGGATCGTGTGTCCCTTGACAACAGATGAACTTAATGTTCTGTTTCAGACATCCTAGTGTTTCTATTATCTTTAATACTTAAATGTAAATTGTGCAGAAGTGTCCGACCACCAAGTGCTTTTAATAAAAGCAAAATCTGAGCCAGCCACAGTGAGAAAAAACAGGATCAGTCCACTCAGCAGGTATAAAATCTAGGGATTGATGTCAATTCAAAGACCTTCAAAAGAAAACTGCTGCTTTTACCCCGGCTGCCCTTTACACAGCCATGGCAACAGTGGGAACAATGTCACTGACAGAACCTTCCGCTGATACTTATGCATCCTTGTGCATTAATCCTTGTAAGGAGAATGAATTGACTAAATGTGTTGCCTAAAATCTGTTCTTTAAGACATTTAGTCAGCAAAAATTCACAAAAGGACAAAGGCAGATATATTTCCAAATATAGCGCACACACCCATTCTACAGGAGTAAAATGAACTCTCATTAACCTTGCCCATGGTTACTCATCATGTTCAAGGTCTATTATTTAAAATCCTCTTTGTTATGTTCAGGGCTCAAAAAACTGGTATGCGAGGGTAAAAAAATGCAACTTGTCAGGTTGAGCCTGTCCCATGGAACAAAAAGACAAACAGAAAGAAGTGACATATCCAAGGTCGGAAAAAGAAACCAGGCAGGTGGACATTTATATTTTTCAGATATAATATCAACCCATATGAACATGACAGTGCTTGTAGATCTGTATCTTAATGTGACATTCTTTGAAATAAGCTTTTAATTGGTTAACCCTAATTTCAACAGTGTTGACTTGATGACATGAACTGTCTCAGGGTCAACATGTTGAAAAAGAACCCTGCAAGTTTTCTGAAGACATGTCGTATAATAATTACATTTCAACATTTTCATACAATAATTCTGTGTTCAGGCACTGAAACAAAGGAAAGCAGGTTTTACAGCAGGAGTATTACACTATAAACTGGTTGTGGATGTTACATAACATTAACTGCTCGATACCAGTTTTTTTCATGAGATGCCACAGAGATTAAGGGCTTGGAAGAAATGTAATCCCAATTTTCTAAATAATTTAAAAGCCTGTTACCCTGTAATAGGGTTGAGCCGGTGCAGCAGATGACTCATGGTATTATGACAGAGGAGTTTTACAGGTGTTTTATTCTTACCTGTCGGCTGCTGCTGATGCGTGTTGGGGCAGATCCTCTCGTGTCTGTAAACACAATAACAAATACAGGGTTTTTTTTGTTGTTGGTTGGATTAGTACAAATTCATCATTTAAGCACATATTTAAGGAGTTAAAAAATCTTTTGTCACTAAAAATACAAAATTGACTTTCAGTAATACAAGTTTAATCAGCTAAAAATGCAACACTATGTAAATGGATGATTTTGAAGAGAAATGGGATAACTGACTTTAGATAAGTAACATATTGCTGTTTTAAAAAATAAATAAAGATGGCCTCATCCAGTTTGATTGGGAAACAATAGGGTGTTTACATTTGTTTAATTTTAAAGATGTAAGATCAAGTTTTTTTTCTCAAAATAAAGAAAATGTTGTTGTTTTTTCTGGAGTTTCACACAGCTAACAGAGTGTTTTATTGTACTTGTTTATTGTATGATGATCAATTCTAATGCATAAATGAAACTCCATTGTTGGCCTCATATATTGAACCTTCACTAATTTTCACCACAAATATTTGAGTCATTAAACAGTATAAGATCTCGGTCTTTCAACTTTCCATGGTGCAAAAATCATCTAAGTGCTGAGCAGCCTGAGGTTAAAGTTAAAACTGGAGGTTTACATAATCCAATTATAATCCATGGTTTTTACAGCTAGCACTTTCTCTAGTCACATTCTTGGGGATAACAACCTGCCCTACATCCACTCTTTCCCTCTGTTTGTTGTTGAACAAAATATACAACATTTAAATTAAAAAAATCATTAGAAATAGAGGAATAAAACGTAGTGACCAAAACTTATATTGATTTCGATTCTAAACATTTAGACAATCTCCAAGCTGTAGCTTCAGAAATGAAAAGTACATTCTATCTGTTTTCAATTTAAAAAAAAAACAACAACACTGCATTATAATGTATTATCATTGGCTGCTGAAGAAGTTAAAATACATTAAGATTTTAAAAAGATACAAAGTCAAAATAATACAACCATGTTGCTAAATGTAAAATATCAAAGCCTAGAAGTCAATGCTTATTGAAATCAAACATAGCGTTGAGCTCCGAACATGCAGGATATAAATGGTGCTGTGTTGGACCCATCACCTGCGTTTAATAAGACTGATTTGTTTTTGGATCATTATTGCAGTGATGCAGTCACCTGTAAACCAACTTTAGTTTTAAACGTAACACAGTGAGACTCCCAGACATGTTCACAGCCGTATAAAGTAAATCACCTACTTACCACTTGTCTCCACCGTCATGGCTCCTCGCTCTCTCCGTTTGCTCTTTACACTTTCTTAAATCAACCGTGTATTTACAAAGGCGAACGACTTCTGATTGGTCGGTTCTTGGTCAGCTGTCTTGAGCCGTATCAGGAAGTATCGGCAGGTATGTTTCGATCCTGGGGTATGGTCGAATAGTCAAAAACTCAGCTCCTATCCTCTATTCCTATCTACTATTCCTTGACCTTTGCGTGAAACGTCCCGGGGTTAAGGAATAGTGGATAGGAGAATTCAAAAGGACTTAGGAGAAGCAGCTGCGGTGCTTTGAGAATCCGACTGCACTTACACTATCCCACGTATTTATGGTGAAGGACGTTATTAATGTGCGTCTGCTGTGGGGAACTATAGTCTCTATAAAGCGGACTACTGAAAGTGCATCTATTCTGCACCGTGCTCTGATGGTGTTGTTTTATGCGTTATGAACATGGACAACAGTGAAACATATATTTTTCATTACAAAGGTTGGAATTGAAATAAAAAAGAAAAGTTAAACTTATGCTTGTCACCCTCAACCCTCCGGTCCACACGTATTAACCCACATGAATCCCAATATGTATGATTTTCTGAAATATTTTAAAATAAATACAAATGTGTTTATAATAAACTAGTTATGCCTTAACCTATCATTTTGTATATCACAATTCAAACATGTTTTAAAACGTTTAAGAAACCCCACACACCTCAGTAAACATTGAAATGTGGACTTTATTTGATCATTTCAGTAAAAAAGTAACGTTCATATTTCTCCTTTTGATTAATACAGTGTTGAACGTTCAAAACAAAGCGCTTTACGGTATAAGTTTTAAATTGCTTAATAAGCACCGTAACTTTCATGAAACGCATTTCTCACGATCGGCTGTGAGCCTGTTTCTGTGAACGGCCGAATGTTGTGGCACGGTAAATGTTGCGGCCGCAAGGCATTGTGGGACAGCATTTTCTCCTTTCCTATCGTAAAGGAAGGTCCAGTGATTCATCAGCTAAAGGAGGTTATAGAGCTCCTTTCCTATCTTCGAACAGCTCTTATCATGGCGGCCACTAGGGTACTTTCGGGTCATTTCGCTCCGTTAGAAACCTAAGCTAAACTTACTATTCGACAGTACGCCTGATATGAGGAGGGGACGTCCACATGTATCAGGTGAAGGTTGAAACTCAGCATGTATGCTTGTGTTACATTGTATTCCTAGAGGGGAAAGTGCATTTCAGTACAAAACACTATGTTGCAATTATTATTAGACTGATAATGTCAAGTCAGTGCTAATTCTAAAAAACAAAAAACACACACATTTGTGAATGATTAGAAACATATAATCAAAAAAGCAACGATAGATAGACTGTTAATAATCCTTAGTTGCAGTGTTTGTTTAAGATTTACAATTTATTGAAGACATACTAAGATTATATGGGGAAAGGGAAACTGGGAGGGCAATGCAGCTGACAAAGCAGGATATCTGATCAAAATGCATAAAAGGAATGGTGAATAAACCACAAAAAAATTGGCTAAAAGCAAAAACAAAAGGTTTTCTATATTAATGCTGTTTGTAAATGAAGTGGACTGACCAATAACATATGTGCCTCCCTGGGCCAGATCTACCATATGGGCAACCTGGGCAAGTGGACAACCTCACTCATTGTAAAGCATTTGAAATAAAACTCATTCTTAACCGCCATAAATACCTATGATTTTCGATAAGGTCGAATATTCTTTCTAAACTGTCTCTGGGTCTCCCTACACTGTACACTATCAACTTTATTATCATTTTTATTTTATTTTAGCAACGCCCCTGGTTCAGTTGGAGGGAATTAATGAAGTGATCAGTGAAAGAGCTTTTTTATACTATAAAGCAACTGTGTGCAGCGTTCACAGCCTGTTATTCAATAGTGCAGACTTATTACGTGGTGTTACATGTGGACGTGTAGCTCTCAGTGCCCAATGCCCAGGGGCCCCTGGAGGCATCCTGGCTTGATGCCTCCCAAGAGGTTTCAAGGTTTCAAGGTTTTATTGGTCATATGCACAGCACAACTTATATGTTAGCAATTCAAATCTTACATCCCATGCTCCCCCAACAACTCAACATACATGGTGCAAATAAGATAAATAAAATAGTGCAGAGAAGAAGAGAGAAGAATATATACAATAACAACAATAAAGATTTGAGGATGTGAAATATATACATATGTGGAATACAGTGAAAGTATTTAAATACACTGTACATACTTTATACTTTACAATGTTGAATGAGGAGGTATGGACAGATGCATACATTATGTATAAACAGATGTATATGGCAGATATGTATGTATGTGTACTATACACGTTATGTATGGCTGCTCCTACTCCAAGACATGTTTACACATAACTCCAACATGCTATCCACAAATTTATGAACACTTTATGACCTTTAACTAGAATATTGATTAATAGGCTGTACACATGAACCCACACTCTCATCAAGGACAACTATCGCTTAACAATCCCTGACCAGATAACCTCCAGGCCCCTCAGGCTGTCAAAAGCATGTGGCTCCGCTATCACCCATTATAACCGTACAGGTGATTGGTCCACTATAACCATAATGTAAAATGACTGTGACTTTGAACACTAGTATATTCAACCTACCATCTTGCCGTTTTAAGTGTTGTGACGAACATAACATTTGCTAAAATATTGTTTTCTTGAACTCTGTGATAGTGAAGCTTCATCTGGTTCTAGACCTAAACCTGAACTCAGATAACTCACTATGTGTAAGCAGGAAACTTAAAACACACACACATGCCAAAAAAGACAAATGAAAAATGATTTATTGAAGAAAATTGAATTGAATTTCATAATGTTCTTCTCTAGTATCTTTAAATTGATTTCTATGCACATACAAGACATGATTCAGTATTTACAGCCATTATTGTCGTCATTTGATTTCATCAAATAGGAAAACAACTGCATTCTTCCCACAGATACAAGTGTTTGTAGTCTGTATGAGAGACAAAGACGGCCAGTTCATTCATTTTCAGGTTATTCTAACTGCATAAAATGTATTCTAAATATACACTGTATATACTGGGTTTTAATGCACTGCTCTGGTCTGACCTCTGGTGTAAAACCGTTGCCACTGCATCAGTGTGCTGCTGGGTTCTGGCATAAATCTGTCACTCGCCCTTCACAGCCACACTGAGGGCTGCCAAATCATGACCCATTTTGTTATACCGATGCTTGTGTGTTGAATTTCAGCCTGAAGTTTATTCAGGATTTGTGTTCAATAATGTTATTAATTTGTATTCATATAATTTACCAGGAGACTCACCTTCAAAAATAAAAGGGTGAATTGTTTGATATTGTTTTGAGTTGAACCTGACATTAGGAAATACATTACAATTTGCGTTTTTATTACTGAGTGGTTAGATGTGTGGGACAAAAGAGTTAAACAAAATATGTTGAATATTTTACACTATAATTATTTAACAGGGAATATTGAAAAGTAAATGACCTTGCCTTTTATCAGCCTTTTGTGTTTTTTGGAAAACAGGACTCATTGGAAAATATATAATGACAAAAATACCAATAGAGGCAACACAGATAGAATCTTATTTTCTGATGACTGAACCCTTTGGAGTGTTGGGGCTAATTTGGTCGTTTTCAAGCTACGTTTTTATTTTTTATTTGTCTTACTAAATCCCATTAAGAAATGTTTAGCATGTCAATGTTTGGTATCTTTTTTTTTTAAGGCAACCTCACCTATAAAACCTGATAGTTTTTATTTTTTTTCCATTTTGACATACAATATGAACATTTTGGACCCAAAATCACACAAAAAACGTAAACACGGATTTTGAAAATTATATTATTTTGTATATGGGTAACACAAACATGCACAACTAAACATTTTGAAAGCTGGAAATATATACAGGGGATGTCACTATGATAATGTAAACGTTTGATTGAGGTATCATGAACCTATATAGACATTTTATGAACAAATAGCAGGTGCATCCATAGGCGTTTTTCACTCATACCTCAAAGTTCTGTCAACGGTGAAACAGAGTAGGCCCTATTGTAAAGTATTATATCTTCAAAACTGTAAATCAATCTAATTATATCTATAATTCTCAATGTTTGTCTGTCACTTTTCTTCAATCGCTGTTTCTCTTCGTCTCCCGCCGTCTCTCTTCGTCCATCTTCGTCTCTCTCGATCTCCCTCGGTCTCTCATGGTCTATCTTCCTTTCTCTCTCTCGAGCTCCCGCGGTCACTGTTCGGCTCCTGCCGTCTCTCTTCGTCTCTCTTCGTCTCTCTTCGTCTTGTTTCGTCTAGCTTCGTATAGCTAAATACCCCTCCCCTTCCTTGGTAAATGCATCCTGTTGAGCCCGGTCTAAAGTTTCCAGCGTCTTTTTCCGCTCCGTAAAATGATCAAATACGGCGAAGATGTAAAAAAATGCGCTTGCATTTTCAAACTTTTGAGTGCTTGAAAAAATATTATTGTATAAACTTTAAACCATCGTATTGACGTCAATTTGGATGAAACAAAGACTGGCATAGAGTTTCAAGCCAGTACTTTCGACAGAAGCAGCCGGCAATGTTGTCCGGACTGTTGTTTTTTTATGCAGCGCCTGCATGAACATTTCACGTGATCTGAGCATGCCGGCGTGATCGTCGACGCTTAAGGGTTAATTGATCATATTGAATACCTCCTCAACGACAAAACTATACTGCAGCACTGTTTACTGTCAACTGAGCACCATTTGGTAATGCAAGACCATAAAGCTCATTAATGTCTTCAAGTTTGCCATCTAAAAGCTGCTCAGACAGGTTTGACATCTTTTAAATCAATTAAGTATTGAAAGGTTACCTGTTTCATGATAGGGGCTGCATATATTTTCCTGGAGCTATCTTGTTTTGTAATTGGCTCATTGTTTTGCTTGCATTTTATTTGTATTTTGTATTGTAAGTGATGTTATTCCAGTACATGGAACCGTGTTGTGCCCATCGGCTATTTGATAAATGTTTTTGATCAATATCATATCAAATCAAATTTAAACTTATATATCACTTTGTGTGTAACTCACAGACAATTTATACAACATAAATACAATACTATCTCCCCCTTCCCAGGTAATAACCACAGTAACATATAGCTTTGTGATTTAAAACTACACTTACCGCAGGACTGAATAAAGCCAGAATAAAATAAAATAAAATAATAAAATACAATTCAGTTAATCATATTAAAATCAAGTAAAACACATTGTTGTAAAATCTAAGCTTGTGGTGTAATCAAACATGAGGATTTGTGTGGGTTGGTTGGGGGAATATTTGTACAAAATACCCAGATTTAGCGACACCCCTGGTCGAAACAATTTCGACGTAACCAACTGTGTAACACACGCTGAATAATGTCAATTCCCGTTCCCTTAATGTGAAAGATAGCATCGATCTGCTCTGGAACCAAAACGGTCAGCATTTTCAACTCAAACCACGTGTTTTCCTGGACAAAGTGAAGGTGCAAAGGGTTAAAGATCATTCCCAGTATTTGCATTGCTCCGCGGGCAGAACGCTCGCTGTGGATTGTGGGAGTCGATTCTGTCCAGACTTGTTCCTGGAGAACCGGAGACATTTTCCCAACGCTGTATTATTTGTGAGTATTTCACCGGGCTTGCATGCTGTCTTTTCGGGTGGAGTATGGTTCTCAACAGAGGCGGTCTCGGTTTTACGGTGCTGTGCCGTTTACATTGCCATTTCGTGTTTTACTGGCATGCATGGAGGCCGAGACTGCTGGAGCTGACAGGCGGGGAGGGAGGGGAGGAGGAGCGGGCAGCTGCTGTCACTCCGCCGGGGTTATTTCTACTCGAAAGCTTGCTGACCTGGAGCAGGAAAATGTCTTCAGGTCGTCTGACAAATATATTTTATGCATAGTTGTCTATAATATGCATTAAATGTACATGTGCGAGCTATCCTGACGCTGTGGACATGCGGAAATCGTTGTCAGTGGGCAGTCTAAAGAAATACCCAACGCACCTGCACCTGTCCGGAGTGGAAAATGCCGCAGATGTTTTATTTGCCGGCCATTAACCTCGTTGGCGGTTAATTGCCTCTTGATGTGTTTGATTTTATATCATGTATCAATAAATGCATGAAAGCAGGTTTAATAAACAGCCTGGCCTTTTGTGGATCTTGTTAATTATCCAAATCAGACAGCTAATTGGTGTGCTATAGTAACACATGATTTCCACCAGTTATTTTTACATCTCCTTGCAATAACCAGGGGATTGACTTGAAATATTATTATAGTTAGACTGAAACACAATGTCCACGTGCAATTCACATAATTGGCTATTCCCGAAATGTCAGGCTGCTAAAGCATGCTTTTAATAAAATGTCCGTTGGCAGCTTTATACAGTCTATGGTTGGCAGCAGTGATCACACAGCACAACTATATCCTTTTGCAGCTAGTGTGACTTTTAAGTTGATATTTGACCCAAGGTTGATCTGTGTGTGAAAAAACACACTAAAAAGCCAAATGTGGATCTTTGGTAATTGGTAAACTCTTAACTTGTTTCAGTAAAAGGAAATACATTTCGAAACTTGATTGGTAGAGAAAGATAGCACACAACTAAGCGCTGCAGATATTAATGGAGTGATAAACTTAACTTGTGATGCTTAAAAACACTAATATTTTCACATTACAGAAAGAGTTTCTTTTTGGTATGTTAAATCTATGAAATCAGCTATTGTTTAAAAATATATATATTTAACACATTAAACGGTATCAACAGTTTAGAAACTTGTTTTAAACCTGTTGGTAACAAATTTAGAAAATGCATTTGTACAATTGTTTTGAGAACCATGACTGTCATACTGCCAAATAAGTTGTTTTCATTCAGTAAAGGAAGACATCACTAGATGTCAACCATATTTTTAAACTTAACATTGGGATCACATGTGGGGAAATTAGGCACCCTAGGAAACAGATCTTCAGTTAGGGATTTCCACCAGTACGACAAGTGTATGTTTTCTCATCTTGTCAAGATTTATTAAACAAACTAGTCACATGTGAATATTCAGTACTGTATTACTTAATTTTTATTATTTTACTCACCATTAAAAAGAAAATCAGTTTAATTCAGATTTCTAAATGGATCTTGGTTGTTGTGTCCCTGCAGAGGTCCACTCTGATAGCAGTTTCAGCACCATGTCCAGCCGAGGAGGAAAAAAAAAGTCGACCAAGACGTCCCGGTCCACTAAGGCCGGGGTCATCTTCCCTGTAGGACGCATGCTGCGATACATCAAAAGGGGTCTGCCAAAATATCGTATTGGGGTGGGAGCGCCCGTTTACCTGGCTGCTGTCCTCGAGTATCTCACTGGTGAGAGAATGATGAAATATACAAGATGCATCTTTCTTTGGACTGATCTACTTTTTCCATAGCAAACTATAACAAACTGGCAACTTTTTTAAGCAAAGCTCTATGACAGTGGATGTTGATGGCTCTAAAAGCCTGCATTTGTTTTTGTAGTATCTGGATGATTACAAAACAATACAAATGTTTTTTTACCATGTTTATTTTTTTCAAATGTTGACACTATATATATATATTTTATTTTTGGATATATTTATTTTCAGTGATATTTAGTCCGATCAAGTTACTCCTTATTTCTCCTATTTGATGAAAAACAAAGGGAGATGAGACACTATTACCATTGATTATATTTTTCTATGCATTCAGATGCCTTACATTTTTCTTTTTTTTAAAAACACATTTATTGATGATATTTTTGTTTGTTTTCACCCATGCAGCTGAGATCTTGGAGTTGGCAGGTAATGCTGCCAGAGACAACAAGAAGGGTCGCGTCACACCACGACACATCCTGTTGGCTATCGCCAATGATGAAGAGCTAAACCAGGTCAGCTGCTGCACGAAAAAAAACAACATTTTTTAGAAATGTTTCATTTTATGTTAACTTAATATTATGTCAAGTTCATTTTTGAAGTTATGCCTCAGTGTGGTTCAACGTTAACCTCAGATTTTAACATTGTCTTCCTGTCTCAGTTGCTGAAAGGTGTGACTATTGCATCAGGTGGAGTTTTGCCCAACATCCATCCAGAGCTGCTGTCTAAGAAGAGAGGAGCAAGGGGAAAACTGGAGATGCCTGTCTCACCCGCACCTGAGAAAAAACCCAAACCGGTCAAGAAATCAGCAAGCAAGAAGATGCGTGGGAAAAAGGCAGGACCGAAGGCTAAGGTACCTATCCATGTTAGCATGTGGATTCAGGGGGTCGTCGTCAACACTGAATGAATATCTTTACTGTCGAAAAATTCGAAAAAGTTTTGTCAATGATAACCTGCAATTAAATCTGCATTTGGTAAGTTTTATAAATACAATGTTCTGCTATATTTGCTGAGACGGTCCCTATATCAGGAGAGCAGTGCATCATGAAAAGAGGAGAGAAAAGAGGGGCTTCTCATGCAGTGTCACTGCTCTTGCTGTAGCGTCAAGCCGTAAAATGAGGCTGTGCTGATCAAATATGAATCAGGGTTTGTTCTCCTATATTTAAGTGTAATTTGTGTTTAGCTGTTAAATTACACTTTGATTTGCTTGTATACAGTACATTTCTTTTTTAAATCATTCAGATTTTTAGAAGTACTGGTGTAAAAATCAACCAAACATTATTAAACACTTAGACATATTTGAAAGGCAGGAACAAGGTGTATCTAATTAAAAGCACACTACAGAGACAAGATATTATCATGCTTCAGCAGTGAAGGTCAAGTGGACCCCTTACCTCACAAAGAGGCGACAAAAAACAATGTTCGTATTGAGTACCACATTGTGTCAACATGCATTTTTGTCTTCCACAGAAGCAGGGTGAGGTGAGCAAGGCAGCATCAGCAGACAGCACCACAGAGGGCTCTCCGACTGACAGCTTCACCGTGCTATCCACCAAGAGCCTCTTCCTGGGTCAAAAGGTCAGTTTGATTTCTGTAGAGATAGACGGGAAGGACTAAGATAAATACACAATAAACTACAGTGTCTCAGAGTCTCAAATAACTGTTTAAAGTTTGGGATAAAGAGAAGCCTTACTAATGCCAGGTTAATAAAAAGGCAAACAATAAGAAATAAGACGTAAAGAAAACAAGACACAATTTTGATAACTTACAAATACATTAGGAAAAATATACATAGGTAAATCTTATCTGTATAGATATTAGGTCAGTGCCATAGGTAGTACTTTTTTTTCAGATTTAAAGAAATAACATATAATCTTATGCCTTTTTCAGATTTTTTTCTAATTTGTTCTCAGCCACAGGGTTTTAATTAAAAGTTTTACTCCTGATTTAAGATTACAAACTGCTAGATCTGCCTTTTCAAAATACAGTTCTCATGCAATTGTTTTAAATCTCTACCCTTCAGTTATGAGTTAACCTGATTCAAAAAAGGTGAAATCAATGAAAAAAGATGTGATAGTGTTGTGATGAGTAATTTGTTCATATTTTGTTCTTTAACTGTAGATTTCATCAACTTGTACTTCCTTATGTCTGCTATAATCCACCAGACTTCATTTAAGGGCTTAACGTGCTAGACAACGTTGCAGTGCTTCTTGAATGCTGTGTTACCTACTCCCCTCGCTTTTGTCCTACTGAGCATTAACATTTTTGATTTGAACTGAAACATGGAAGTACATTTTGCTCTTGTATCTACAGCAGTATTTTTCAGACTTCAGGACTGAAGCGTATGAAAATAGATTTAAGTTTAAAAACAAGGCAGAGGGGGTAAGGGACATTGTGTAAGACAATGGATGACTCAAGAGTGATGCAAGAAGCGTCACTGATTCTATAATTGCAAAGAGTGATAATATGTCTTAGTCATTTATTATTTTGATTTTGGCTTTTGAGTGCACTCTTTGTTCTAAAAGTATAATACGAAAATATGACAACAGTATTATATGTGCTGTGTTTAGCACTCTGACTGAGAAGTATAATTTCAACAGTGTCCTCTGTTATATTTTGCTTCTCTTCTCGCTTATGGGAGGCATAGTAAAACATACGATCAAACCCAAACAGAAAATATTAGGAGATGGTCTCTGAAGGGATGCAATATATAATTATTTTGCAAGTTGGCAACTAATGCTAGAAATGAAGAGCAAATGTGGAAAATGTACTTCCAAATTTCAGCGTTTCAGCTCAATTTGACTTTTAGCTGCTGCTGATCGCACTGCATGCTTTGTTTCACTTTGCATATGCTAATACTAATAAATGATATATAACTAAGTAATTATTCTGACTTCTGGTGATGGCAGACTTAGTTTTTGAAGTAGTGACCCTCCTTGCTTCTCCTGCACAATAAATGAATTGATGTTTTAGTTTTAATGTGCCTTTTTCTAAAGGCCATAATATTTTATAAAGCATTTAATCGCTGACTGATTGAAGATAATGGCACCATAAATAGAAAAGCGTGTCTGTTTTCTGCTTTATTGACATAAGAATGTTGCTGTACTTTACCTGCTCAGGTCTTGGTCACACATAAATTACTTATTTTGGGATGATTTGGGCCTTTTCCTTTCCAAAACCTTTGATGTGCTGTTTGTCTCACAGATTAGTAATGAATCTTTTGACTCTGAAATACTAACAAGATATTCCTTATGCATTGAAAAATCTTAACATTTTGAAGGATACCTTGATATTTTGACTTTATTTTAGAAAATTCCCTCTGTCAAGTTTCTGGCAAACAAAGAATAAAACATATAAATAAACTGGATTTGCAAACACAACTACATTAGAAGCTAATAATATAGAGTTACATTCTACAAGTACACCACAGCTGCAAAGGTGGGTCAAATCAGAGAGCATTTTGTCAAACTATTGAGGGTTCAATTGAATTTAGCTGCTGCGGGATCAGGGTCCTGGTATTGTTTATGGTGGCTCACTGTCTCGGCTTACTGGGACACTTTAATATAACCAAGATGTTATTCGTATTACAAGTGCTTTTCTTACAATTACAAAAAGGCCAGTTTAACAATATTTTTCAACCTTCTAGTTATTGTTTCCATCATTTCCCTGATGGTTAATGTCAGCCTGTGACTGATGTCCCTCTTCTGTTGAGGTCTGTGTGGTACTCATTATCCTAATACTTTCCATTGACATTTTAAATAATTAAGCATTTCTTAATCCATGCATCAGCAGGCCTGCTATCCTATGTTGATCTTTTTGAGTTGTGACTGTTTACTTTAATGGGGCTTAACCAGAGCCTTACTACAATGCTGACTAATGCTGAACTAGCGGTAGAACTTAGCACTATAACCTTTGTAGCTGTGTTATGTACGGGAGATGTTTTTTAAATACAGCTGTACGTTGAGTGTTGGTCGTCAGTCCACATTAAGACATAACATCGTACATGTCACTGCATACATTACTAATAATAAGTAGTAGTGCAGATACGTTTAATGTCCAGTTCTTATTATCAATCATCAAAATGTCAAGGTATTCTTTGAAGAGTTTTATGAATCTGGTTTTAATTGCTTTGCTTCCTTCCCCCTTCCTTCTTAATCTTCCTCCGTTGGCATGCCTCCCCCCGCTTGACGCAGCTAAACCTTATTCACAGCGAGGTCAGTAACTTGGCTGGCTTTGACGTGGAGGGGGTCATCAACCCCATCAATGCTGAACTTGAACTTAAAGATGATCTAGGTGAGCTCCCCCCCCCCCCCCCCAATCATCATCTCTGGTCCAAGTAGGGTTTTAGGTCAAAAATCCTTGACTGGTTAACAGCATGACAATTTCTATTTTCACTTCTCAATGAAATTAGTCATTGAATTAAGAACTCTAAAAACTTAGTTCATTCACACTGTGGGCAACTTTAGTTATGATCAGTAAGCACAGATGTTGGAAAGTGGAAGATGATATCTACAATTTCTACAATGTATGGATTAAATACAACTCTTTATTTTGAGTTAGAAGCATTTCTCAGAAATGCATAAAAGCACAAATCAATACATAAGGCCAGGTTAAAATTGAAGCAGGAATTAGTTGAAAAAATACAGTAAACCTATTGAAAGAGGCAGCATTTCTTATCATATTGTATATGAACGGTTTTGTGCTATAGGAGAACCTCAGCTATAGCAGATTTTTATGAGTGCTTAAGGACTTTTGGACTCTCAGGGAAAGAAACGTATTTAGGGCGCTCGCATTGTGCATGTCTGGTTAATATATTGACTTTGACCTCAAGTAACAAAGCCTGCTCTTTGACTGAAAACTGATTTTCAGATAAACAAAAAATACATTCAAGGATTTTTCAATCAAAACTCCTCAGAGCAGCATCCTGCTTGCTCTTCACCTCATGTAAATGTGTTGAGGTTCATTCCAGGTTGTCCTCCTTTTAGATGGATATCAGATTGTTTTAGATGCTAAAGAATCTCTGTAATTACAGACAGTAAGGTCTGTGGCCTGGAGGGGATATCATACAGTTCTCAGCTCATTTATGAGCCAAGTAATCAGGACTATACAATAAGTATTTTTCTCAATTCCACCAACTAAAAACTGCTTAAATAAAATGTGATTGTTTAAAATAATGCAATCTTGTGCGTTGATGACTGTAAGGTAAAACTTATGGTCATTTACTGTCATTTTTAATCTGGTTTAATGTGCTGCACCCTCTTCACCAATTGCCTCCTTGATTCATCTGATATCCTTGGCCAAAAAGGAGCGTGCTCACCGTGTCTCTTTTCTTCCTCTCCTTTTGTTTTAATCTCTTTTAGTTTAGATTTTTTCTTCCCATCTTGTTGCCCCTGATCACACACACACACACACACACACACACACACACACACACACACACACACACACACACACACACACACACACACACACACACACACACACACACACACAAACACAAACTGTCTTTTTACCTCCATGTTGTTTGCCTGTCGTTGTTGTCTGTAGTTGCAAGTTGTCCAGGCCAACATTTCCATCGTGGAAAGCGACGCTATCATTCACCCGACCAACTCCTCCCTCTATACAGGTGGTGAAGTAGGTAAAGGAACCACCGGAGACCACCAGTGCCTGTCTGCTCGCTCTCTGCATGTTCCAGATAGTCCGCACTGTAGTCTGTGGACAAACATCACAGCAGCAGCACAATTTTAATATTGCTCTTTAGTTATAATGTGATAACACCTTTTAATCGACAACCCAACTGCATAAGGTTTCTACTTTAAATGTTTCACTTTTGTATTCCTGTAATTTGGGGAAACAGTGACTGAAAGAATTATTGCTCTAGTATGAGTGAACATTTAATTACGCAGGGATTATTTTATATATGCAAAGAGATGCTTGTGGGGAAACTCTAGGATGTGAAAGTCAGTTGCCAAACAGAGTTGCAGTCACACACTTGGTTTTCAATAAACCTAACCCAGAAGGCAAACTCAGTGTGGACACGAAAAATGTAAATTTGGCAGCTTACGGCATCCAAACATTGTTGGTTTGCAGCTGACTATTTTGTCAGATGTCAGAAATTTTGAAGTTTTCAAAACAGTTTCTGCATTTATCCAGGGTCTGTTTCTCAAAGCACTTATCCACCTTTAGGCCAAAAACAACTCTTTCAATGTTAACACCAATGCAGCCCTTTGCAGTGTTTTCTTATTTAGTATTCCCACTTCAACAGACAAACCTCTGCTTGAGCTACTACTCAATCCTCATCTTTTAAAAAAACACAAGTTTATTTTTTATTTGCACATTGTAGAGGCTCAAGCCAAAGCAAGCCTACATCATGTGCAGGGAAAAAGTATTTAACAGTGGAGCCCCATATGTCACATCTGTGGTTCACCCACATATAACTCAACTATACAGCTTATCCCACTGATGAAAATAAATACAGAACTTCAACATGTTTCCCTTAGTAGTCTAATGAGTGCATTGATTACACAGAAACATGATCGCATAATGCATCACATAATGCATACACAACTGTATTTTTCTGTCCGTGCGTCTTAAAGCCTTGCTGCTGCTGCTTGTTGTTGCTGCTTTGTTCCACTAGACTGAAATGTGGGTGATCTGGAACTCGCTTCCTTTCCTGTTTCCCTCGACTGCTGTCAGTTTGGCTGGTTTGAAAGAAAATCAACTAAAAGTTTGATTGAGAAGTTTATTTCCTGAAGATTTTAGATGAAACGTATGAGTGTTGTTGGCCATTTGAATTAATGAGTACATATTTACCCTTGAATTAATGATTCATTTAGATGATCAAAAAAGGCTTTATTTGAACTGCTTGCTTTCTCCAAAAGAGCTAATATTAACCTTATTTAATTGTTCTCCTCCTGCCTGATTTATTTATTGATATTGCAGCCCAAACATTGATTTCCCTGGCTCTGGTATATTTAAACCACCTCTATGATCTCTGGTTTTGTTTGTGGCTTTTCTCTTTTGCTAGGACTAAATGTCAAATTAAGTAACCTATGTAATCATCTCCTGTAAGCCATCACAATCAAAGAAAACAAATAATTTGCATCATAACTTATACATTTGTTGAACTTCCTCCTAGGGTTGTTCTCCATATGCAAACAAGTTATTAGAGTTTTCATACATTCATTTATAACTGTATAGCTGTTATTGTTTTCTGTTTTTTAAACAACTTTTCACCCTCTAACTTGGGAGTGAAAGAAAAATACCCTCAGTCCTTGGCAAAAAAGCCAGTATGTGTGGACAGAGGGAAGTAATTAGGCACCGCAGCTTTAAGACATAAACTTTTTTACTGACTCCAATGAGTCATTTGGAAAATTGCAGCCCTGAATCTTTGCGCTTGGTTGTAAAACTCTTCCTGAGTCTCACAAACCAGGTAACAGAGACCCTGTAGCTCAGATATTCTGGGAGAAACCAGGTGAAATGATTGACAGCATCGTTGTCCCCATGTCTGCCTGCTTGCCTGTCTGCATGACATCACCCCTACACCGTCCTGCTGTCTGTCTGTGAGTCTATCAGCAGTATGTGAGGATGTGATCACTCAAATCCTTTCATCCACTTGCAGGCGCTGCTCTGGAAAAGAAGGGAGGGAAGGAGTTCACTGAGGCGCTATCGGAGCTGAAGAAGAAGAACGGCCCTCTAGAGGTGGCTGGCGGTAAGTGCACAGAGCAAATAATGTTTTTTTTGTCCTACATCCTGACAATTTTTGTTCCAAAATTAATATTTCATTCTTAATTTATTGTAAACAGCTGCAGTAGTAAGATTTTCTGTTCTTTAAATTAGAGATGCAAAAAAAACGACAGGTGATTTAACAGAGATAAACACGTCAAAACAAACAGTTACTCTGCAAATGCATTAAATCAAGCACTACCCTACTCCCATGACGGTAATGTCAATGTGTCTCACACACTCCTAGACAAACCAAACTAAACAAGGCTGGGTTCTTTCGGCCTACACATAACTCAAATGATGTAAGGGCACTGCAGCAAGGATTAACCCTGGCCAGAAACAACAAAGGGAAATAAAAAACAGATAGGAACAAATGTTTACTCAGACTCAAGAATAATCTGAGTAGATTCAAGTGGTCAAAGGTCATGGTCCTCACACAACACGTTTTTAGTTCATAACTCATTTTCATATGCTAGTTATGTCTATTCCACACAAATGTCTAAGAAAGCAAATGATGAAGTAATGACATGGTTGGCGCAGGCATACAAATCCAATGCTGTAATTCTAGTTGGTCATAAAAATGATCAAAGATATTATTATTGGCACTTAATATCTACTTTGGTCTAAAACTACAGGCAACGGTCTTTAGAGAGTCATATTGTTTGAGCCGTCAGATTATTTTATCTTTCAGTCCATTTGTCTCCACTCTCTCCATCTGTCTCTATCATTATTCATCACTCACACTCCCCACCTTCACTACTGCTCTCTCTCATGCAGCCAAGTTAGCTTAGCATCTAAATCCCGCTCTCTGTGTGGAGCTCTTAAATAGATTAGCAGGTGACTGAACGCCGAGCCAGCAGAGCGTAAGAGAAAAGACAAATAAGACATTGTTGTTTTTGATCTTTTGTCATACATTCATTTATCACAATTAGAGAAATAAGGAAAGACACCGGGTGGCTCTTTGGAAGATAAACAACAATTTTGCACATAGGAAGTAATGAGTCAGTTTGCCGACAGCAACTTAACTGTTTTAATTTTTTCTTCATGCTGAATAAAAGAACATGGTTGGATAAATTGGCAGATAAAGGACACCACTCACCGAAGTGAAGTGTCCCAGTGTTGTTGCATAGTTTGATTGATCTCCAGACGTGCAGTTCAGTAACAATACCACACTGCTCTTTCTTCCCAAACCATAAAACAAGTCGAACTTTGCAGGGAGTCATGAAAACCATAATCATCATCCACACGCTTTACCTCATGACAAGTGGGGTGACTCTCGCTCTGCTGTGTGAAGTCTCTCCATCTGGAAATAACTTGTCCTCAGCTTTGAATCCAGGCCAGTCACACGCTCACTGAGGGCTAATAAAATCTGACTGGAGGCTTTCTCACTTCGGAGTCAGGGGCACTGGCTGAGTCTACAGCTGCTGGTTAGAATGGTTAGGTTCCTCTTCTTCTTTTTTCTCATCTTCCTCTTTTTTTTCTTCTCCTCCTTCTCATCTCGGTTTCCTCCTCTCTTCCCTTTACTTTTTCTTCCTTTCTTTGCCACTTTTCAGCTGTCTGGAGAAATGATTTCTCTGGCCCACCTCGCTGTAATACCCCGGCCAAACCATTTAAGCTATTGGAGCTTTGCTACATACATTTTCCACAAAGCAAAGTGTTCTTTCTAGCTACTCAGGCCTCCAGGGTTTTAACTTCTGACAAAATGAGTTAATGAAGCGGGTTTTGATTGTGGACAATTACGAAGTGACAGGAACATTTCCAGCGGAATGACAGCAGTAAATAAGTTCCCTTACTGTCAGTCTCACTAATCATTACTAGCACAAAGTTATGACAGCAAAAAATGTGGTGTCAGAGAAAATGTATTTAAGGTACTTATTTCACTGATTATTAGAAGTGACAGCTCTGGGTGACTACAAGCATTCAATGTTGATCAAACCATCATGTAAACATGTCAACATTTCTGGGGAATACGGTGGTACAGTAATGCCTTATTTCTTCAGTTATTTTTCTTTTTTTTGGTTCACAGATGAAGGTCAACTAATTTAATATTCTTTTTTTTCTATTTAAAAAAATGTTATAGCTTGATGACATTGGATTTTTTGTGTGACTTTTTTTGTTTTCAGCCAAGATAAACATCCACTAGCTCTGGCTTTTTGAACCCTGACGATCTGCTGCTTATGTGTGCTTTTTGTTTGGTACTTGTAACAAAACATTTTCTGACGATTTATAAAGAAAGAGAATTGGTAAATTGAAATGAAAAATTACGTTGTAACTAAAAACAATCGTTTGTCATCATTAATCGTAAAAGTTTTCTTACTACAAATGTTCAACCAGCGCAACAGAGACCTGCTTTAGTCCCACTGGTAATGCTAGGAACAATTATATCAACCTCATTTCTGACCAAAGTGTCTACTTCCCTTCATCCCTCAGCTGTGTTAACCGCTGGCTTTGGCTTGCCTGCTAAGTACGTCATTCACTGTAACAGTCCAGGCTGGGGCTCCGATAAATGTGAGGAGATGCTGGACAAGACGGTGAAGAACTGCTTGGCTCTGGCGGATGAGAAGAAACTAAAGTCTGTGGCTTTCCCCTCCATTGGTAGCGGGAGGTAAGAAAACATTTCGAATGAAAAAACAGACAATCCATTATTTTGAGGTACATTATCATTTTCTCTGAGGCTTGTGAATTTGAGATGCTTTAAGAAAATGTAATCCCATCTTATACTAACAGACGGTATGAAGTGTCTCTCAAGCGTGTTTTTTCTTTGGCTTCAGTTAAGTCAAAAACTACAGGTGGTTTGCCAAAAAGTGTGGGTACGTAACACATCTTGCAATACTGGTTCCAGTCCAAAAGAAGTGGCATATTTGCGACGTCAGCAGTAAAATGTGCCTGCTCATCTGCTCTGCTTGCCCGTACATTTCTCTCAGGTTTCTCTCTAAATGGGAGGTTAAATAGTTTCCTTGCAACAGATGTAAACACCTTCACTTTGATCTGAAAAGATTTACACAAACATGTCAAGTATTGGAGTAACAGTAAGAGAGTGAATCCACAGTTTTGGAACCACTGAATGATTGGGGGTCAGTCAAAATCAGGTTCCCTTACAAACAGCTTTAGAATAAGGTGCTATGTGTTCACACTCCTAAAGAACTTGCAAAATTCATGTGCTTTGATGTTATGAAAATCAAAAATTCAAGCCTGAGCTGAAAGAGGTAAAGAAAAAGTTTGTTGAGCTATTCAACTTTGACGTTAGAGCAACTGATTCCTCATGCTAGTTGTAGTAGCTACTAGCATGAGGACACATTTTTTAAAGAAAGTCAGTATTACAGATCTGCCACCCAAATCGTTTAGGTGTTACTCGAGGACAGCCCTACATTTCCCCACGTTTTTTCTTTTCTTTCAGGAATGGCTTCCCGAAGCAGACGGCGGCTCAGCTGATCCTGAAGGCCATCTCCACCTACTTTGTGGCCACCATGTCTTCCACCATCAAGACCGTTTATTTTGTGCTGTTTGACAGCGAGAGCATCGGGATCTATGTGCAGGAAATGGCCAAGCTGGAGACGAGCTAAAAGTGCTTGGAGCAATTCACCTCCTTCTTTCCTTTCCTTCCCCCTACCCCATTTTTCCTCCAAGAAGATAGGAAGGTGTTTTCCTGGTGGTTTGTTTTATTATCGAAAAAAGAGGAAAATTTCTAAAGGCCGGGAAACCTGTTTTTGCATTATTTTGTATTTTTCCTATATTGTTTTTAATTTGTTATTTGCTTGTCACCTCTGGCATTCAAATGTAAAAGTGCACTGTTTTTTCGGCTGTCTTTTAATACAAACAGTGTCCTACAAAAGAGATTCAAGTGAAAAGACTCACTTTAAGATTTACTTTTCAGTACTTTTCGGTACATTCGGTAAAATATGTTATGTGTGATAGCTCCAGTACTCCTCAATTGCCAGGCTCCCAGAGAAGTCTGATGAATACGGGTCAATGCATGTAATGGCAGTAAACAGTTAAAACAGCTATTTTTTTTTTCTTTTCAAAAACACAAGATGAAAGTTGTTTTAAAATAAATTCTCTGTTGATCATCTTTTGTTTACAGTACTGTATAATGAAAGGGTATCTCTGCTCTACTTTGGTCTTCAGGAGACCACAGAAGTATTGAATGAGATTTTGTGTTGTGTGTTGCAAATTTCTGTGTTTGCCTTTCTTTACATGGGCAGAAAATAAATAATTATTGTGTGACCTTGAATACCCACAAAACTAATCAGTTGAAAGTTAATTGACGCTTGTATTATAATACTCATCCTGGTTCAAGTGTCATGAGTTTAAACTGTAAACTGAATACCTCTTGGTTGTCATTTACAGTAAATTTGAGTTATTTTATGAGATGAAACGGTAGAACTAAAGGTTTTTTGCAGGGCAGAGTGGTTTATATTGTGAGTTCCTATCAATGTTTATATATAGATGGAGTATTTGTGCAATGTTATAAAAAAAATATTGGACTGTAACACAGATTTTTATTTTCTATTTGAATTGATTGTTAAAGGCATAGGTGGTTTTGAAGAGGAGAAAAGCTAGTGGGAGAGTTGCTGTTTGTGTGTTTTTGTCTTTATTAAGCTACAAAAGTAATGTACTCATCTTTGCAGGAAATATACGCTCTCTGCTGTTGCTTTTGGTTTGCTCTTTCATCCAGCCGCCACCAGATGGCTCCCTCTAATCAAGAATTTGATTTTTCATCTCAGCCATTTTCTGTGCAGCAGCAGGCCTCTCCACACAGACACTGTTTGATTTGAGTTGGATTTGAATTGGTATTGACGGACATCTATGAGAAACCTGACCGCTCTGCTGCATTTGGACTTTTCAAAAGCCTAACTTTCTTATGAAACGAAAAAAAAAGTAAAATGCTTTCTAAAGAATTGCTACAATAAATGGGTCTACAAAAGGTCTGTACACACTCCGTTAATAAAATACCTTTAAAAAAACATAAGGTTCTACTTCTTGATATGGAGATCTTTGTTTGTGTTTTTGTTGCCCTTCTGGTTACTGCCAGAACTGTAGGAAATTTAGAAAAGATAAATTGTAAGTGTGTGTGTCTGTGTGTGCGTGTGTGTGCGTGTGTGTGTGTGTGTGTGTGTGTGTGTGTGTGTGTGCGCGCACGCGCATCTAAACTATTAAAGTGAGCATGATTTAAAGTGTTACAGAACAATTGTCTCCTTACTTATGAGGACCAACTGAGGAAGATTAGTGCGTTTTACACAATATCACTTAAAGGTTACTCATACATTTAGAGTCAAAGTTCAACAATGGGTTAACGTTGACCATTGTGCGGAGATGCCTAAGACCATTAACATTGATTTTACACTGTTTTGGATGTCTTTGCCGTTGTTGCTTGGCTTTAACAATTCAAATTGATGACATTTCTGCAACCAACCATTTAATGGCCTTGAACAAGTGTTGCTTTATAACTGCACACACATGATTTCATTGTCAACATCACATAGATAGGTAGTGTATCTTAGCAGGTGTTGTTATTATATAGAAGGAAGACTTCGACAAAAACGAGGTAATTTGGTTGTAATGCAAATGCAAGGTCTTCCTGATTTGGCGATATAATGAGACTTTACAGACGTTTATTTATATGTAATGTATGTATAACAAATAAATGAGAAAGTTTTGGTCTGCTGGCAGTCAGCGGTGAGCCGGCCAGGTAAAAAGCCCGGGCCTCGGCCCCATCCTGAGGCTACATGCTGGCAGGGCATAGAGAAGTCCTCAGAGTCAGATGGGGGTCAGTTTCCCAGCCATCCAGGGAGGCCGGGACCTGAGACCTCCTCTGAGGGCGCCCATCTGACGCCTAATCCCCAGGAAATACAGGCAGGTTTCACCCCCCTTCACCCCCTTCCATCTTTTTCCCTCCACCCCACCATCCATCTCTCCATCTCTCCCTGCTTCTCCTCGCAGGCAGAAAAGCCCTGTAAATTCAAAGCATCTGTACGGGCAAGGGCCAATCCGAGGGCCGCCTTTCCCAGAGCCCGCGCAGATGAAATTTTATTCTTTGCACGAAAAAATTACAGGGGGAGGGGGAGAAAAAACAGAAAATAAAGTAAAGCAAACAGTGGGGGAAGATCAAGGAAAAGAGGAGATGAGGGGTAAGGAGCTGGTCATCAGATATCTGCCCTGCTTTCCACTGTGTTCATAAGAAGAAAGTAATATTATGTTCTTTATGACCGTAAGTCCTCGCTAGAGCCTGCAAGTGCTTGCAACTGCTTCTAAAATGTACTCTTCCAGTGTTCGTGTTTCCTTTTAGCTCGTTGTTGAACACCAAACACGTCAGTTTTAGTCAATAAAATGTGGGTCAAGAAAAGGCCCACGAGCCTGTTACCTTAAAACTTATCACGTTCAGTATTTTAGAAAACTGGTATCAAAAAGTCATAGTAACCGTTGTGACCATGCATTGACCTCATAGCAATACAAGGTTGTGTGCTGTGCATGGTACTGCAATTACCTACCTTTTTGTTAACTGATCTCATGTGTGAACTGAGTATTAACCAGATTGCAGACTCTTGTCATTTAGAGTGAAATGTGTTTCACAAGAAAGAAGTACTAACTGTTCAAATACAATATAAAATGTTTTAAAATCTGAAATTATTTGGAAAAAAATATCTCATCAAGAGCAATCCTTTCTAAAAAATGTAGGTAAAATGTGTGTATTACTTTCCTTTAGTAAACTGTTTTTATGTTATTATTCTGATTATTATTAGTAGTATTCTTATCAGATGTGTATACATAATTTTCTATGTACAACATACTCTAAACCTGGTTAAAATCAGTGTGTTGTGTAGAGTTGGGACACAGCTTTAACCTCCACTGTAACCTCTGAGCGTCCCTTGATCACACTTTGGGAAACAAGTTCACCAAAGGACACTATATGTTAGAATAACTTAATAAGAACCTCTTAAACCCTCTTTGCAATGAGTCAAGCAGTAAATAAAACCTCTGTGAAATATAATTCTGAGCTTGTTTGGTGTTCTGTGCTCCTCAGAGATGGTTAAACAGTAGCTTATGGTTTTTTTTTGGTCAGAGACAGGTTTCATGCGGTCGAGACAAATGGAGAAGCTTGAACATTTCCAAGAACTCAAAAGATGGATTTACACAAGAGCAAGAACTATTGGATTTGACTCAAACACCTATTTTGAGAAACTGTGGAATCTGGGCTCAAATTAGACCTGACTCAACTTGAATGAGTAATTCATTGTTTCAAATTAAAAAAATAAAATAAATTATAAATCCATAATCTCTCTCTGTACTTCACTTTCCTCTTGTCCACAGCTACCTGCCAACACGGCATCACGGGTAAATCTCAGTTTAAAAATAAAGCTACAGCACTACAGCTTGGATCTCCAGAATTATCTGAAGTTATAGTAAAAAAAGTTTTCTTTCATCTCCTGTGGACCTGATTTAAATGTTTTACGACGTAAGATATTCTAAAACATGTAGGAATACTGCAACAGTTCCTTAATTAAAAAGCTTTGTCTTTTTTAATCCCTCTGCAACATTAAATACATTTATATGAATTGTTAAAGAAGGGAGAATGAATTTGCAGATCTTGGCCCATATTGCTTGATGTTCAATGGGTATGCTATTCCAAAGGATGTTATAAAGCCTTATACTGTACGTCCAACCAAAGCTTTGACCTCAATGACTTTTCTGACTAACTACAAAAAAAGGACACTACTTCCTGCACTGGCGCTGGATGTGGGCACCGGATGCAAAGAACATGCTGCAGAACCATCATATCAACATACTTCACTAGAGAGACTGGTGCTGGCATTTCAACAGTGGCCTACCATGAGCCTGTGTCCCTTAATCCCATGATCCACAACCATTAAACAAGGCTAAAGAAGGGATATTCAAATCTACCAAACACTGAGAGGGAGAGCCACCCGTCCCCAGCGTGTCACCTTCAGTTCACAAGTCCCGACTGAGTGTCTGTTCCTCTGTCCTCAGAGTGTCAGGAGATAAATCGGTCCAGACAAGCAAGGCAACTGGCTCTGACACTGCCTGCCACCTCGAAAGGGTTAAGTCAGATCACAGGCCGGCCACATCACACTGTTGGGCCATTTAGTGCAGGAAACCTGATAGTTTGGTTCCTTTTGATGGCCTGATTCCCAGGCTTAGGAGAATAAATTAAATGAAATCCCTGCCTAGGCCTCAGCTGCAGCGGCAGGGCATACTGATTTAGGATTTTCATCTGGGGAGCTTTTCCCTCCCTTCCTGCTCTCCTCTTCCACACACCCCGCCTCCCTTCATCCACCCACCACCCCTGCCCACTGAGGAAAATGGTAAATATGGTAAAAAATATGGCTTTCGTGCGGCCATAATGAAGCCGAAATACAGCCCCTGCCGTGCGTTGGAAGAAGAAGAGGCATTTGAAGGCTGTGGAAAGGGAAAATTAGAAGATAGGGATGAAGATGTGTCACCCAGTGGCTCACCAGTCTGAGATCCAGAATATTTGGTCCTGATCCTCCATGCCCTGTCGCAGTATGCTAGGCTTTAGTAGAGCCACCAGTCTTATACAGAGGGCCGATGACAAGCCTGTTATACGTGTTTAGACTACTGATCTGTGTCTCTGAATGGCAGAGCTGTATCTGGATTTTAAGGGATAATGAAACAAGAATGCATCTCTGTTAAGTACATGATATAAAGCTGCATAGTGCTTCTGTTGTAGTCCTGCAACCAGGACTGAAGGGCTTTGAAAGAATGAGTTCTGATCACTTTGGATTCAGTAGTGAGATTAGTTAGTATCTTACTTTCAGAAAATATCGACACAATTGCAAGGCTGTTATTTAATAAGCAGAGTGAGTCTTTGACTGGCTGGTCTTTAATGCAGCTCTTCTTTTGTGTGTATCAAAAACTGTTGCACAATTTGGCTTTTAGGAGGGGAATCTACAAAGTCCAAGCCAGACACGTTCCATTATGAAGTTAAATGAGTCATCTCATGTCAATCTAATATCAGCCTGTGGATGGAAATGCAGAGCTGGATCTTTCTTTCTTTCATCTGTCACCAGCAGACAAATATGGCCGATGCGCTGCTCCTGTGTGATACATGAGCAGCAGTGGGTGGTCGCTGGAATGTCTTCATCCACTGTTTGGTGAGCAATCAAACCGGAACAGAATTTCATTTCAGTGGAAAAAAGCAGAACTTGCCTTTGGTTTTTGTTGACCTGGTGTGTCCAGTTTTAGTATCTTTCTGTTTTTCGAGAACTGCTAACAGTGTTCTTCATGGATACTTTTTTTATAACCCTATAAAAGACTTTTAAAATATACTGAATCATTTTGAAGAAAACATGGTGTGAATAAAGTGAAAGGATAAAGTCTAACAATCTAAGGACTATTAACTTTAAATGATCTTAACCTCTCAGTTGTATCACCTATTTGAACAGGTCGAGTTTTCTATCATTTATATCCAATCCAGATCTGTACCAAAAATGTTTTCATGTGGTAATGAACAAATGCTTTTTTTTTTTATTGTAGCAGGTTTTTAAGACTTCAAGAAAGAAATCAGTCTTTAAACAAGACCAACAGTCTAACCAAAGTCCAATAACACCCATAATTCTAACATGTGATGAAGACAGTGATGTTTATCCTATTTATAGGGCCTTATTAGCACCTAAGATGTTAAGTTTATCCTGAGGGTGGTGCTACAGGAAAGGTTGTAGGGTCATTGAAACGTTTTTACTTCTTTGGAAGCATAGAGCAATTCGTCCATCATATGATTGTCAGAGAGGTCACTGAAAACATGAGGATTTAAAACTTTATCTAAAAAATACTTTTAAAATGTTGCCAGGACAAAGTGATGGTCAAGGTTAAGATTGAGTTCATCAGAAATAGGATGATCAATCGCTACCTAATGCGATAAAACAAATCAAAAATAATTTATGCCTACTCCTCAACCTACAACAGCAGGGGAGAAGTCATAGAGGCACTTTCAACTTTTTATGTGGGAAAGCCATGTGGAACACAATATTAGTCATCCAAAATTAGAGCAGTTGTTATGAGACAATGCTGCTGAACAACAGACTGTGACAATGATGTGCAGTGAATTTCTCCTCACGGGAACGGGACAATAGGTCAGGTAATGGTTCACTGACTGGACCGTTGTAAATTGCTTTTATTGTTTTTTCCAGGGTCTTAGGGTTAGACTGAGGTTATTCAAGGCTCCAGACACACACATATATTCACCCATGAGATATATGCCCACACAATATATTTGTTGCTCTACACACACACACACACTCACACACACACACACACACACACACACACACACACACACACACACACACACACACACACACACCCACAAACAGGCTCTATCTCTTTGTCTGCGGGGTTAATCTGTGGGCCAGATCAAAGGGTCAGGTCCGAGAGATAAACTCCGGCCCTGGAGGTTCCAGCCCTCTTCTCCCCGTATATCTGCAAATCATTAAGCCCCGAAGTGATTCACGGCAGCTCACCGAGTAGCCCCAGTGGATTCTGAACCAGATACAGAAGGATTTGTCAGAGCCATTGCTGTCGACCCCGCTGCCACTCATGCTGACGTTACTCTGTCGCTGGGATTTGAGCCTCTGCATGCTCTGAACCAGACATGAGAGCCACTCAAGACACCCCTAGAGATAAAAGACCCTTCACCCCTGACAGGATGGGATCTCACTGAAAACACACGAGGCAAATTATGCTTTCTGCCTGCTTTGTATAAGGGATCTCTAAGAAGGAATTCTATTGAAGAGCCACATATTCAGCCTGGTTGAATGTCTGGAGGCTTTATTAGGCAGAAAATGTTAAATGGTAAAGCAAAAGGCCGTGCTTGTTCCTGCTTGATTTGGAATACACTTCTAACAATGAAGACAGGGGCGGGTGAATGGGTACATATGTCATCACTGCTGACATGCTAAGTGAAGGGTATCAAAGCATGGAGGCTTGCCATGGAGTGAGTGAGAGAGAGAAGGTAAGAAAGACGCCAAAGGAGAAGCGTGGGAGAGATGAGCGTAAGAAGGAACTTTAAATGAGATTGAAGAAAAGAGAGGGAGCCATGAGAAAAAGGTGAAGGTTAAAACTGAAAGGCAGCAGTAGTCCTTTCAACAAAAAAAGTTTTCCTTTATCGTCTTTTAAAACAGGACTTGGTTTCCTGTCATAATGTTTTTGCATCACTGTGACACCTGTATTGGGCGGGGGGAGGTCGGCCTCCGGCTAAATGGGATTCGTACCTTCTTCAGAGGACAGAGAGGGCTCTCAACTCGGTGCTTTGACACCTTTAAAAGGAGACAGGTGACGCCAAGGTGTCCCCCACCCAAGAAGATCGAAAGAAGAAGGTTGGAAGTAGGATGAAGGTACACCTCAGGGCGAGCTTTGGCACCATGACTCAGGTTCATCTCTGTTTGCGTGAATGTTTCTTTACCCATGTCCCAATATGTGTGTGTATGTCTCTGTATTCATGCATAAACATGTGGAAGCCTGCACACTTTGAAGCCGGTGAGTGTTTGTCTGACCGTGAGGCTCTTTATAGGTATTTAGCAGGGTGTGTAACAGGGTGTGAGCCCTGTGTGAAACACTGACAAACTGTTTCAAAATGTCCTAAATGTCAATGATATATTAGTAAGTAGTTACATTTAAGTTTAGGACACACCTGATTACTAGTTGAAACATACAAAGACTGGACAAACCTCATAAAAACATTGTTTCTACCAACCTAACATTAAATGTAGCTATGTACCTATCTTCATCAGGAAGGAACAAAAGTATTAGTGAATGCACCAGACATCACAACACACTGACCGACTGTAAAGACTGGAGATCAGGTTGTAGATAATCCTGGATATTTTGTGAGAATGCCATTTGTGTTTCTGTCCCAAAACAAACATGGATGGCAGCCAGCATCATGCATTGCATGTAGAGACATTTGAGCTCAAAAGGCCAAAACACTGTGATTTTCAGATTTCACATGTAAAATGTTTCCATCACAGCATATCCGAAAGCAATTCATGATGATCCGAGCAAGCTAATGTCAGGAATATTAGCCGTAAAGCACATTCATTGGTAAGAAGTTAGCATGACTTCATGAAATCCAATATTGTTTTAAAAAACTATGGCAGCAAATGCATCTGAAGATGTAATTCTTTACGTATCTACCCAGACTGGAACAGACCCATCCAACTCGTTCCAATCTTTTGGCACGCCAAAATGAAATTCACATTCGGAGACATTAAGTTTGTCAAGTTATACATACTCTCAACATCAAGAACAAATAAAGCAGCAATGAATGAATCAAAATCAAATACAAAATAAACATTATGCCTCAAAACAAATTTTCTTTGACAAAAGAAATGGTTAAAATACAATACGATATTGTATAGTTTATGTTTTTAAATAGTTCCTTTTCATTGGGTATTTTCGTCTTTGTAAAATCACAAGATATCTTTCTAATTTATAAAGTATATTAAATGATTCAAAATCAAGCAAAAACAATAATGTGATATAACGCCTTTCCCAGAAAAGGGTTCCTTTCTAAAATAGATTTTGTTATATTAAATATTAAGTCTTCAATATGTTGTGAATAATGTGCTAATACACATCGGCCTAAAGTATTACTTTATCTCAATATGTTGACCTTACAACATGAATCAAACCGATTACTTAAGCACTGTTTTCGTATCATATTTCATTCTTTTAGAGAAAGGAAGAAAGGGGGTATTTTTTAAAACTTTTTCTGATTCCTGTTCCCACACCTTGAAATGATTTGATGGACAGAAGAGAGGCAACATTAAAAGCTTTACCAGAATATTGTCAAAAAGATTGAGACAATTTGCAGATTATATCTATATCAGCATTTGTTTGGTATTAGGCCGGTGTTAGTTTCAAACGCTGGGTGTGACTCTAAATCCAATCAGGCCAGTTTGAGCGATGCAGTCGCAGCGACGCCACCTTCCTCAGCCAGCTGATTTCCTAAAACATCAGAGGCCAGGAGTCGGATGGCAACAGATGGGAAGAAATGGAGATAAACTTTGCACAAGCTTTGCACTAGCATTACCGTTCTCCATGGCAACCATGTCAGAGATCCATTAGTGAAATGGCTACGACTAGCTAGATAACATGCAGATGTGACTTATTTAACAACAACAGAAAATCACTTGTATCAATAATAATCTCATAATGTGACAACATCAGTTACAAAATTATACTTGATGAATGAATTATAATAAGGGACGCATTAATGTGTCATGTGTAATTTCAACTACTTTATAAACTGTAAAATTCACAATTTGACATAATCCTAGAGGGTTACAGCCATCTGAGAGGCTGTGTCCATGTGTAATACGGGTGTAATTAGGTTGTAATAGGGGTGTATCAATGTGTAATATGGGTGTGATAGTGTAACAAGGGTCTAATGTAAAAAATAACAATCAATTCATTTTCAAAATATTTTTATGTGATTCACCATTTAGGGTTCATAATTTAAATGTACTTCAAAAGTACCCCACAAGTAGATCAGAAAGGAAAACCGCTCATAGAAATCATACTATCCCCGGGACTTAATTTAAAGTTTCCACTAAATGACTTCTTTCCTGTAGGTAAAGCAGGTTTTACATCTTGTTCTTACATTGTAAATTGAAGCCAAATCCTGTCTTGTAATGAGGTTTAAAAACAGGAAGAGCGTCAGCCTATAATTTATTGGGAGATTATATTGTGGTGGCGAGATATAAAAAACATTTGTTATTCCTCAGGGGAAATAGGAGTAAATGATGTGTGCTGTTTCCCTCAACATGTAACCAGTTATTTGAGGTTTGTGTGTCAGGTAAAGTAATGAAATTAGCAGATAGAGTCTGGACCACTAAACAGCTGATACCATCGGAGTGGTTAATGCTGCAGGGTTAAAATCAGGGTGTGCACCAAGGTGAAAATATTCCACTTGAAAAATAACGTTTCTGTCATTATATTACGTCATAGATCAACCATCTTTGTGGGTAAACAACAGCTGTTTAAAAAGCAAACCACAACTGCTTATGATCAAACAGCGGGTGACATGCGATCATCTCACTGTTTACGACCTCGCACCATAATGGAAAAAATACTATTGGCATGAAAGCAGTGCCAGATTTATCTCCACATGGACACAATGAGACTCCACCCTGGCTGTAATGAACTTCATGTGGATCCAAAGCTGTTAAAACTGGCATCTTCATATTAATATCCTAAGTAATATCCTCTGCAGAAAGAGACACCGGCACATGTATTGATGGAAAGGAAATCATTAGAAGACATGCTAGCTAATAAGATTATACATCAGGCTATTCTCATTGAATGTGCATACTTTTATCTACAAAAGCCCTTACATATTAACTCTTAAATGGGCATTCACATGAATTCCTTCTTTAAAAACCCATATAACACTTTTATTATATCCATATTACGTACTACTACAGCCCTATTACTCCGTTATTACACCCAGGGTACACCATTATAACACTCATATCACACCCATGTTACATCCATGTTACACTGTTATTAGACACATATTACACCCATGTGGCGCCAATATTACGTACTGTTTCTGTGGCTAATTTGTTCTGTTAAATGCCTATATCTTTCAAACTCTATTAAACCAAGTGTTGTGAAGACCGGTCATTATCATTACCTCAGAAAATAATGACAACCAGCCCTACATTTTTGACAAAAACATGTGTCATGCAGGTATCTCAGTCCAGTCAGACAGATATGAAGCAGAGTGAGTGAAGACAAATGCCTGAGAAGACAGATTATGTCTGAGAAAACCCAGGAGGATGGACAGGTGGAGCCAACCCGGTGGTCTTTAGCTGTGATGGAGACTGAATCACAAAGACTACAGTCGGAGGGTGGGAATTGTGTCTCTGGATGCATATGTAAACATGTGTATATGTGTGTGTTTGTGTGTGTCTTTTTCACAAAAGATTGAGTCTGCATGTCTGTGCTGTATCGTCTTTTCTTGTGCTTGCTCAGGCCACACATGTTCCTCTTTTTGTGTTTGGGGTGTCAGGGCCCTGACGCTTTAAGCCTTTTCCCTTTATACCTTGAGGAAGGCAGGACCTGAGGCATTACTTACACACACACACACACACACACACACACGCACGCACACGCACACACACACACACACACACACACACACACACACACACACACACACACACACACACACACACACACACACACACACACACACACACAGTCCACAGATTGTGTGTGCAAAGCTGAGACAGAAGGCCTGGGTGTCATCTTTTCCTCCTCTGAGTTCAAAGTCCAGCATAACAATGAAGCACAATTAGGAGCTTACAGAGGGGATCTGGGCCTTTCGCTGCCGGGTTAACAGATACTGATGGAGAAGCTCAGGAAAATCGTTGTGTGTGTTTGTACTTCTGTCTTTCTAATAATGTCTTCTCTCCTCTATCTGTATTTACCTGTCTTTTTCTGGTCTTGCCTTGCAAAAGATAGGTGTTTAAAAAAACTTCTCATTGTTGATGGGAGTGTTGTAATTTTGCGGAGTGGCAGGGATAATGAGACCCCCCCCCTATAAATCCCGTTAAGATGATTACTTGTAGAATGACTTGGTGGTCTAAGAGGAAGTGGTTTCAATTGGTGATAAACTAAACACATAGAGTCCATTTGCAGGAAGATGTTTTACTGTGCATTTGGAAAAATGCTATGACAAGCAGACCTTTAAAACGCTGGCAAAAGTTTAAAAAGTTACCTCATCGTTTAGATGACACAAACATTACAAGGAGTGTCACAATTTGATTAACTCTATGTCTGTAAAGATGTCCTATCAAGAGTTCAAACCTATAATATAATACATTTATTGCAAGAAAAAAAACACATAAAATCCTCAAATTTGTTGTTGATTACATCATTGTCCATCGACTTGCAATTATTTCAGTATTAACTCGCTCCCACATGTAAACATGAGGAACTACAACTGTACCCTCAAACACAATCAAAGACCCACACCTCTTTTCCCCTCCGCCTATTAAGCATATTGTCCATGGTGTCCTCTCTGTCTGCGTCCCAGTCATTGTGTGCGTCCAGTGTAACTGGAGACCAGTCTAGACTGGCTGGCTACTGGCTCTAATCCTCAGAAACATGCAGCTGAATCAATCTGAAACCAGAGAGCAGCCTGCCGTCGCCCCTGTTAGCAGCCCGACAACACAAACACTCATTCATTAGACATACAAACATACAAATAACAGACCTTTAACAACACACAGGAGCTCATGTTGCTGCTAGTAGCCTGATGTATAATTGGTAAGAGTGCTGGAGATATATTAATACACCAGTGGAAATAGTGATTGAGGTAGTTGGTGCTTTGAACACATGCTCACAATGCTAACAAGCTGACTTTTTTATAATGTTAAGGATTGTCTAACTATATGAACCATGTCAGTTTAGAGGATGCTTACAAGTGTTTTTTCGAAAATGTGTTGGATCTGATGATGGCACTAGATGAAAAGCAAATACATTTCAACTTGAAGGGATCATGACTGTTGATAGCAAATGTCATGGCAATTCATTGAAAGGTTCCCAAAACAATTTACTTATACTAGACATGTGAACCTCATGGTGGAGAATAGAGGAAAAAGGAAGGTGCTCGTCAAAGTTGTCTGGCTTCATCCTCTGGGGACCATGCTAAAGAAAACACTACAACACGAGGCCAGTAGATGGTCTAAGGCCTTTTTATTCAGCGACTCAAGCTTATTCCACTAATTTAAGCCCACATTACACAAGCTTTTTGACAGATGGTTATAAAGTGAAGGGTCACGCTAAATTTTACAACTTATTTCCCTGGGATAGAAAATCAGTAAAAACAACTATTTCAAAGCTGGTTTGTGATTTAGATGAAACCTTGGGAGAAGCTTGTTACTCACCATGGTTTTCTTTTATTTCCAGCTTCAAAGTTGCTGCCAGTGTCTACATGAAAAAGTATCTGAAAGACAACCACGGAAGAGTAATGTGTCATTGGGAAAAGTATGTCCTGCGAGTGGTGCCATGTCGAAGCAGAGGGTACCATGTCAGTGACTTATAACAATTGATTCTACCACTTCAAAAGCGGCAACCACTTTGCACGCACTCATGAAACGCAATCAGTGCAGTGGAATGTGTCAAGAGAAAAAAAAAAGAAAAATCAAATTGATCGAAGACTAAAAATGTTGATGAGCACAGACACATGGTGAGGAGGCCATAGGTGACCAGAGAAAATGTCAGCGATGTCTAGACCTTAAGAGGCTTTTCTTCCTGAAGACCTCAGATCATCTTTACACCCCGTTCTGGTTCTCTCTAAAACATGACACTGAGGGATGATGGGAGGAGAGGAGGGCAGGAATGGAGAGGATGGTATGACAGTCAGACATGGTTAAATGACTCAACATCTCAGCCATGTAACATGTATGTCATTTGTCTTGAGATGTTCTCTCTATCTCTTTCTCAGGCTAAACATGAATCTGTTATTGATCATTAGTCTGTAACCAAAACCTCTGTCACAAAAACCTGCTGTTGCATTGAAGGGGGGCTACTGTACGGCCAGAAGACTTATTACCTCTGTAGAAAAACAAGATGAATCAGGCATATTGGGTTAGGGATTAGTTTAGGAAATGTTTTTATTTTTTATTTTTTACATAAAAACTAAAGCTATTTTTGGTCTTTAACGAGTTTCCATAGAGAAGTAAAACTATTACATGACCTTTGAACCCACAAAACTCCACTAAGTTTTGGTGAAGAACTCAAGGTTTTCAAAAGCATTATATAAGTCAAGCTCAACTAAAGGGAAATGTTTTTAATAATTGAAGTACACAGCACCGAATTTTGAATTTCGCGCAATGGGACAACATGCACCTAATGTTTTTAAACCAAGCAAAAAATACAAAAAAGGCTGTTTATTAAAAACACTAATATTACATTTATTTAAAGGTACCTTGTTGAGTTTTTGATTAGCTGCACAATGTGTTTCTCCATTTTGCTGCAAACTCTAACTGTAGACATTCAGTACATGCAGGAATTCCTTCTGCTAAATTTGACACTTTTTCACTGATCCTCAGTGACAATAAACAATAAACATACAAGAAAATGCTTATCAATTTAAACCTGTGTTGGTTTGTGACCCTCAAATTCAAATCACTAAGATCACAGGTTGCTTAAATTAATTGCACAAAGTGGTGTTTTCTTCTCGAGAAGTGACGAACTTTTAAGGTCAAAACATTTTAAATGTTGAGTATTTTGTAATCAAAAATGCAAGAGACAAGAGAAAAGTTAGAGGACCTCGTTGTTTACAACCGCACACCCGATGAGATCCAGACATTCACATTTGTGTTCAGGATTTGTTTATTTGTTACTAGGCGTACTGTATATAAGTGCTGTGGACAGGCAGAGGATGTTTTTGTATTCGAACGAGAACAGGCCTATCTGGAGACAAATCATAGATCGAACCAAAACCAAATGGAAAACAAACACATTTGTCATTTTTAATATTTGTACTTATACATCTTTCGGACAGACAAGTAGTTTAAACTGTAACTTTAAAACTGGTTGATTGGCTTTGACTGTTCACGTTTTGTTTCAGTATTTGTTTATTTTGGTCTTGTCAATAGCACTCCGTTTTAGTATTATCAAGTATTTCCTCAACTGATGATTCACATTTTCCATCACAGTCTGTAGAAAACTTGTCATTCTCACTTAGTATCCCAAGATACTTTTGACCTTTTATATATTTTTTTGTGGTAACACGTTTCAGTGGAGCAACAATTCTTGGGAAGATCTGGCATATAGTAACCACAGAACTTAACAATATAAGATTTTGAAGGTTTGTAAATCTTACTTTCAAAAAATGATCAAACAATGACGAAGAAAATGCATTAAACCTGATTGTCAAACCTCATGGATCAACACAATGCATTTTGGTGAGTAATAATGAATGTAAACATGACTTTTCTTTTGTTTACCAGAAAACCGCACAGCTTACCTTAAGGTACTTCAACTGTACCCTTTGAGTGACACCAACATTTAGTGATGGAAATCTGGTTTTATTGCGTTCTATTTCGGTCCACTTTTCCATAGATGACCATGTTAAACTCGCAGCTCCCTCCCTGCTCATAAAGGACAAAAACAAGCCAACACCCCACACCCAATTTAACTCCCCTCCCCTCACAAAGAACACATCATGGCCTCAGAGGATTGAGTTGTGTTTACACCATGACACCCTCCCATTTCCCCCTCTCGTGTCAGCCAGTCATCCCAGCCTGTTTTAGCTGCTTATTTTTTTACTGTATATCCTCTGCCAGCAGCTTGGCTCCATCTCTTTCTCTGAGCGCAGATGAAAGCCTTGGGGTCGACGTGTATATTTGACTGAGGGGGCGACCACTCAGAGCCGGTCAAGATAAAACAACACTGCCTTCCTCCCTCAACCCTCCCTACTCTCCTTCCTCCAGCCCTCCATTTATTCATCCTCTTATCATTTTTCTCAAACCCTTCCTCCCCTTTTTAAGTCAGGTCAGTTGAACTCAATCAAATAAGATTTATGTACCTGAGATATGCTATTAGATTGTCTAGGTACAATAAAGAAAATAAGCAATCTATAATAATGTCTCAGAAAGAGTATTGTTTTTGAAATCATTTACAACTAGCTTGCAAACTATTAGCTAATTATTTTGGGGTTGGTATTCAGTCTTTAGATTTAATAATTTTTACATTTTGCAGCTTAAGAACCATTGGAAACACTGGGTACAATCACCACCAACTGCTCTCATTGCCAATAGCTTTGGGAATGCTTATTGTTGTTAACAAACTTGATACCATCCCCATCCTCTTGAGTCATTAAGACACAATTTTGTTTTAACAAAATGCAAAGCTCACAGGTAGAATGCCATGCGCTATTTCATTGAGTCATCACATGTGACAAGTCAACACATAATGGCATCTGTATTGACTGAGTGATCTGATTAACATGCTTTATGGACTTCTGAATAACTGTGGAGCTTGTTTATTATATGAATTTGAACAAGTTTGAAGTGTTTTTGGGTGTGTGTGTGTGTGTGTGTGTGTGTGTGTATGTTCCTGTATGTGGGTGTGTACATCTCTTTCCGCATGCCATAGTGCTTTTTTCACAATGTTTTTTGTCTGCAACTGATTTTACTTTTGATTTAAGTTTTGGCTCCTATGTATTAATTACTATAATGTATAGTGGCGGCTGAATCCGCTGCCTTTGCTACAGAGATGACAGAGTGTGTGAGAGACAGCAAGAGGTTCTAAAGCGCTTCCAACAGGTGTCAGAAACCAGCTGTTACCGGCTGAAGATGTTCCAGATCATCTGCAGGTTACACAGGAAGCAGCAGTGGACAGAACAGCAGCTGCTGCTGAGGAAAATCCTGACAGAGGGATCGCCTCACAGCTGCTGCAAACAAAAAAATGTAAAAGATTGAGTGATGACGGCACTACACTCTGTCTTTCTTTAAAACATAAGTGATAGCTTGTAAATCTCTTTACAACAAACACACACACACACACACACACACACACACACACACACACACACACACACACACACACACACACACACACACACACACACACACACACACACACACACACACACACACACACACACACAGTATCATTTGTCCCTGACTTATTACAGTTCACACAATTTGTCAAGAGTATCTCATCCCCCCCCCTCCAGACATCAGTGGTGGAAAAACTATTGAGATTCTTTACTTAGTAGTATAGGTACTAACAACACACTGGAAAAACACTAAATTTCAAGTAAAAATACTGCATTGAGAGTGATACTTAAGTAAAAGTATTTGAGTATGATTAGGAAAATGTACGTACTTTAAATATTTGAACAGAATAAATCTTAATTCCAATTAATTTTCTGTGAACCCACTCATTGATTTAGTCACTTAAAAAACAATTTGATGGTTTAATATATATCAAATAATCCTAATTTAAAAGTTTTTCCTAAGTGGTGTTGTGTGTGAAAATCTGAATTTATAAAGCAACTGGTAAATACATCTGTAAAATAAATGTAGTGGAGAAAAAAAGTACAACATTTGCTTGCAGGGAAAGTACAAGAACTTCAAATGTGACACCAAAGAACAGTTCTTGAGTAAATGTACTTCGTTACTTTCCACCAATGCCACACACACAGAAGTACTTGCAATCAGACAGTCTTGTTTACAGTATGTACACAGACGCACACACTAAATACTAAAACATGCAATTCACACACAGTCCTCTGCTTGAGGCACACATATCAAATAAGACACACACACACACTTACACACAATATACAGCAGAGGTCTGGGTCAAGTGCTGTAATTGAAGCAAACACTTCAGTTGAGAAGAACAGGCTGATAAGGGCTCAAATGAAGCTCAGTGGACTATATCAGTTGTGTGTGTGTGTGTGTGTGTGTGTGTGTGTGTGTGTGTGTGTGTGTGTGTGTGTGTGTGTGTGTGTGTGTGTGTGTGTGTGTGTGTGTGTGTGTGTGTGTGTGTGTGTGTGTGTGTCTGTGTGTGTTGTGTGTGTGTGTGTGTGTGTGTGTGTGTGTGTGTGTGTCTGTGTGTGTTTGTGTGTCTATGTGTCTGTGTGTAGTGCTTTGCAAGTCAGTGTTGTATGTATAATTGATTAGGGAACCTGATATCTTGTTGGCAGAGGGATGTCATAACATATGCCAAAAAGTAGATTGAATATAAGACCTTAATTATAAGGTGCTTTTTTAAAGAGCGCTTTAATAGAGATTGTATTAAAAATGAACATAGTCATTTGAAGCTGAATGTGGGTGGTTCCTTATAATAAGCAACATTTTAAAATCAAGTTATATTAAATAAACAAGAAAGCCATACTATTATTCCATTTTAATTTGTTCAATATTTAAAATATATTGGAAATAATGAAATATTTGACCTGATGAAGGCAGGTAGCAGAGCAAAGTCAAGGGGTCATCAAAGTTATTTTAAGTTATCCTGAGAGGGATCATCAACAACTGATCCCTAATGTCACCCTAATGTTACCCTCATAACCACAAATGTTAAAGGGCTGGTTAAGTTGCAGGAAATATAAGGGGATCCCAAAAAGGTTTTCAAAATAAAAATTTAAAAATCCAAGCATTAAATTTAAAAATTATGATATTTCAACCTGGACATAATATCTCACAAGCAACACAGTTAGCAGGACCAAAACAAATACTAAATGTTTAAACTACAGAGCCCACAGAGCGTTTGAAATTAATTTCCTAAACTAAACCCTTAGACATTCCCAGATTTTCCTTTGACAAATTAAAGTAATGAGGCCTAAATCCACCCAAGGTAACCGGAGATCAGCAAAAGACCAACGGGAAGAAAGAGTGTGAGGGACCAAAAAGAAGGGAAAACTGGATTCAATGAATCCAAATCAGGGTCCCCCTAATCACGCTCCAGATCCATCTCTTTGGGAAATTGCACTGTTTGTAATTAATGCTCAATTAAACTTGACATGGTCCCCCCAAATCCCCTGTAAGGTAACAGATTAGTCTGCACAGCTGGTCCACATTGGCTCCATTGAGGCCGCCTCTAGAGTTACCTTGTTAAGGTGCATTCCCTTCCTCAATGCTAGTATTTATGAGATTTGTTTCATCCCACTGAGGGACCCTCAGAGAGAGGGGGGAGTAGTGGGAAGCTTTAAAGAGATACTGTGGTAACTTCCCCATTTGATTACACCGGGGTAATCACTGACACTTTGTAAGCACACACACACACACACACACACACACACACACACACACACACACACACACACACACACACACACACACACACACACACACACACACACACACACACACACACACACACACACACACACACACAGAAGAAGAATCCGAGGAATCCATCTGCAAATATTTTCATCTGAATGTGTTTTAATATTTTATTAAAAACACATGCAGTTTGAGGAAAGATCCTGATGTCTAATTGTATGCCACCATGATGAAATGCATGAATCTATGGATGTACAGTGTGATATTTAGTTAATAGGGCTGAATATGCTGTTTGGATCCGCTGAGGCCTTTGTTCTCACTGCTGTTTCTGTGGCATAAGGTGGGCCAACATATGGCACCAGTCTGTGCTCTTTTGATAAATCAAGTGGACATTTTTTAATTCCCTTTATATGGTCAACAATAATCATTACCCTTTCATAATAAGGCATACATAACGTTATGATGATGTACACCGTAAGAGCTGCCAACCGTTCGTAGCTAAGGCAAAATTATAGTCGTACATTTTGTAATTTATGAACTACTTTTTTACTGTATAATAATTCATCAAGTGCGTAACTTCAATCACTAACACAATGATTTCTCATCTGGCAAAAAACCCACATTTTTTAAAACAGTAAAAAATAAAAGTAATCTTCCCCATTGACCATTGCTTATTACAACTAGAGAAGATTAATAAATAGCTTTTTAACTTCTGATAAAGCTATTTTAATGTATGAACATTTTTAATGCATGAAATGGAGTTTAGAAAGGGTTCATGCACAACAATGTTAGGATCTTAAATGTCCTCTCTTTTTCCTAATCTGCATTCACCTGAACACATTCCAGCATTCCATATGCATACCTGTGTGCGTTGTGTTTGTCGAGGGGTCTTGTTGACTCTTGGTGAATGATTACCTCCTGCCGTTGTGTTGCGACAGGAACCGCACAAAGCTGTGTGCTTATCAGAGAGAAAGCAATCGTGACAAACACTTCTGTAGATTCAGAGAGGAATCTGTGGTGCTCATTACTGACTGGCTGTGTTTGTGGCATCAGAGAGGTTACATGTGCTGGTTATTGATCAATTTAATGACCTGCATGTCAAGGAAGCAAGCCTTTAATCATTACTTGTTAAAAAGAGTTACTATTTGGAGATACGTGTTAATATCTGGTTGAGTGAGAGCGACAAAAAAGCGCATGTGTTTCTCCCTGTTGGCAGATGATGATGTTTTACATCTTCACCGCACAGCTTGGAACCTGCTCTCTTGTTTGTATGGTGATGAAGTTCAGTGTGTTTACTTGTCATGACAGACTCAACAAACCCTGCATTTTCTAAATCAACAATCCAGCGCTCTTTCTGCAGAGAGGACAGCGCTAAACTGGATTCAACCGCTGTCTGCTTCCTGCTATAAAATGGAATGAATAAACTAAAAATGTTCACTGACAACATATAATTCTTCCTACAAGGCTTTTTCTTTGTCTGACAAACTGTTAAGAGTTTTTGATTTCAGCTAAGCATTCAATTGACAAACCTAAAATGTCACCTTGCAACATATGTTTACACAACTAAAGATCAGTCAGTAAAAATCTGATAATATTAAGTAAGACTAATGTTAGTTTGACCCTAAATGATGAGGTCAATTGACTGGCGTTATTATGTATTTTTTGTAATACCCATCACTATCTGCAGCTATCATACACACATCATGTTAACAAATATCTGAGGGGCAATGCTCACATGCTCTCAATATTTAGCTGGTGCATCACAGGAAGATAAGCAGTGAAAGTCGGGTCGGAGGAGGCTGTCTGTCAGCTGTACTGCTGCTTTTCCGCCTACTTCCTCCCCAAGGTGTTAAAACAAAGCTGACATGGGTGACATGTTAGTATGACATGTGTGGCGTCAGGGGGAGACACCGCTCCGGGCGTCCGGCTGCTGCACTGTCTGAAAATGTAAAGAGCTTGAGTTATGTGTCATTGTTCTGACGTGACAGGCGGGTTGTGTGTGTGTGTGTGTGTGTGTGTGTGTGTGTGTGTGTGTGTGTGTGTGTGTGTGTGTGTGTGTGTGTGTGAGAAAGTGTGTCTATACTTTGCAAGAGTGTAAACATTTTTAGTTTGTTTTAAATTAGTATTAACAGCCCGAGGCCACTGTGTCAGACATGAAGATCTGATCTGTGACCTGTGTTCCTTTTTTAACTGTCTAAGAGATAATATCACTGACTGTGAGTAATGTTTTGTCATGTCAGTGGAAGATAGGGGCTCTAAACTGCTAATGGGTTTGTAAAGGCCAATATGGATGTGTCAGGGTTTGGGGAAACCCAAGTGCAGCAACAAAGGGAGGCAGGTATGGATACAAACAAAAGGCGAGCTTTATTCCAAAGCTGTTTTGCAAAAATACAAAGTTAGGAAAAATCCAGGACATGAAAAACACTTGACTTGAACACATGAAGACGATAGGGAAATCCAAGACATGAAAAACGCTTGACTTGATACATGAAAGACGACAACGAACTGACAGAGAACACAAGGGAAAGCAGGACTAAATACAAAGACACTAATCACGACACAAGCCACAGCTGGGGAGGGGAGGCAGAAACACCAGGGCAACAGGTGACAACAATCAGGGGCGGGGCAGACAATGGCAGGAAAACACACAAAGACAGAAAGTAACAGGGCCTGCAATGAGAAACAAGGTAAGTACAAAATAAAACAGGAAATGGAAAACGAGACACAACATGAAACACAGGGGCTTGACTAGACTTGACATGACGTGAATACATGAACACCTCACTTGGTATGACATAAATAGTAGATTAAACATGAAATGACAGACATAATAAATAAACATAACTAACAGATTTGACCAGACATAACAGTACCCCCCCCCTCTAGGGACGGATTCCAGACGTCCCAACAAAGTCCCAAAAAATCCAACAGGGTGGGTGGAAGGGGTCTGGAGGAGGGACGCATGACCAAGGCCAAAAGGGTGGGTGGAGGGGGTCGGGAGGCGGGATTCGGGCGGACGACCCGGGGGCAAGGCAGAGGATGAGAAGGGTGTCTCGGGCCGACGGCCCACGGGCAAGGCAGAGCATGAGACAAAGCACGGACAGGCCTTGTGGCAAGGGAACTCCGGAGGCCGGAGACATGGGCGGAGGCCACGGCGAGGGAACTCCGGAGGCCGGAGACACGGGCGGAGACAGGGGCGGAGGCAAGGGCGTAGACCATGGCGAGGGAACTCTGGAGGACGACCTGGAGGCAAGGCAGAGGACGAGGAGGGTGTCCACGGGCAAGGCAGAGCATGAGACAGAGCATGGAAAGGGCTTGTGGTAAGGGAACTCCGGAAGCCAGAGACATGGGCGGAGCCCACGGCGAGACAACTCCGGAGGACGACCTGGAGGATAGTGGTATAGCTCCGGAGGGCGGCGAGACAGTTCCGGAGGACGGCCTGGAAGGTGGTGAGACAGCTCCGGAGGGCGGCCTGGAAGGTGGCGAGACAGCTCCGGAGGACGGCCTGGAAGACAGCGGAACAGCTCCGAAGGGCAGCGAGACAGTTCCGGAGGACAGCCTGGAGGACGGGCTGGAGGACGACGGGCTGTATGACGGGCTGTATGACGGGCTGTATGACGGCGAGACGCCTCTGGACGACGGGCTGTAGGATGGCGAGACGCCTCTGGAGGAAAGTAAGGAGCATCTGGAGCAGGAGGCGGCAGGGCCACTGAGGAGACAGGAGCACCAGTCGGGGGTCCCGCTGATACCAGTAACAACTGGTATCAGCGGGACCCCCGAAGAGGCAGGACATGGCTTTGGCGGGAACCCGGGTGGTAATGGTGTCAGCGGGGGCCCGGAAGAGGTAGGACATGGCTTTGGCGGGAACCCGGGTGGTAATGGTGTCAGCGGGACCCGGAAGAGGGAGGACATGGCTTTGGCGGGAACCCGGGTGGTAATGGTGTCAGCGGGACCCCGGAAGAGACAGGTGCAGGGGCCGGCAGCACCACTGACGGGGCATGAACTACAGTCGGCGGGACATGAGCTTCAGTCGGCGGAGCCCCCGACTGGACAGGGACCTGGATTGGCGGGACCCCCATCGGAACAGGTGACGGCAGGACCCCCAATGGAGCCGGTGCAGGTGTTGGCGGGACATGAGCTTGAGTTAACTGGACATGAACTTGAGTCGGCGGGACCCCCGACAGGACAGGGACATGGGTCGGCCGGGCCCCCGACTGGAAAGGGACATGGATCGGTGGGACCACCAACGGAACAGGTGTCGGAGGGACCAGCGACTTGACGGGATGCGGAGTTGGCGGGACCCCCGGCAGAACAGGTGACGGCGGGTCCCCCAACACAACAAGAACAGATGTCGGCGGGACCCCTGACGGAACAGGTGTCATGGGACCCCCAACTGGACAGGCGAAGCTGGGGTCGACTGGACAGGCGAGGCTGGAGTCGACTCGACGGCTGAGGATAGAGGTGATGCTGGAGTCGACTGGATAGGAGAAGCTTGGGTTGACTGGACAGGCGAGGGTGAGGTAGACTGGACATGCAAGGTTGGAGTCGAGGCAGGGGCCGAGGCCAGAGTCAAGGCCGGAGTCAACTGGACAGGCAAGGCTGGATTCGAGGCCGGAGTCGACCGGACAAGCGAGACCGGAGTCAAGAGGAACGGCGAGGCCGGTGTCGGCAAGGCCGGAGACGCCGGAGTCGACAGGACAGGCCAGGCCGGAGTCGGCCGGGCCGCCGACAGCACAGCAGGGGGTGGAGTCTGCCGGGCCGCCGACAGGACAGCAGAGGCTGGAGTCGGCTGGGCCGCCGACAGGAAAGGCGGGGCTGGAGTCGGCCGGGCCGCCGACAGAACAGCAGGGGCTTGAGTCGGCCGGGCCGCCGACAGGACAGCAGGGGCTTGAGTCAGCCGGGCCGCCGACAGGACAGCAGGGGCTTGAGTCGGCCGGGCCGCCGACAGGAAAGGCGGGGCTGGAGTCAGCCGGGCCGCCGACAGAACAGGAGTAGCTGGAGTGGGCCGGACTGCAGCTGGGAGCATAGCGGCCAGGGCTTGACCTGGAAACATGGCTGTTAGGGCCGGAACTGCAGCCGGACTAGACATGACATGACGTGAATACATGAACACCTCACTTGGTATGACATAAATAGTAGATTAAACATGAAATGACAGACATAATAAATAAACATAACTAACAGATTTGACCAGACATAACAGGATGCTTATAGATGAGGGTTACACAAAGAGACGTTATGCAGATAAAGAATTCTTTATATTTTATAATTTCATCAAAAAATTACAGGTATTTATGAGCTTTCCACCAGAGGAACAGCAAATTAGCTATTTATGATACAAACTTTAACTGTGCTTAGGTTGTGACCAGCGGTGGATTGTAACTAAGTAGATTTACTCATGTACTGTAGGTACATGCACTGACTATTTTCATTTAATGCACCTTTATACTTCTACTTCAATACATTTAAGCTGCACAAATTTAACATTTTGCTCTTCATTCTGTTGACAAAGTGACTTACTAGTTGCTTTTGTTCATATTAATTTGTTAATTTTATTAATACAAATTTTAAATCAACTAAAACATTATGATGCACTATCACGGATTGAGATATCTCACAGTATAAAAGGGTATTATTTCATACTTTTCCAACTGCCAAATTGAAATGAGACTCATTAATGCATCACTTATTATTAATAAGTGATATAATTATTCCAAAAAGGATCACTTTGGATAATGAATACTTTGAGATCTGGTAAATGTATTTGCCGCTAATACTTTTGTACTTTTACTTAAGTAACATTATGAATACTGGATGTCTACCACAGAGGATATTTTTACACTGGCTTCACAGTAAAGCTTTTGCTAAGTGCTAATCATCTTGCTCATGATGACAATGCTATTATGCTGACATTCAGCATCGTATTATATTTATAGACTAGTATTCATCACTATCTTAGTTTTGCATTCTAATGTTTACTAATTATCACACAACCCAAAGTACTGAGGCTGATGGTCGTAGTTTTTCAGGTGTATTAAATCAATGTGTCGGAACATTTTAAATTTAGACCTGATGGTGGCACTATATGAAAAGTAAAGGAATCAAAAAAGGTATTCCAATTTATCCAGAGGAGGGCATTGATGCCACATTTCAGGGCAATCCATCTCATAGCTGTTGAGCGAAGTAATCTAAAAATCATTTATAAGGTTAAATATTTGGTGGGAGAGTCAATGAAGTGTAATGTGGATTTGTGATTCTAAGATAAGGAAGCATAGCAGCTAGGAGTTAAGCCTGAGCAAAGGTTCTTCAGATTTACTCAGGAGAAAAATAATTTTTTATTTTTATAAATATTTGCTTTGCTTTAGAACACAGCAGTTTGTATACTTCAAGTAGTTCAATTGTATTGTAAAACATCACACATTACATATGATGCAAACATATTATACTGGAAATTGTTATGAGACTTTCATTGAAAACGAACTAATAAAAGTTGCAGGATGACACTTCACACATGGTCTCCCGAGTTGGGTCAGACCTAACTGAAAAATGTTGAAACTGTACCCAAATATTCTTTTATTGAACTAAGAGAATTGCCAACTTTATGCTAGGGGTTGCCTTCCAGCCCCTCTGTGATAGTAAAGTGGAACAAAGATGAAAACGCTCCTTCACACTGCAGGGGTCAATCAGATTTCCATCTGGATTTCATTCTTAAGGTCAGTTGAAATCAGGGTTGCCAAGGTCACAAAGGTCGATTTGTAAAAAAAACAAAACCAGTGTTTAATTTAGAAAGAAACAGAAGTTTAGAGTGGCAGATAAGAATAATTATGCTTTTGCAGCTTGAATGTTGGCATCATCTCTGCTTCTATAAGCATTTAGGGCGGCCGTGTTTTAATGATGCTTGATGAGTTGAGGTAAATGTTGTGTAACTCTGCGGCTTCCTACTGATGTCATTGTCTGAGAGGATGGATTTGTGAGTGACTGTTTTCCAGAGTCTTAGTGAGGGCGGGAATGTTGTCCTTATCTGATCTGCATGTTAACGTGGAGGAAACAATCCACTGTGAGCGGCTGCTTATGTAAACCAGGCGTGGAGAGCAGGACGAGAGGAAGTGTCAACTTGTGTGCATAGGCGGATTAAAAGTATTTAGTATTCAAGCTGAAAGGTTTTAGTAAAAATAACCTACTGATGTTTTAAATTGCAACTAAGGAGTTTGCATTAACATAAGAGATGGAATTAGTTCTATAGTGAGTCAATGGGATAAGTTTCGAGAGCCTTTTTTGAACAAACAGATATGAGATTTATCAAAAATATGATTGAAGTATATTCAAGGAGCTGAAAATAAATCAGCATTTTTGATAAATACCTTATATTTTAAATGTCTTTTAAAGCAAAAGCAACAAGAAAAATAAATCTCATGTAAATTCTTTTCTGCTTTGCTAGACCAAATGATTCGGTAGAATAATGGATAATGATAAAAATTGTTGGTTACAGCTCTGAATGTCATAATAAAAGAAGAAAGGCAATTATATTCGGTAGATACTGACAGTTAAAGTAAGACACAAGTCTGAGCAGAAATCTCTTGTCTGTGTGTTTAACAAAAACTTTTAATTTGTTGTTTCATATGATAATTGCATCATGGTGTTCAGGTAAAAGCTGGAAAGTACCTACAAAATTACAGTTTAGTTTAAATGAGTGTATTTACCCTAATTAAACATATTTAACCAAGCTAAACTGTTTAGCGGCACAGATCCAAACTCCTCTGACAAAAAATACAATGATTTCTTTTCATCCCTCTTATAAAATCCTTCACGTTGCAACTGCTATACAAATAGCAGCAATGTTGTGTTTGATCCTGTGGAAATGTGGGCTAAAACAGCACAGTCAGCTTTTACATGATGAAGGATGTGAGAGAAAGTGCCAGCTACCCTTTCAACAAGTATGAGGGTTGTTAAATTGAGTGTTATCATAATAATATTCAAACAATGGTATCATTATTTATTATTTATCAAACTGTAAAATGGTCATCTCCATTATTCCTTGGTATTTTCTCTTCTCTTGCATGTTTGCATGGTTGTTTAAGTATATCAGTTGTACACCAATCCATGGGACATAAAAAAGATGACACTCGAGGCATATCATAACAACATAAAACTCAACAACCCTGTAATGGGGGGGAAGAGTGATTAGTCACGTCCTGATTTGACTCCACGAAACAAGAGAGGCTGTGTCTTCAGGATGAGGGTGTGAAGGTTGGCCTCCTCCCTCCTCATCCCTCGTTAGTTAGGAATTTGTTTACTCTCCGTCTAGAGCCATGACCTGTAATGGACCACGAAGCCCTCTGGTCAACACAGGATTACCCAAGAGTCTTTCCTCAGGGCGAGGGCCCTCACGCACACACACACACACACACACACACACACACACACACACACACACACACACACACACACACACACACACACACACACACACACACACACACACACACACACACACACACACACACACACACATACACAAACTTCACACTGGGCAATAGGCCTCCTAAGCTGCACTGATAACAACCATCACTAATGGCAATTAGCCCATCAGATCCTTGTTAATGACCAATGACTTGAAGATAGTTGGGGGAATAATTCTGGGAGGCTTCGGTCAACGTGGCCTATCTCTCTCTACGTCTTTGTTCCCTCTGTCTCTCTAGAGGAGATATGAATCCCTGCTCAAACAATAGCAAATGACCATTTCCTCACAGTTTGTCAGCGTTGCTGTGGTTTTAGGAAGTTGGCTAATGAGTGCTTTTAAATTTATGACATGCAAAAACAGAAATGCATAGGCCACAAGCAGAAAGAGGTGCTGACTAGGAAAAAAAAACACGGAAGCACTAGTTGCCTAAAACACTTCCTTAAAACCAGGCCCAGAAGTGGATATATTCAGTGTTAAACCGGGATTAGGGTTAATTAGAAATGAGCAGAAACCTGAAATATATACAGCTCCGACTTTAGGAGACACTTTATTACATAATCACTGAGAATGTAATCAACCCATCAGCACCATAGCAAGCTTTCACAGCCACTTGCAAACTGTTAATGCCACTTTCCAGTTTTAACAATCAAAATTTAGCCATCAGCAGATGCAAACCCACACCCGCGATGCTGCTAAACACCAGGAGCCAGAGAAGCTGAGATTCTAGCCTAAGTACCAAGAGCTCAAGTGGTGATCTTTAAATTTTGTTGCTGTGTGCAGGGTCTCTGCACCTCGGGCTCCATTAGAGGACTTTGTGTTAATCCTGCAGGGATTTTGCCATCCCCTTACCGCCCTGGGCCTCTGTGTGGGAGATAGGACAGCTCAAAGATGGTATGAAGGCTTGGAGGGAAGCCCAAACACTGCTAAAATAACTCACAGGCCCTTTTTCTCTGCATCCCTCCTGTGAGCAAAGACAACATACACATACCTGTTTGATGAATGGGAGTTTCTGCACGGTTTGCTCTGCAGTGAAAACGCCTTGGAGTGAGTCATTTTGCATACAAAAAAAATAAAAACCAAGAAACGGCTTGTAAATGTGGAGTTGTCTGTGTTCCCTGCCAGAAAAACATCAACAATGTTCACAGTCTGTGTTTTGCATGGCGTTCATTAAAGGCCAAGCTGCCGTTATTGCAGCTATTTTTTCTTTTTTCTGAAACAGTGTCTCCATAGACCTTTTCTGTGTGCAAAATAGCATTGTTAGCAGAGAGCTTGCTGTTGTATTCATCCACTTTAAATGATGTGTTTTGGCCTAAAGGATAACAGGATTGCGAGGCTTTGGTGTTGGTTTTATTTCACTGTCAACCAGCTTCCCTGCTCCTCCTGGGTCATAACTTTGACAGCTACCAGTACACCTCTGGATAAGGGCTGTTTTTTTAATTGCAGCCTACAGTTACAATACAGTTTGGTCCCTAATTGAGCCATAAACTTTTAATTCATTTAACACGTTATGTTACACCGAACCAAATCTCCAAAGACTGCTTTTTCTTGCGGCCAAAGATGACTGGGCCTTTAAACGTTTATGGGATCGACCAACAAACTACCTCAAGGTTAAAAAGGAGCATTGCACAGATTTCACTACAACAACAAGGCAACTTAAAACGGAAACTCCCTGGGAAACTGTCATGTAAAACAATGAGCTAAATAGAATAATTTTCTGCTTTTTAACATGGCGTCACATTCTAAAAAAAATGTAATTCCCTTTAATAATTGTTAACTGTGGAAAAGGGTACTCATTTGAATTGTTATTATCATTTATTAATGAATTATTAATAATTTATATTTTCTATTGTCATTGTTATTGCAGTGTGAGAGCATCATTTTGACTTCAAACTGGTTGACTTGAAGCTTCCAAACTTTTTAAACAATGTTGTACAGTTAAATCTTTGTCGGTACACCATATAATATAAATTGATCATATTCTTTTTTAAATCCTAATCTGTAAAGTAAGTTGTAAGTACAGTTGTCAAATAAATGAAGTAGAATGCAGAAAAGAACAGAATAAAACTGAAATACTCATCGTAAGTAATGTACTGTATAAGTCCCTCAGAATTGTACTTGATTAGGTACACTTTTTCCACCATTATTTATTAGATTTTTCATTTGGTGACTTGAATGAGACACATCTTGGATTAAAGGCTTAATGTAAGCATACTGTGTGAGTAACAGTCACATTGTTATGCAGGAAAACTTTCTGCATTATGAAAAAAGTAATACACAACAGCATCGACAGCATACTCAGTAGACATACTGTATGCAGTCTGGTTTCAATGTTGTGACCTGAGAAAGAGCAACTGCATGTATGGCATTGGGGTGGGTAGTAACACTTTGGACAACAGCAGCTCTGAGACAACAAAGTTGACGGGTGGTACAGTTGCACAAAAAAAATATCTTAAAGGGTGTTTCCCCTTTTGAAATACAGTTCATTGAAGAAGCAAACTGAGTCTAAAACAAAGAGTTCACAAATGCAGATGAATAGGTGGTCTGAATGTATGTTTGACAGTGCAAGAGGAGTGGCAAGTGAAACCCAAGCGAAAAATGTTGTCTGACATTTTTTCTACAGAGGACAAAGTTTGCTGTTGTTTCATGCCAAGTGGCCGTGATGTATTGCGTTAAGGAGTCACGCTTTTGTCCAAAAAAACGTTCCAATTGATCCAGTATTTAACTGCTACAGTGACGATGGAAGTGAGCCATTTTCAAACAGAAGAGGCTTAAAGAGAAAAAGTGGAGATAAAGGTTAAGTGGCAGAAATAGTCAGAAGTTTGGAGTGGGCTAAAGGTAGGCAGTGTACATGACGTTACAGCTGCTACTACATGTAAATCATACAGCAACAACAGATTTCCGAGGATATGCAAGTACATTAAACATTATCAACTATTGTACAGTGGCCTTAACATTCAGCCATTTACAACACTTGAAGTCATGATCAACTTTCTTGTGTACACTCTATTGAAACGTAATGCTTTTGAACAAAGCCTACAGTGTCAGTGAGCAGCCGTTGGTGCTGCAGTGTTTATCGAAGGACTCGGCTGTTGTCAAAAAGACAGATAGTTGCTCTTTGTCAACATGATTCTGCGTAACGAGCCCGATTATTTATTTTCTTGCTGCCATAGCTACAGTTGGAGAGGATTGATGTATGAGGTTTTTCAGCGCTCTGACAACGCCATTCTCTCTAATGACACATGCAGCGTTTTACCTGCACTGCATGAGAATCCAGGCATGAAACACACTAAGGCAACAATGGCTAAGCAGGGCTCTGCGTGACGCTTTAAAGTGCTTTTCATCAGGAGATTATCGACAGGAGAAGAAAAAATAAAAGATTGCTTTGAAATATTCCTCACTGTTCTCCAACACCCTGAATAAACAAAAAAAAAATCCAGTTCAGTAGCAATATGAAATGAACAAGAAGAGAGCGATATTGTTTCTGTGTCTTCAAAAGTTTTAGTTTGACTTTTAAAATCAACTGTGGTTATACAAACTAGTCCACCACATGTACGTTTATTTAAGACTACGATTAAATAGCTTTAGAGCTTTACAGGTTTAGTTTAATTATTAATAACATTTAAAAAAGTGGATGTATGTGGATTATTTCCTGATGTGCTGCCAAATCCTGTTTGGAAGACAAAAACTGAAAAAGCACATTGTTCTTAACATTTTGGGAATATTTAGAGAAAATAAATAGGAACAACTCTTCAAACACATATTTACAATACCAGTAATCTCAAATTAAAGCAAAGACAGACACTGTCAAACCTCTTCAATGTCACACTGCATCCATAATAAACCCAAAAATAAAACATCCAACAGTCACTGGGATTAAATGCAGCCTGTAGTTGAGAGTTCAAAGGTGAATTCTTCAGTGCCCTGCTCTCAGTCCATGTTGTAATATCTGTGTGGAGGTATGCTGGTGTCGGGTCAGACGTGACGCGCTGTGTTGCGGTGCTTCATCACTGCGCTGTGAGGCAGAGACGTTCGTTTGACCAGAAAACTCTGGTCTGAAGCGCAGTGTGCTTTGATGTGAGCCTAATATGGCTTGTAAAAAGGGGGATCCTGCACTTTAAAGTGTTGCCTGATGCTGTCCAGACCCAAGTGTGTGTGTGTGTGTGTGTGTGTGTGTGTGTGTGTGTGTGTGTGTGTGTGTGTGTGTGTGTGTGTGTGTGTGTGTGTGTGTGTGCTGTGTGTGTGTGTGTGTGTGTGTATAACTTGGACTGTAGTAGGTCTGTGTCTGTCATCCTGGAGTTATAAAAGTGATGTAAACATTGAGAGAGGCCTGGAGAGAAAGAGTGTGTGAGAGAGAGAGCAGTTTGCCAGCCGAATGTGAAACTGTAGTAGAGTCGGACCTTTTTTTGTTTTTATTTATTAATACTATTAAATGCAATGTGCAATGCATGATTTACCCTCATTCTATTATTCACCAATTAACCAAACTAAGTGCATATTTTATTCGAGTAACATTGTTTGGCAATATTAGGAGTTGGGCACATCCAGTTAAAAACGCTGGTGGTGGTTATTTTCCAGTTGGCTGCCATTACGTGGGAGAAGTGGGCAAACAACAACGTCATTTGAGAACAGCCAGTCAATCCTAGAAGAATTGAAAACAAAGTAGAATTTATAAAAACTGAGCTCTTGGATTATGGCAACATCACTCAAGAACAGTCAGACCGGGAGATGCAGCAGCTGCAGGTTTTAAACTAGTATACTTAAAACAAAACAAAAAGGCCAAACGTTTAAAGTGAACAGAGTAAAATCCTAATCCAACTTTGACATGAAATGCAAAACATACTGTAGTTGCAGTTGTTTTGTAAAGTAAGGAACTGTATTGTATGTACTCAGATAAGCTTGAAAACAAACTAAATACATACATACTTTTATGCTAGGTAAGTTTCATATTTTACTTGATATAAAAAAGTGAAATTTAAATACAATAACAGCAATACCAATGTATAGAGCTTAAGATTAAAAATAATTCACAATTCACTGCACATGTTAACATTACATTCTAAAAAGTCCACAATTAATGTGATAGTTGATGGCCTAAACAAGGACTAATCAATGCATAAATGAGGTGCCGTTTTTGCTATTTTACAGTTTAAAAATCTGCTTGATTCACCTTTATACTGTCTAGTATCTATATCTAGTCAGCTCAGATGGATAGATAAAGAGCAGTTACGACAGACATAAAAACCCAAAACCCTAAGAAAACACATTAAAATGGGAGTAGCTCGGCCTTCGCTCTGTGTCTTCAGTTGGTATGTAGAAGAGAGACAAGACTTCAACACATCATCACAATTACTCATCTAGAAACTAAATGGAAGACAAAATACTTTCAGCTCAAAAAAGTGCTAAAAAGTCAATGAAAAGAGAAAGGGCAGAATAAAAACCTGAGCTTTTTGGGCAGATTTTGTGCGGGTGGGACATGGGAGTTGGTGTTTTTGGCAGAGTGTGGTGAATGAAGCTGGGGGCTGGAGTGTATAGATCATGGTGTTAGTGTGGAGGAGGTCAGGACCAGTGCATCTCACTCTTCTACTGATTGTTATGAAGGGCCATGTGTCAGCATCCGTCCGACCACTTTATAACTCTTGGCCATTCCCTTTGCCTCTCCTGCAAAAGAAGGCTAATGCATTCTCTTTGACCCTGCTGGTGTAAATCAAATATCTGGCCTCAGATCTTGTTGAGCTGCACGGTGCTGTGTGTGTGTGTGTGTGTGTGTGTGTGTGTGTGTGTGTGTGTGTGTGTGTGTGTGTGTGTGTGTGTGTGTGTGTGTGTGTGTGTGTGTGTGTGTGTGTGAGTGAGTGAGAGTGAGAGAGAGAGAGAGAGAGAGAGAGAAAGAGAAAGAGAGAGAGATCAGTGAGAGCATGGTAGAATTGTGTGCACAAAAAAAAAAAATACACAAAGAGTAATATAGAATAAAGGTAATAACTAAAGTTGAAATAATGAAGGTAGGAGTATTTATGAGGTGTTCATCTGATGAATGTAAGTCTTACATTCAGTCTCTCTTTTTGCTCTGTTTTTGGACGCTATGAGTTCAAGGAGAGTGAACCGAAACTGAACAGAAATCAAGCAAAAAGACACTTAAATTTCATAGAAAAGAAAACAGAAGCATTTTCAGAAACTCAAATCTTGCCAACCACAAGGATTTAGGCAAAATAGCCCATGTTTAACTGTCTCATTAAGGAATTTTAACATGGTGAAAACCTTTTACACCTTTTGGAAAAATCACTAACAATATCACAAATACACCGAACAGTTGCTTTAATATATTGCCCAGAAAAAAAAGCAATACTATCTAGATACTTCTTGCAAGAAAAAAGTAAGCTGTAAGTAAAAAGGAGTAGGAAAGACTATTTGAAACAAGTAGTTTAAGTAACATTCAAGATTTCTTCTTCAATGACATCTGGAAAACTATTCAAGGAATCTGAAATGCTGTTCCTTCTTTGGCATTAATAATGACATAAAACACCATGCTTGGATGTAGAGACTGAGATATCTAGATGTTCTAGTACCAATCTTTAATTTTGGGTGTGTTACATGAACTCACAGTAGATTTATCCACTCCCGGTCAAACATGTCGTGCACACAAAGCCCTCCTACCGAAGCATACATCATACAGGATTTACTCCTAAAACAGGAAGCTAGCAGTGAACCCATCAAAACAACACTGATATAAAACTGGATAAACATATTAAAATGAAAAAAAAAGACAACCTCCTGTGGATGGTTTCCATATCATTATGTTTGTGATTGAGCCAGAGCCTCTGCTCTCAGCATTCCCAACATTCCCATGTAGCTCTTGACCCCTGACAGCCTTAAATTATTAACATTCCCATATGGGCTTAAACCCCCTGATCGCTGCTCGCAGCTACATTTTTCATGTGTTTTTCATATTACCACAATAATTGACACAGGAGATATATATCTTATTTATAATTCCTGTGTGTTTTTGTTGTGTGTATGTGCGTGTTTGTTTATCTCCTGCTTATCTCTCTTGAAAAAAAACTAATCATGTATTACATTTTACTTTTTCAAAGCATGCAGCCGAGCTTAATCTTCCATGTGGTCCAACAGGGGGCAGTAGTTTGTCTCTTTTTGTTGTTATTTCACTGACTGGACTCTGTTGCTTCTTTTGTATCCAGCAACACTGACAGCAGACAGGACCAACCACACAATGGGTTATGAATGAGCTCCCATTAATCACAATTAATCAGAGGGCCAAACCCATTAACTGTCAAGCGTGAGACGAGTTTGTCTTGGTAAGAATGATGGACTGCTCGACTGTTCAAATGTATCAGACGGGTTCAGGTAGTCGAGAGAAATATGCAGAGCCTTTATTCACCTTATAAAAGAGACTTTTTGTTGGGGTTCCTTAAGTAATGAAATATTGGAACCATTTAATGTTGAAAAAGTATAGCATTTTGAACTAAATTTGCTTTGTGATTTGGAAATCCAACTCATATCTGAGCCCAAATGTGTATTTATTCATGCACTGCTATTAAGTCTAGCTACGAGGTTATTTTGTACTTAGGACACATTGTACTTTTAACTCCATCATTTATTTGACAGACATACTTATTATTATATTACAGATATAAATTGTCATCTTAAAATTACAGTACCAAACAATACTAAAATCATAAGTTGTGGAGACGTTTTGTTAGACCGCTTCTGATTGTTCTTGAAACAAATATTGTTGGAATACGTTGCGCAGTATAACATGATCTCAATCAACAGGCTGCTGATAAGAGTTTAAAAGGGGAAGTAGAATGTAAACATCTCAGTCAAGTTTGAAAGGACGTCTGAAACATGTCTGAGTGACCAAACTTCAAACCCCTTAAAGTCTTCCTCAAACAGAAGTAAACCTTTCTTTTTTTCTTCTCTTTTCTCCTCACTTTTTCTCCCCACTCCATAACAAACACCACATAATGATTTTGGGTATCTGGTAGATCAAGCAGGGTTTTGCAAGCAGCTGTGTGGTGGTTGCGGGGCTGCCAAACCAAACAGAGGGGGGCTCCTGGAGTCACCTCTGCCCAAACATACACCTAATCCTCCCAGCACCGGCCAGATCGCAACTCCTCGATGCACAAGACAGTTTAAAAATAAAGGGAGGAGGGGGCAGGGGACAAAGGTCAAATCTACAGAGGGATTTAAGGCCTTATCATTATCACGGAACGGCAGAGCCGGGCTGAGAAAGTGCCTCTGTGTCTCCCAGAGGACAGGAGGCCTCTGCATGACTAACAGCAGCAGATATAGACACAGAGACATCCAATTCTTCACTTATTACAGTGCGTCAGAGCAGCAGGGGGGAATAGAGCAAATCATCCTAAAGGGGCCCAAACTATCATTTTTTAAATATAATAATCATAACTTAATTCATACAAAATTATTCAAAACATACTAAATGCTGTACATTAATAAAAAATAAATCTGTTAAGGCAGCAACACACTGACAAAACAGAAACATTGACTTTAATCACATTTATTATGTTAACAGATTTCACATTACTAAATTAAGTTAGTTGAAAGCAATAATATTAGGTTGAAATAACAAATATGAATAGTATTGCGTTCAACTACCCTATTAAAGTTATGTGAAATCTGTTAACAAAACACATTTAATTATAGTCAATGTTTCAGTTTTTTCAGTGCAGAACATGAGGTCAAACAATCCCCAACCCACTCCAAAAACTATACAACTTTACAACTCAGGAAATAATAAAAAATAAATCAAATAAAACCAGGATAGAGTCAAATCAAGTTGTGGCATTATTAATGACAGGCTCTAGAGTTTTAAGAAGTTATTTAAAAGATGCCACTGATTTTGCTAGCCTCAGATTAAACATTTAAATCACAGGTTTGTTCGCATTCACTCTACATACAGTATCTTAAAGTAAGACGTTTCTTTTGTTCAGAATCCGTATCAGTCGCTTTGGTCTAACAAATGACGAAAGTAAGGAAGAAGTATAGATATACCTGAGGAATTAAATATGTGAAGTATATCAGAAAGTGGCAGAGCTGTGCAGTAATAAAAGAGGTAGCGTTTAACAAAAATGTGTAAAATATAAAGAGGAATGTGCAAGACTCACAGAAAAGGAGGAATGCCCACATGATGTGTGTTAATGTATATGTTCATGGGTTAAAAAGTCAATTTGTCTTTACTCGTTGAATGTTAGTGGGATGGAATAGCTTATAATATAGCATAATTAATCATTTCATTATCTTTTAGACACTCTGGGAGAACTGTAATTAATGTCAAACCTTAATGAATGATTGAAAGAATGAATAAAAGATGCGGGGAGGATCAAATCTAATAACAGGTGTCTAACAGATCACTTTGACAAGTGCATGTCTGATATTTAGTCAAAACAAATATTGCAAACCCTAAGGCTGATAACACATTCACATGCTCTTGTGTGTGTGTGTGTGTGTGTGTGTGTGTGTGTGTGTGTGTGTGTGTGTGTGTGTGTGTGTGTGTGTGTGTGTGTGTGTGTGTGTGTGTGTGTGTGTGTGTGTGTGTGTGTGTGTGTGTTTAAGCTTCATGTTATCAACGATACTCATGCATGAACAACACTTGAGGCCTGATGAAAAGCACTTGCACAGGCCACTGAGGAGTGCATGAGAGGGATCCCTGCAGCTGTTTCAGGTATAATGATTCATGGTGGTACAAACGCTGGCTCTGGGCCCAAAGGACAGACACCAAGCTGCTGGAGGACGGGTGTGTGGAGGAATAAGGTCTATTAGAAATAACTGCTTACACACTCTGTGTAGTTTTGGTACTCATTATTGAAGGGTTTCTGTGTTCCGTTTTTGGTGTGATAAAAATGCACATGCAGACCATCAAAGCAGTCACAACTTTCGTGCAAGTTCTTTTTTTTTTGCCGTAAGGGAATGAAAATGTAAAAAATAAAGACACTGTTAGAGAGCTCTTGTCCTTCATCTCTGTCTTGAGTACCTAAATTCAAGCATTATTTGTCCAAATGATTGATTAAAAGATTGTGTTGAGTTACAAGCACTTGAGAGATTACAAATTCAAGCAGTTCAATTGCAGACTGGAAAACAAAAGGTGGTTTACAATATGTAAATTAAGACTACATTTAAAAGAAATACACTCTTCAGCATCAATCAGAGCTCATTTTCTTTCTTGATGACAGTAAAATCCCACACTGCTCTAGTGAAGCTGCTGTATGGAGGAATTTGATTAAAATTGCCTGGTTTTGTGATCAAGTTGGCTATACTGACCACAGCAATGTTAATCAAAACGTATTGACAAGCTATCAATTTTATTTTTTCTGAAATGAAACTCAGGGCCAGTGCTAATTCTGCTGGGCTTTATCCTTGCCATGAGCAGTTAGCATCCAGTTTATTATCACCTTGTTGTAGCTTAGTGTGTATACATACACTGTATACAAAGTTATTACGGACTTGAAAGCACTTAAGCCTTCTGAAGGAAAAAGGGTGTTCAGAGGCTTGATAAAAAAATCTCTGTTATTTCAAGGATAGTTTAGGGCTTTATTGTTAGCTTTTGGCCACAAAGCCGGAGTCAGAGATGCTTTAAAAGAAAAACTCCATAGCTGACCTTTAGGCCTCAATCAAAAACAGACCGTTTGGTTAAAAAAAAAAGGAGATACGAATTAAGCTTTTAGGAAAAAGGACTTCGCTCTGTTTGTGCAAAGAAAATAATAATAATAATAATAATAATAATAATAATAATAATAATAATAATAATAATGATAATAATAATAATAATAATAATAATAATAATAATAATAATAATAATAATAATAATAATAATAATAATAATAATAATAATAATAATAATAATAATAATAATGATAACGATAATAATAATATAATAATAATAATAATAATAATAATAATAATAATAATAATAATAATAATAATAATAATAATAATAATAATAATAATAATAATAATAATAATAATAATAATAATAATAATAATAATAATAATAATAATAATAATAATGATAATGATAATAATAATAATAATAAGATTTGTTCCGTGAGCATTCAGTTAAAATAAAAACAAGGTTAATTTTACTACTTTTACATTGTTTTATTTTTCTATTGTTATGTTTCTTATATTCACCATGCCAATTCCGTTAGGCAATACATCCGATTCTGATACCTGCAGCAGAAGAAAAAAAAGAATCAGGTTGGCTGCTGCAGATTTAAAACTTTAATCTTCTCATTTTTTGCTAAATTTAAAGTATTTGAACTCATATTGTGCGTACAATAAAATGATTGAATAATGCCACAATGACCGTGTTGTAATAAAACACGTGTTAACGCATTAACCCTTATTAGAAGAAAAACCAAAGCGATGTTCAATATATATTGAGCGTAAAATATATGGGTTATTCTGTCTATTTCCATACGTGCAGTCTGCCGACGGGGCCTTGTTAACTTTTCCATGACAGCGCATTTATTTAGCCTCCTTTGTTAAGCCACTACTGAAAGCTGGAAACTATTTGTGTCTACGTACGTGTCTTTATCCATTTTAATTTGAACAGTTTAAGAGATTTACCACTTTGAACAAAAGCCGCAATCTAGAGTGTAAAGAATTGAATCTCGTGAGCCATTTTCTCTAAATAAAGAAATGTTGATTAATTCTAACACGCAGAGAAATTAGTCGTTAATACTGCCTGTACTTTTTTTGTTATGGCCGAGATGCTTTAAACGAAGCTTTACTCTCAGAAAATACTTTTTATATTTCGCTCATCAAAGAAAATCTTCGTGTTAAGAATACATTTACGTTATTTATTTTTTACGAAGTGAGAGGATGAAAAAGGATCAAAGCGGAATTCAAGTTTTAATACAGACTAAAAGGAAAGTAAGCAGATAAAAACTGACACATTCAGGCTTAACTGTGGCCAGATTAGTCGCTTAAAACGGAATATTCCGAAGACACGTTATGATTTATGTTTAATACAGTTTCCAAAAAAAGCATCACACTTTGATGATAAATGAGGAGCAGATACAGCTTAATCAGTCAATAAAAAAATGTGTGAATCTAGTTGATAATATGTGGTTAAAACAGGTCAGTGTAAAAAGAGTTACAGAAAAGTATCCTAAATATATATTATAATAAGGAATTGTTTTAGACGTTGGAGAACATCTTGAAATGTATTTTGAAAACGAAAAATAAATATTCACCATGAAACGAATAGAAAGAAAAAAAGGTATGCATTTGTGTGACTTTATGGGGGGCTCCAGCTCTTTTTTTATTTTTGCCTCATGAGGAATGGGACTTACCCTCCTTATTGTTCCACACTTAAGCCTCTTAGCGACAGAGATTCCTGATACTTAAAACGGCTGATGTTTCTTAGCTTCCAGTGAACAGAAAACATACAGACATATAGAAAAATAACCTATACATGAACAAATATATTCCTTAAGAAAATAACTGAGAAAAAATAGGAAGATTTCTTGCAGCACTTGGAAGTGTTCTTTCTAATATATTCTTTAATGTTTAGACACCCTTTTTTTTTTTTTTACATAAGCATATTACCTATCTTTGGTTGACATCAAAGAACATAAACACATACTTCCAGTTTTTGCTTCAAGATTTAAAAATAACCCGAAGAAGGTTTTAAAATACAAAAGAAAACAACGTACAAATGGCAGTAAAATGGCAAACATCCATCCAAAGGATATATGACATTCATTAAGCCTTTTCGGGCTTTTTGGTTCTCACGGAAAGAGGAAGAACAATAGGAGAACATGGGGTCAGAAAAAGAAAAAGGAAAAAACAAGAAGAGTCAAAAATATCAGAAGAGCTCATCTAACAGGAGCCAGAAGAGGCAGAAAATGTCACTGGATCTGATGGACACGGATCGATTTCCAGCCTTTAGACCGCTGTCTCCAGCTGAGGGACGCCATGACGACATGAATCTGTGTGTGTGTGTGTGTGTGTGTGTGTGTGTGTGTATGTGTGTGTGTGTGTGTGTGTGTGTGTGTGTGTGTGTGTGTGTGTGTAAAGGAAACTCAATATACACTCAAGTGTAACAACAATGTGAGATATATTATTATATATTCACATACCAAACATAATAAGAATAAGAATTAAGTACAATTAACAAGTAAATATTTAATTGAGATAATTATCATCTACATTTTCTTCAAACGTCCAAATTAATTCAATGTAATATTATTTATATTCTCTCTTTAAAAAAATAAATAACAGCCAATTCATAATTTATGCGTGGTTATTATATTTACCTATTTTTTTCCACCATTCATATCTGCCTTAATGCATATTTTAGATTACAAGTCCATCCTGTTATGGTTGAGACTTTCATAAATATGTAGAACTGAAAAGTGTGAGTATGTTGAGAAAGGACTCTCGAAATCCAAAGGTTTTACGTAACACTGTACAGAGCAAACATGAGAAAGAAACATAATAACAATCCAATAAAAAAGTAGAATTCAAATGACGTGATATGGAGTTTGAGTTGATGCTGAAGTCTCCTGCAGTGAGAGCACACAGACTAACCTCAAAAAGCAGGCAGAGCGCTTTGTAAAAAACCTCACAGGCATATAAAGGCTGTTTTCAGGGCCAGCAGAGCCATAAGCTACACTCAAACACACACACACACATGCATGCATGCAAACACACATGCATGCATGCAAACACACATACACACACACACACACACACACACACACACACACACACACACACACACACACACACACACACACACACACACACACACACACACACACACACACACACACACACACACACACACAAAGCTTTGCCTAGGTAGGCCGGTGCAGCAGATGTGAGGTCAGCCTGCAGGGCCTTACATAAGGCCTTGGCTGAGCCAAGCTGAAACCCTTACTGCATTAAAGCCTCACTCTGGATCCTTTATTTGGTTTAATTAATTATCAATAAAAGCAACAACTAAATTAATCCAATTCAGCCAGATAGTCCTAATGATATTTCAGGTTAATCTCAGAAATTAACAGATGTTTTTGTCCATTTGGGAAAAAGGCCAAGGGAATATGTGTGAAGAACTTCGAGGGAAAACATGTTCTTGGAAGTTTGTTTGTCCTTTTGAACTTGCTCACCTTTTTATGGGAGGGAATTAAATCAAAACCCTTTAGAGCTTAAAAAACCAGCACTTAAACGACCAGCCCTAGTCTTTTTGGGGCCGTACAGATTTTTTTACAGTGTGCCTGAATCCTGTTGAGTTCTCATGAGCTTTAAGAAAATGTTTCAGGATTCAGGGGGACAGTTAGGCACTATACAACATTTAAGGAGTGTTTCTTAAAATTCTTAAACTGTATGAAAACATGCAAACACATAAAGAATAACGCATGTTGCACATATTCCAATGGTTTTGAAGGTCTTGTGTCCCTAGCCCTGCTTTGATCAAAAATTTCTCAATTTGCCTCTGCTTTTATTCACATTTGGGTAATTCCTTTGCCCATTTACATGCTTAATACCTAAAAACGAAACCATGTTCCAAGTGTTGGATTGTACTATCAACTGAAGTTTAGTAGTTTCCAAAATATGTTTCCATTCCTGCCTGCTGACTCTCGTAGCGGGTAAAAACCCTCAGTGTATCTGGTGCTACTTTAAGATCTCTGCTCTGCAGATCCAGGGAGAATGCAGGCAGCTAAAGCAGCCAATTAAAGTGTAATCCAGTGATGAAGCATTGTCTGAGGAAGATAACACAGCTGCTAAGTGATGCTGCTCATGACAAGGCAGATGTAGGGATCACTACGGATAATGCTGAACATGTTATCTTTATAGAGCATAATGCAGAATAAAATATGAACACAGTGCGATGGGAGGAAGAGAACACTGCAGGTACTGTTAACATGAGGGCCAAGTTTTTCATTCCCTATTTCTGCCAAAAAGAACACATTTGCCACCACACCTAAGATAGACTATAGTGTACATGCTATTTTATATTAGTTTTAAAGCATTTTTATAGGGGTTGATATATTTGTTCCTATAATGCAAAAGGGTGGGGATTTATGTTTATTTTCTAAGTATGAAATTCCGATGACATCAGGTTTGCAGCGTAAACTTTTAAAACTTTATATTTAAGCACTAAATTCCCATGTTCACAAAAGAATCAATGAGCAAAGACACAAGAAGACCATACTGTTGTGTTATCTCTTTGTTGTTTAACCTTGCATTTAGCAGAATAAACACATCACATCTACATGTTTTCTGCATTTCAAATAGGTTTTTAATTTTTTTTTGATGTGACACAATGCGTGTTCACAAACAGTGTGTCTTTACAGCGTCCACACACCTTATCCAGAAAATTACACTAGCAATTAAGACAAACTAAGTTGCTAATTCAGCAGGCTTTATGAGGCTTAAGGGACCATTGTCATGTGGATCACGACATAATAGTCTTCAGATGCATAGTCAAGATTAGCTGCAACTTCTCTATACCTTCCTGCTGGTACAGAGCAGGCAGGCAGAAACACAGCGCTGCGTTTAAACAATGAGTCCACTGTAGGATAATACCCTGAGTAATTGCTCACTTTAATATTTAGCAATCTGAGTAATGTGTTTAATAAATCTAGGACACAAGAAGTGGCACTGAAAATCTGATTATTTGAGACTATTTGCTAGGAAAATGTACGCATGTGAACTTTGACTAATGATGGCAGTTAGAGCTTTCAGACACCTCCAACAATAGAGAACGGAAACCTTTATTTCCCAACAGGGAAGTGCTTTGTGCAGGTTTAATATAGTAATTAGGCTTCTGGATTACAGTGAATTGCTCATTTATTGTGCAGGATTTGATTCGTGTTACATTACAACTTCAGTTTAAATTTGTGCGTACAAAAAGAGCCTCTGAAAGACAACGCACGTTTGTGAATTGCAAGCCAAAAATATAAACTGGGAAATTAAATATGTAGTCCAGAAAAATATGTAGAATAAATAATAATTATCATCATATCTAAACTTGTTATTTTAATCCCCAAAAAATATTAAATGTGTCAACCATCAAATAATCACAAACAAAAATATCAAACGCACACATAAAAGGTTTCCATTCGACTCTGTGTTCTGTTTTATTTTTGCTTTTTACTTTTCTTGCTTAGCTTCCTTTTTTGAACCAAGCTTTGAGAAATATGCGCCTAGTTATTGTAGGAAAGATTGCGTGAAGTAATGAGAACATTTAATCCTTATTCTAGGATATGTTGTTGTAGTAATGCTGAATGTTTTTCATTGTTACCAGCATGTTGTATTGATTTAGTCCAGAGTTCCTACATTCCACTAATGTTTGAGTAATTGCCATCTTTCTTCACGACATTTTCAAACCAATCTTACATTTTATAATGTTAAAACAATTTTTAAAAAAGAGATTGATTTGATTTGAGAGATTTGCAGTTATCAGCAAAAAGCAGGAATGAACACCTAAACTCGTTTCCTGACACTTAGAGAGATCTACATTCCTGATTTTCGAACCATTGTTTTTAATTGTTTTAGGTAATTGTGTCCTTCATACTGTAACCTTAGGGGGTTAATCCTGCCGCCTGAGTTGCTGTCTGGTTGTGTGTGTGTGTGTGTGTGTGTGTGTGTGTGTGTGTGTGTGTGTGTGTGTGTGTGTGTGTGTGTGTGTGTGTGTGTGTGTGTGTGTGTGTGTGTGTATGTGTGCACATAGTGAATGTATCAACGCTATGTTTGTCTATGTGTCAGGAGTAATACCGCATGTTTAAGTCTTAATATTCCAGTGAAGAATTCCACATTTTAGAGAGACACCCCTAAAAAATGTTGGAATCTCCCTTTCAAACATGTAATACAAGCTCAGTAATCATCCATCGAAGTGCTTCCAGGCAAAGCACTGTACAATCAACTGAAATTTGCAGGAACGGAAAGCCCTGGCAGGGTCCAGGCTCCTGAGATCATGTCTGTTTTATTGGGGGATAAATGTTGCCATTGATATTGTGGAGGGGGAAAACGGAGAGTGGCCGGCCCAGCTCTAATTGGCTGCATTAGCATCATCATTGCTGTATGAACACATCTGGCTCCGTCTCGGCCATTTGATTGGCTGCGTTGGCATTCCAGCACAATTTACAAGCTACCTCAGGGAGTTTTTTCTTTTCCCTCTTTGCTACCTCAGTTTTTTTCTTATGCCTGCCAATGCCCAACAGCGTCATTTTGTGTTTGTGTGTATGTGTGTGTGTGTGTGTGTGTGTGTGTGTGTGTGTGTGTGTGTGTGTGTGTGTGTGTGTGTGTGTGTGTGTGTGTGTGTGTGTGTGTGTGTGTGTGTGTGTGTGTGTGTGTGTCATGTCTTGAGTCTGGCTGAGAGCAGTGGAATATTTGATTGAAACCTATGTTGTTTCACTTTCAGCTTAGCCCGCATTTTTCTAAACCATGAAGTCAAGATTTTCTGTACTTTCACTGTTTCAAAACATGGTAACAATATGAAAACATCAAAAATAAATGTGTGATATTTATAGAAATATAATAATTCCTTCACTGTCTATCAAATAATATGCATTAAATTAAACGACTGGTTCCTACAATTTGCCTTGCGTAGTCTTGCAATAACAAAAGGAACACCTGCAGCATATGTGAGCGCCATATAGCTTCGTTTAACATATGTGAAATACCAACCAAGCCAATGATTTCAAACCAAACCGGTAGGATTTAGCTGAAAAAAAGTACATAGTGAAAGAGAGTCAACCTTGCTGTAATTGGGACAAATACCTCATGGCAATAGACTTAAGAACATGGGGTAAAACATATTTAACAGCATTCAAAGGGAAATTATAAAAGATTGCTACTTTATGTGCAGAATAATTCTACATTTTGTTTAAAGAACTAGACAGTCCAGCGAAAAATCTGCAAGCTTAGGGGCATAAACAGGGCACTACAATATAACAGTATATAAATCCCTTATATTTTTTAACACCATTTCATTATTGTTTTACAACTTTGTTTATTCGGTTTTAATTAATCATTTCTTCATTAGAAAATGCATAAAGAAGTAAAAAGGTATATTCTCTAAAGACATTTTAACTATTCCAATTGACAAATTGCTAAACACCAAAATAGCACAACGAATCTGATGTAATAAAATCATGAACAGATTTTTTTTCTAACTAGGAAACTGTATCAGTAAGCAACACATCACCTAATAAATTAAAATTAAGTTTTCCCAAATGTGTTCAAGGAGTCCACTAGTTTTTGCCTATCCATAATTTAGGTTCTTATTTAAATATTATCCTGTGTAGCCCTTTGTAGGAAAATAATATTCCACCACACATTTTGAATATGCTCTATTTCCCATTGTTCCTCTTTCCCAGCACCTGTAATCATTTTGTTGGATGCTGCAGTGCAAAAAGCCTTACAGGGTGATGAGCCCTTTGAAGTGGAGACCCTAAAGGTGTCAATGTCATCCTCCACCTGAGGAGCTGCATGGGAAATGGAAGCTACATAATCCTTAGTGTGTGATGATGGCTAATTTATGAATGGGCTGTTTCTAAGTGCAATATGTCGAAACATCAGCATCACCATTTAAAAAACGTAAAGCTATGTACGCTGCAGTGTGGCAAAGTACAAGGCAGAAAGAGCAAAGGATCTCAGCGCAGTCAGCTGCATTTTTAGATCCTCTAACCCATTGTGCAATTCCTTCTTATGGCACTAACATGCACACACACACACACACACACACACACACACACACACACACACACACACACACACACACACACACACACACACACACACACACACACACACACACACACACACACACACACACACACACACACACACCTTAATAGGAAGGGAAGTTTTTAACAACACGTCACCAGTCAAATGGAAATGTACAAGAAGATATACTTACATTTGTGCACATGCGCAAAGACCTACAATACCTCCATCCCTCCCCCACTAACTCCACACCTAGTCTTCTCCAGGAACAGTAAAAAGGGCAAGAAGCTTTGTGAATCATCTTTTTCTGCAGCCCAGCCATCTATAATCCCAGCACAGAGACTTAGCGAGGGGGAAGGAGAGTGTCTCCAGGGCGAGGCCCTCCCTGAGGTACTCTCACCCCAGAAGCAGCGGCCTAATTGGGGCGTCAAAGGGTCAGCCACAACATCCACAGACTGTCCTGAAGGCTCTTTTAGGTTTTCTTTTGATCCATTTCTACCATGTGTTTCATTACAATGTTAAATAAATGTATGTAGTGCCTTGTTGCCAAATGCTTCGTCATAATGGCAATAGAATATGAATCTGTCAGTATTTACAACATCCTTTATAAACCTGGTTATCTGTAACAATGTTTAGATTTTAGATATCTTTTGAAGGACTGATTTAGACTCACATCAAAAATATGGAATAAGATCAAGATATTTTGATCAAGTGGTGCTAACATTGACATGAATTCAAAAAATCTAAATAAAGAATACAGTGCATGGCAGTTTCATTCACTACTATAATGCTTTAATTTCAGTGAATTATAATAATTAACATGCATGTAAGAAGGCACTGCAAGTTCTAAGGTAACACTTACTTTCGCTGTGACTTTCTAATGGGATCAGATTTATGTAATTACTTTAAGATGTTCTTTTGGTGTTCATCAGTGTCTGGAAGAAAGGCTGAGATTTGTCTGAGAGTGTGCAGCTGCTTTGCAGAGAACCAGCACCCCCTCACACACGTCGCCAGTCGTCACAAAGTGAAAGCTTATTGTGTTTAGAGTCTGTGTCTTATTTGGCTGCACTTCATGGGGACTTGCAGAATGAAAGGGTTTATTTTTTAAGTGTCTAAACAGTGAAAAAGCAAACAGTCGGTTGAAACACATTAATGCATGACCCAGAACCCAAAGTGAGAATTTTTTTCGCATTGAAGCTGGATATGGTTAGCTCAAAATCTTAAGAAATGGCATCCAGACAAGGGAAGAAAAACAGACAAAACTAAAAATGAAAAGTTGCTTTCAGTTTAAACAGAATACGATGAATAAAACTCAGCATTTAAGAACTGCATTAGGAAATACAATACCGAAGTCAGACCAAGACCAACCTCAGAATCCAGATATTAAATAACTAGGTAGTATTCTGCCACTTCACAGTGTAAAGCCTCACCAAACTATCTTGTCTTTTCCAGTATGTTGCCTCTCCTGCCTCACATTGTTTTATGATGCATCTAAAATGAATTCATTACAAGATGATAACAGATTAACAAGTAGAAAATGTGTTCACCACCTGAAATACACTGAAACAATTCAATTGTCACTTTGCTCCTCGGCAGTAAAAAAAACAAAACATTTATGTACCAGAAGAGACATGTAGTCTGGCTTAAATGTGTTTCAGTTTCAAAATGTTCATACAGAAGTTACTTTATCTGCATAATAAAACGTGTGACACGAAGCATGGATCAGAACATATTTTCATTAACATTCACCTGAAAAAAACCTACAATTTTTCCACAACCTTAACTTAAAGGCCTTTAGTCGCCTCACATTAACCACTTGCAGGACTACCACACCTCCAGGGGATAATAGCTTTACGAAAAGATGCTGTGCTACACACCCGTGCACACCCTTACTTTCAGCACACACAACACTACTTCCTGACTCGGCTGTCATTCCTGAGGTGCAGAATCATACATTATTGACATAATTCCCAATACTGGCAGGAAAAGAAAGAGAGGAGAGGAGCTGGATAAAAGTCAGGTAGAGAGGAGGGCAGGGAGTGTGAGGGTGAGTCAGTGAGATTATAGGGGGGAGGAAGAATGGGAGAAGGAAGTCTGTAATTGGTTGCTTGGAGAGGATTAACCTGTCTGCCTCCAGCCTCTCCTTCCACCTTAAACAATTTACTATATACCCACGTTACCATGGCAACTATACTTTCTGCTTTTAACCCCCTATCCTCCCCTGCGGCACCATCATATTTTAAGAGAAATATAAAAACAATTAAGCCACCAGACTTTTAATGCTTTTATCTTGGCTCTCCCAAGGTGCGTCCCACCCTTTCCCCGTGATTAATGATTAATTAAGCATGAGACTGAGTTCACATTAGGATCATTTATCTTTTTCTTTACCAGGTAAGCAGAACAGAAGCTGTACGCTACATTAGCATCTAAGTTTCCTGACTCCATCACCAAACACCATAATTAAAAGACAGGGAAGGGCATCCCTTTCCTTTTATCTTTGGGTTTAAATTTGATTGACGCTTTGAGGCTTCTTACCACACACATACACGTGTACACATTTCACACACGCGCGCTCACACACCCACACACACTCCGAACCTCAGATGCAGCCGCATGGCAAGCAGAAACTAGTTTGTGTGCGAAACCGCAGCCAGACAGACACAGAAACACAGACAAACACTCCTGTGAAAAGAGCAGTGATGGTTTGCGATGGTTCCCACCATTTCGCTGTGTGACAACACACAATAGGACAGGAAATAACACCCAGACTACACACACCTTCATCCTGTATTCTGTCTGAACAAACATGTGATTGAGAATGGTAAGACTAATGAATGAATGATGAATGGTTTGGTCTATTGCAACAATGAAATGCCTGACAAAAGTGCTGCCAGGTCTAAACATAGGCTTTTTAAACATAAAAAATATAGTTAGATTTTCAAGATTGGCTGCTTTCTAATGTATATTTATTAAATACTCTATGTGCAGATACAGTATACTGTGGGAAAAACTAATTGGTACTAAACAATTCCATCAGTTTGCTCAACTATGCAGCTGCATTTTGTTTGCCATACATATTTTGTAATCTTGTAAAAATGTACAAGATTACAGCTGCATACCTGTTTTAATGAAAATAAAATACTGAGGCCATTATTTTGCAATTTAATGACGATGAGTGAAGTAGGTCTGAAGGTTGATGGATGGATCTTATTTATGATTTGCTCCAGCAACTAGTGGTTTACTGGTTTGAGTTAAAGGAATCACATAACAAGAATTTAAGATGGCAAAATGTATTTATTATTTTAATTGTCAGAAGTTTTTGCAGCATGAGTGCTGTTAACAACTGTTTTTTTTATACTTTGACTCCTGTGTCATGTTGTAAAAAAGATTTACATGGCTGAAGTAAATGCATAAGATTTGCTGTTGTGCTAACAGGAGCAGCTACAGCTACAGTGGCGATTGATAGCAACCCACCCATGAACTTCATGACTGATGCTGGATCAACTAAAGAGGCTGCCGATGATCCATGAAAGTCAGGCTTACTGGGATGAGTCTTAGTCATAACTGATAATGACACTCGGATCGTTTTGAAGTGTGACATGTTTACTCAACTGCAATAAAGACGTGGGAAGGAAGCTAGGTGAGCACGAAATATCGGATGAAAATCAAATGTGTAGAACAGAAAGGATTCACCTTCTTTATGATGTGTAGTCAAATTTATTGATTTCACAAACTAACTACATAACGTTTGTCCTTTTAATGTATTTCATATGTGTGTGTGTGTGTGTGTGTGTGTGTGTGTGTGTGTGTGTGTGTGTGTGTGTGTGTGTGTGTGTGTGTGTGTGTGTGTGTGTGTGTGTGTGTGTGTGTGTGTGTGTGTGTGTGTGTGTGTGTGCATCGTACTTGCCCACATACTCAATACACAAAGGCATTTTATTTCCTAATATCTTTTGCAGTAGATACTTCACCTTGTATCTGTTACTGTGTGTGTTTAATATATCTTCAATTGCATTTTGGTAGCCTGTTTCTTAAAATGATAAAGCACAAAATGTTATATTAATCTACACATTTCCAATACATGTCATGTTTTGGGACATAAATATACCTTATCTTAAATCAAACTCCACATTTGCATTAATATAGTCGATTTGTGTGTTTCTTTCTTTCTTTCTGTTTGATCTAGCTCTCTTTCTTTAATTAAGTCTTATTCAGTCACTGTTATGTGACATGTGTCTGGATGGAATGCTACATAATGAACAAACATGTAAATACAGTTTTACAACAAAGAATAAAACAAAATAAAAAGATGACTGTGGCTGATTCTCAATGAAGCTGCCAAACATTGTTACAGCCTCAGCAGTGACACACAGCAGAGCCACATATCCCCTCACAGACCCGAGGATTAAACTTTTTAAACAACATCTGTCCCTTCTCTCTCTCTCTCTCTCTCTCTCTCTCTCTCTCTCTCTCTGAGGAGGAGGAGGAGGAGGAGGAGGAGGATGAGGAGGAGGAGGAGATAAACAAGCCAATACGGATCCAGATCATAAAGCATTATCTTGATCCTTTGCCGGTCTCCTGTGTATGTTGACAGAGATTACAAATGACCAAGTTTGTGTACTATTTTGCTTGGCTGCTTACAGTTTGGTTTTCCTGTGTATAGCCAGATGGGGTTCACATCACCTGGGCCAATTGTAGCTTTAATTTAAAATCCTCTTGCATAGGTGGCTGCCTGGAGGGAGTTGCATTGTATCTGATGATGCAGTGAGCGCTCTAACCAACTAACCAGCCAACGACTTTGACAAACAGGTAACCAGACAACAGACAAAATGGCAACTGGTCAGAAGAACGGATATGAAATTAACGCCAGGAGTGTGGGGTTTTGCTCATTGGCAGTTACTAGACCTAGAAAACCCTATTTTAGGACAACAGATTCAACAATTTAGCAAGCAGCATCTTCCGGGCAGATCATGTAGTACAAATTCAGACTGTGCAGCCAAAATCGTATAAAGTCAGTGGTAACACTTAAACAAACCAACAATGTTAGCTGACCAAACATTGATCAGGTAAAATCCCAACACAAAGACTCAAAAAAAAAAAAAAAGCATCCAACAGCTTTTCAATTCCAGACAACGGACAAAACTGTCTTTTCTGAACATCAAATTGCCAACTAGCCAAAACGCCAACCAAACATCCGTCTGGAGTGGAGAGAACCACACCCATGCACTAAGGGTTTGTCGGCCTTTGACAGAAACCACCACGCGATGTTAGACAATACAGTGCCACAGTGTATAATCAAATGACTAAGATTAATGGCATGCAGACCTGGAAGCGATTATGTGTTTGTGTATGAATAAACTGAAAAATGAATGCCAAGGTTTGTCTTGTAAAAACCATCTCATGGGTTGCTTTATTTTGTTTATGTTTGCATAATTGAAGGTTACAATAATTATTTTGCCTTGTATATTATGCGTTTTTAAAAACATGTTTTTTTATTTATAAATGTATTAATATGTGCTTTAATATTCTTCAGGACTTCAAGATAGCTATCTTTTGTGAAACATCAAGGGAAATCTGAAACAGCTGAATTTGCCAAATACGGCACATCAAAAGCATAAAACCTTGCATAAAAAACTTGAAGCATCTTCCTTCAGATGATGACTCAAATGTCTTTAAGTTATTTCCTTGGATCCATGCACTGTCAAATCATACTCAATTTATCACATCTGTCTAATCTGTTCTGTTCTGGAGTTTCAGTAAAGCCAAGCGTGACTGCCAGACTCACACAGAGACAATAAAATAAATACCTCCTGTGTGATCTCTCACGCCTGTTTAACATGCCTGACAGGATTCAGAATTTTACACAATCACTAAATGGTGTTTTTTGTCCCGCAGCAGATGTGGAATCAAGGGAAGCATGAGATACAGACTTTTGATGATCATTGAAATGATGCGCTGCTGTGCTGCTCTGTCAGCGCATCAGTTGAGGTGTTGTGATCTCGGTTGCTGTTTTGAGGAACAGTTGATTACATCTCACGTCGTCATGTTTGTTTGCTGTCATGTTTTAGGGGAGATGCGTGAGGTCTGATCATGAAAAAGCAGAACAAGTCTTTTTGCATTACAATAAAACTCAAAAGGTTTGCAAACAAACAGTAAAAACACAACCAACGTATGTACACTAATGGATGCATCATATGACAAAGGTATGTTCAGAAGGTTATAAACTGAATGAAATATGTATGATAGTGTAATATAAACTTTCTACTTTCAAAACGTTCTGGGTTATATACCAGTCGCAGTCTGGTTTTTGGTATTAATCATTAAAGTAGTTTGTTGAATTCACTCTATTCACTCGACTAGCTACACATTGGGGGCAAATGGGGATTCTCTTAAGAACGATAACAACACTATATGAGAGTGAAACAAATACAAAAAGACTTTTCAGAAATATAAATGCTTCCTACAAAAAACAAATGTATTTTTCTTCTTTAGCATACTTTAAATCTGGTGATGTACGTCTAGTACTGCAGAATAAAACTGATGTGTCTCCCCAGCTAGTTTGCCAAACTGTAACCAAACCACATTTGATTGGAAATAATGAATATTCATTTGCTTTTAATAAAATAAAAACATCTGTGTAAAAGAAGAATCAAGTAAAGGCTTTTCTGCATTTTCGTGATTATACATCATCAATTACAATACAAGTAATTGACAAAATGTTTTAACATCCACTTTCTCCAAGTGTAGTTTTTCTTACATATTTGTTCATGGCAAGGGAAATATACAGTACGTTACAGTTAATAAAACAGGAAATCTGTAATGGGACCAACACTTGCCTCACATGTCCACCATCTCCATCTTGGTATTGAATGAAGTTGACTTACAATAGTGAGCTGCTGAGTATATGCACATACAGTATATTCTCAGTGTGCTTTGCTGCACCTTCTCTTTTATCAATGTAAAAAAATACTACAAATAATGATACTATCAATTTAATGTACTGTATCTCCACCACTGGCGCATTATCAGTATTATTTCTGCAGGTTTCATGGGTCAAACTAACAAAAACACTGCATGTAAGAGATTTGTGTTTCCATCCAAACAACATTTCTGTGTATGATAGTAATAACTTGTGACCGTTTCTGTACCTTTCTGATTTATTCAGCTTTTATTTTTACCACTGAACCTATTTGTCCTAAGATGTCCTATGCAGCTTTAAGACAAACTGCTAATCAAACAGCTAAGTTGGAGTTTGCGACCCTATCCTTTGTGTTGCTGTTATGTTGTCTTACTCCTGTTTTTGTATTGTTATTGTTACTACCAATAAATCCAAGGCTTTATAATTAGCCCCGTATGCCTCAATAAGAAGAGCACTCTGTTGTGAAAATAGATCATGCTAAGTCATTGTGGGTACAAGTGCTCATCAAATGTTAACTCAAACATTATTAAACACAACATCCGTAAAACGTACTTACCTCTCCCCTGGTCCCTCCTGGAGGCCCTGCCCTGTTTGATGTTCTGGATGAGAGGTAGTGTTTGCTAATGCTGCCACCGCAGGCAAAGACCCACCACGTCAGGCCTGCCACAGGTTGGGTCATGTCTGCCTGACCGTGGGTGGGTAGTATCAATGAGGAAATACCTGCAAAGAGAAGAAGAACTTGAAAGGATATACAAATATTCTCCGTTAGGGGTGGTGCTCTTTGTTTGTGTTCTCAATTTATCTTTGAACCAATTAAACACAATAGCAAGTACGACTGTCGTAACAAGGCTAACATTTCTACTACTGCAGAAATCACTACTTCCACTGTAAATCATGCTGATCATACTTTTTAACATTTTTCGATCCTTGTGAAAAAATGTCCAAATGTACTTTTTAGAGGACATGCGGCATGTGAAGGAGGGAGCCAGAGATCTACCGAAAAACACACTATAACCAACTGGGACATCTCTGGTCCTACAGTATGTCTCACACTTTTGATGCAAAATAAAGTGCTGTCAGAAATTGAATACAAAGATTTATATTTTGAATATAGTTGTTATTTTCATGCAAGTCTTTTGTTCCCGTCAATCTTTTCTTTCATTGCACTATAAACTTAATATATTTTCTTCTTTCTTGCATTACTTATTCATTAAATGAATAATCAGAATCTCAAACCAGCCAACTTTTCCAGCCATGATTACATCTAATATTTACTTCTTGAATACTCAGAGCAGTTTGCAAAATCTTACTCTCACACACACACACACCACACACACACACACACACACACACACACACACACACACACACACACACACACACACACACACACACACACACACACACACACACACACACAGCCTCACCTGCCATGGCCTTATTTGCTCCTTACCCTTTACAATGCAGCTAATCCGCAGATACACCAGAGATCCGTCTATGCATTCTCCATGAGTGGACGTCCGCGGCTATGAGTGCAGGCAGCCTAACTGCCCCCCCTGAGACCAGCCTAAACAAGGGAGTCTAAGACTGTCAATTACCCCCAGGAGTCGTTACACCAAAGCATATTGGATGCTGCGAACATACACATGCACTTGCATGTTGGCAGAGGAGCAGTGGCATCATGGATATGTATGACACATGCGTCGAAACAATCACACACTCAGACAGCTGTGATTTCCCCAGGTAGCTGATCTAAGCCTGCAGAGAGAAGATTTGTCAGAGGCCTTGTTTAACACAGATGTCAATAGGAGCATGGCGGCACAGGGGGTCAGTGGCAGGGGGATGAAGTTGATTTTTAAAAGAGATGTTTGTCTGTTGCTGTGATTGACAAGGAGGCAAGCCCTCAGTTTAACCCTCCATGTATGACAGCACGTCTCCTGAATGATCAAGTGGTAACAAAACTCATTTAAAGAAGTTATTCATGTTCATGAGGTTTTCTGGGGTCAAAGGAGGTTTTGCATTTCATGTTTCCTCAATTTTAGTGTCTCCTTGGCTTGGTAGGCTATGGTGCATGCTGGGAATTTTGAGCTATGCAAGCAGCGTAGCTCTGGGGATTGCAACATCGGTCATACGGTCCACGCCTCTGATCCAGACAAAAATATCTCAACCACTATCGGATGTATTGCCATAAAAACGTTTAGACATTTTTGTATTTTATGATTTCCAGCTAACAATTTCAATATGTCCAGTACTTTAGTTCATGCCCAAAGACCTTTAAAACTAACAACATTCCTATCATCCTTTGTGTTAATGTGCTAATGACCACATTTAAGCATGCTGACATGCTACACTCACATGCTTAACCTGTTAAACATTACCTTCTATACCTCAGCATACACAGTAGCATTGTTGAGCATGTTAGCATGCTAATGCAAGCATTGAGTCGAAAGCATCACTGTATGAAAGTACAGCCTCATAGAAAAAGTAACAGTATCCGCATCACAACTTCCTAAAAGATGTACTGTAGTACATAGTAAACTAAAAGTTCCCACATAGTCGTTGTGAAAGTGTTTCCTTTATTCAAATTAAGCAAAAATATCTGTTTAAGGTTTGTCTTTGTGACTTTGCCTCACACCTAAACAAAGCCGTCTTGAAACTTTTTGACCTGTTACCTGCCAGGCCTGAAGCACTGTAATGAGAAACTCCATCTCCACAAACTCAGCGTGGGACGCATGAGAAATGTCAAAAGGGAAGTAAAACTTGGATATGTAATCTTATCTCCTGAATCTGTCTGCAGCTTTTTAGTTTCCCTCTCAAATAAATGGTGCATGGAAGAAAAAAAACTCAGGCCCTCGGCAGGAGAAGACAACCCAGACAATGATTGGCAGCAGCTTAACAAAGCACCTGTCTGAGAAAGACAGATACATACAAACATGCAAACAAACACAAAAACCTGTCTGTTCTATGCCTCCACAAATGAGCCAGAAAGAGAAAAAATCTTTAACTCTCTGCTGCCCATCCAAATTGGTGTGAAAGGAGAAAAGACGAGGAAGCAGAATAACTAGCGTAACAAAATAAGTGTGGGAAATTATGCAGTGGCAAACAGTGAGTATAGCTGGAAGACTAGAAGATGTGGTGACATCATATTTAAAGCCCAGAGATGGGGCTTGTTAGGAGCAAGCTCTATTAGGTTTGTCTCCTGCCCTCTTCTCCGTCCTCCTTTGTCCTCCTCACCTCTCCCGCCAGGCCTAAATTGGCCTCCACATCTCCACCTGACTCCCCTCCCAGCCTGCAGCGCTCATGTATATGCATCTCAAATCCCCTCTGGACACGGGCAGATAGGCAGGCCAGGCGTAGCGCAGGGTTCACCTAACAAAAGCAATTTGGTAAGATGCACCGTTTGGGTCAAGTACCCCGCATGTTCCCTCTCAATTGTTTTAATCAGGCTAAGGTAGCAGGAAATAGAAGGCTTGGAGGCACCTAAAGGCACCTTTTCTCTTGGCCATTATCCTCTGCAGGGTGAATCGTGGATGTGGTTGTTAAGAGAGACGGACGTGAAAGCCCATCTTGTAGACGAGTCAATTAAAGAAGACTGGAACTTTTTTAAGGGTGAAAGATGCATATAGACATATACTGTATGTTTTCAGGGAAATGAAAGGACAAATTTGACACCAGAGACACCGAAGCGAATGTCAAGAGGCAAAAATACTTATTAAATGGAGACCTTGACATTTGTTATTGGAGTTGTTAAGAGTTCTCTGGACCAGACAAATTATCACACTGGAGTAAAGTTTTCACACTTGTCTTTTGGTTGCTTTAAAAAAGGACCATTAAAAGTTTTTACTGTTCACTGATTGGTGAATGGAAAACATTGCTTTAAATCACTCGTACGTGCTGTACAAGAACAAATATGTCCATGCAAGGCCCAATAATCACTCATTACAATAATAATACTGACTTTTTAAATAAGAAATGTAAATACAAGCAGTTGATTAACTGCTTGTATTTACATTTCATATTTCAAGTCTAAAACCTGTCATTTGGAATATTATATTTGACAACAAATCTCAACAACGCCAGTCCCTAATGAGGTCACTAACTTATAGTCAGATGACAGACAGTCAAACAATGTAAAAGCATGTGTCATTGCTTTTAAAGTGACTGTTGACTTGTTAGCATTGTCCTTTTGAGAAGGAGAGACACATACAAAACCATTTTAGCAAGCCATGGAGAAGACTGATTGTGGTTTAAAATAGATTTATAACCAGCAATTAAAGACATAATTGGTAGAGCTACTGCCACCAACAACCACACATAAATTTGGATTAATAAATGTCAGCCTTAATGGTTTGTTTAGTTTTATCATCCATGTTAGATTTGTTGACTTGAACATGATCAACAGCAAGTCTGGAATATCCAGTAAGATGCATTGTAAATGTCAGTGAGTTGATGTGTATTTTCATACAGAGTGAAACACATGTCATTCGCTTTAGCTACTGCCCAAATGATTCAAGTCAAGACAGAATAAACAACAGCTTGGGAGTCGAAAGAGGAAATAAACGCAGATTGATTCCATTGATCTATATTGTAAACAAACTCTCATGTCCCGAGGCAGCCAAACCCAAGAGTTAGCATTAGAAGAATGTAAATGTTTTGATATCTGAAAATCCACAGGTGTCAATATTCTGAAAGCCAACCAAAGGTTAAATGTGTTAAGCATCTCTTTGGCCTCGGACTGCTTTGCCTTCTATGGATTGAAAGCGTTTTGACAAGTTAAGTATGACAAAGCAAAAATCTTTTCAATCATAACTTGGCATTCATCTGACCTTGTAACTGAACTACAAATACCAGTAGCCTTCATGCTATCAGTCACAAGGAAAAAGCCTTTGTTTAAAAAATACTAAAACAAAACATTAACTGTCATTTCCTGTAAACTCTGAATCAACAACATTTCAAAGTCCTGAAAAAGTAGAAATCACCTGAACACATTCAGAATAAATGAAGCCATGGGAAGCAACGCACTGACTTTTGCAACATACTTGGCACTAGTTGTTAGCGCGCTTCGGTTGCGTAGCTCTGACAGTATGTATTGACAGACGTATGACTCATAAATAAGTGTGAGAGGTAGACGTAGACCATGCATGTCCAGTAGAGCTGAACATAACTCACAAAACTGGCATGAACCATTTTATATAACGACGTGGGAGGTTGTGTTTGACAGCTAATGAACTGTATCAACGCTGCACCCATATCTTGATGTAATGCATTGAATAACAATGGCTCACTGTGAACCATTATATATCAATCAGCAGTTCATTAAACAGGTTTATCTTACACATTTGGATTGTACTGTTGTTCGATGATCACCTGACTTTATCCAGTGCCACAAGTAGGCTAATATAATGTTTTTTAGTTTTAATGTATCACTATAGTGGTTTGACAGATTGGCATTAAGTTACAGACTATTCAAACTCAGTGTGATTTGTATTACCTTTGTTGAACCACGCACTTGTCAACTTAGGGTAACATTTTCTCTTTGTCCTATACTTTGGTTCATGAGCAAAGGCCAATATTTTTAGTGCTAGATCAAAATTTTAGCACGCTAACACCCAAACACAACACTGTGCCCAAAACTTTGATGTAAAAGCTAAACAAAGATAAATAGGCACTGGATTGGCCAGAAAAAACAACATCCTGCTGTCCTGTACAGAGACATGTTATTATCAAATTTGTCAATTCAAAAGAAATTGTGGCACTTAAGTGGTTAATTCACATTTTCAGCAGCTCAGGGAAAGACTCTGTTTACTTATAATTGTGATTCATGTTAACTCTTGCTATAGTGGAGTTGCGTTGGCCTAATAGTTTAAATTGGTGTGACTTTTCCAATATGAAATGATACAAAATATTTGAACTACAAAAAACACAATTAACATACATTCACATTGTGAATGGGTAAGGCTTAAAAATACCAAATAATTGTCAGTGATGTAGTAGCCTAAGCTCCATCCAGTAGTGTCTTTAGGTTAAAGATTTCTAAAGCTGCACATTGGACATAACCATTTGTAGCACAGCTGTATAAGAGCAGTATGGGTTATGTAAAAAAGGATGATATTTGAGAGAGGGGATTACAAGACTCTGTCTGTCTGATGAGGCTCAGATGATGTCTCAGAAAATAGGGTTTTCAAAAGGTTGTTAAACAATCCCAGGTACTGTAGCAGGAGAAGAAATATATCTACAGATCAGTGTACAAACTTACATTTTGATAGACCTGTTTTGGAAAAAGATGCTATTCCTGAATGTCTTTCAACTCTGAGACTGTCTTGTAATTACAAGACAGTCTCAGAATAAAAACTTAAATGGTAAAAACTTTAAAATGATAATGCCACATTGGTCAAACCTAAAGATCGCTAATAGTTGATAATGTTGGATTACCCCTTTACTGTAGCTTAAATACGCATTATATGTTGATGCTGAACATAATGGAAATGAGAGCTGATAAAAGTTAAGACATCTATTAAAAGATGTGTAGCATATCTTTTAAATGATCTAAAGTATATTTGATTAATAAATTATGAATCTTTTGTATGAATTCTTTTATATACTTTTTTTAATTCCCATGAAATGGAAACATTAAATTCCAGGAAAAGTCTCCCTTCTTACGTCAAGTTGATGTCATGCTGCAGCCTGAGCAGTTCCTCCCTAAAAATTAAAACTGCCCTTCTCTGTCCAAGTGACACATTTTGGTGTGTTATGTCCTGCCCCAACATTACACCACTCTACTCCCTTATAACTATAAAATGTTGCTCATTTTGTCTAATTCACAAAGGTGGAGCATAGCAGACATCATGAGACGGTTGAACTTCACCCAAGCCTTACAGGCTTTCCACTCCTTCTAGGAAACTTTTGTTTCCAAATCAATTTGAAATCCAATTTGACAAAAGATCATTTACAGGTTTCCTTAATGGTAATGTCATGATGAATCATTAGGGTGTGTTGATATTTCCGTTGTATTGTGTGCACATGCATGATCTTGCATATTTCCGTTTCATTTTCATATTTATAAAAAAAAAAAAATGTAATATCAATTCTATCTGCGTCTGTAATCGGCACTTTCTCCAACCTCTTGCTAGTTAAACATTTCCATTAATCTGTTCACATGTGTAATACCTCTTCCATGTGTGTGGTTGTGTGTGTGTTACTGTGACGACAGTGATTGACAGGTCATCCTTGAGGGCTTTCTGTCATGTTGAGAAAAGAAATACAGACAGTGAGAGACAGCGAAAAGGACTGGAGGGAAAACCTGTGCGGTGATAATTACTCTGTCCTTCACCTCCTCCACTTAACCTCAACAAGATGTAGATCTAAATCATTCCTCTTGCTCTACAGGAAGCATTTTCTTAGAAATAGTGATGGTTAAAACTAGATTATCACAAACTTATTGTTTAATTGCTCATATTTGCCATGAGTGTCTTAGGTGGCATATTTTATGTTTTATCATTAACTTAGAAGGTAAATGAACTGGTTACTTTTTTTAGTGTCAACCTAAAATTAATTCATGGAATTATTGAATTGAGGTAAAGTTGGTTGATTTCCAATGTCAAGAACAAAATTTTAATCTAATCTTTTAAGCCGACACTGGACGTGAGACTCCTTAAAGTGTACAAGATGAGGAAAATCCAAATCTACTCCATAAGAACTAGACAAACTCTGTTAATAGGAATCATACAATAAAGCTCAAGTGAGGTTTATTTCATTAACTAGAAATGGGAAAACCCGGAACTAGCTGAAAATGTTTTAGTGTTCAGCACAAATTAAGCCTTTTATCTCTGTGAATCAGGTACATATACAGTACAGAAGGGCTATGGTATGATAGCAGCAAAGAGTTTAAAACCATTCAAACCACTGGCCATTTGACTTTTGAGGCATTTCAGCATCAATTTAATTTGTACACATGCTTGCCCATCGTAAAAGGAGCCAAAGCCTTGTGCAAAGCTTTCCCAACCTAGCCAATCCTCATTACCCTCTTCTGACTTCTCCAGGCTATCATCATCCCTCATTACATCCTTGCAGCGTGTAGTTTACCACGTGCATCTTACCAAAGGGATATAGGCTCATAAAACATTCACCAGCATGTTACATCTACACCCACTTCTACTGTAAACACAATGAGGGTGTAAAATATCCCTATCAATCTTTCAGAGTGGAAATTATGTGGGCTGCTTGAAGGGTGGATTACTTCACAAGGTTGTATGTTGTTTTGTTTTTATAAAAGGGTTGGAACTAGTTTTTACTCGTCAAGGGCGACACAACAAGATGGTGGATGATTAAGATAAACCGCAACCAAGAGTCGCTACAATGATTAGAGGTCATAAATCTCTGCTGTTCAGCAACAGTGAATGCAGAGATTCAATCTAAAGTTGGACTACAGAATAAAGGCAATAAAACTGATAAACAGGAATACCATAAAGATGTTCTCTGAGAATCTATGTTTGTCTGCAACAATGATACTTTATCCAGCATTCAGTACACTAGAGGAGAGTCTAAATAGATTTGGCGACATCCTACAAGACAATATTTTTTCTCATGTCAATATCCCAAGACTGTTTCGCAAAGCTCTTTTTAATATCCCCATGACTAACCTCTGGGCCACAGCATAGATTGTGAACAACGCTGATATACTCTACAGGGACTTTAGAAACGATTAAGACCATCTTCTCAATATTGAGTTGCAGCCTCTTCACAGGCCCCATGTAATCCAGAAAATCCCTTTGTAAACTTTATTTTTTGTGTCTTTATGCTGGAAGTGGATTTAACAGGTGAAATCAATAGGAAATAGGGGCTTTGACCGGGATTCAGGGGTCTTTTGATTTCATGAGAACAGCATGATGTTTTTGTGCTCTCTGTATGGATACAACAAATAAGTATTGTTTTTAGAGGAGAAGAGCTTTTTGGCCAGCGCAGAGTGTGTGAACAGTGCACTTTGTTTTGACTGACGCCGTGAGAGAATTGTTGCTCTGCCGGTGAGGCAGTTCATGTGTGTTGATGGAGGCAGGTTAAGAGTGTCAGTGTTGCGTCTCACTCATGCCCTGCCTTAACTGTTATAACTACAGCTTTTCAAATGCTCCTGTGACACTTTGACACTCCAATTGTGCCGGGAAAAGAGACAGAGAGGGGGAGAAAGAGAGTGTATAAGCATCTGCGTCTGTGTGTGCATTCTGGGTCCTTTGCTTTGTATGCACATACCTATGTACCTGCACGATTGTGGTGTGTTGTTTGCGTGTGTGTGTACGTGTGCATGTGTGTGTGACCTTTCCTCATCAGAGTGACTTTGTGACAAACAGGCAAAACATTTGACCCGAGGCTGTGATGTCACTAAGCGAAGCCTCCATTGTTTCCTGAACTCACATTTAGCAGCCATTCAAAGGCACTGAACTCGTAATAATTAGTATTGAAAGTTGTTACTAACATTAGTTCTATCATTGTGTTTTGTTGAACTTTAGAGGAGCTCTGCTGATACAAACAGGACTTAACATTTATAGTTTGATGTTGCTGTTCATTTATCAAACTGTGTTTTATTTTGTATGAGTCTTGTTGGTTAATGTTAGTAGAGCAAAGCCACCCTTTGACCAACTTGTCAGGCCCAGCTGGGAGAATGAGTAACACCACATCAATGTTGATCTTTAATAAATCCACTCTTTAGTGGACTTACTTTCTATAAGCCTGAAAGTGTGTAACCACACCGGCGGCCTCATGAGGCTGTACTTCTCATTATACAGCAGAGCAAAGGAAACATTATTGTTGGTTGGGCAGAAATTAAGGTCTTGTTGTTACTTTTAAGGCAAAAAACGTGATATTCTCTTTAAAGTAAAGGACAAATTTTAAAATGCAACATTGCGTCTTTTGATGTCCATGGCAAACACTGGACACATCATACGATCTTACCCTGTATTATTAAAAGGTATTCGTGATGTGCCAACAATCGTAATAATACTGATAACTAAAAAATGGAATATATTAAAATGTTAGGTTCAGCCAATCATCAAGACAAATAAATGCCTAACAACACATACATAAAAGAAGTGTTTAGATAGATATTATACATAGCTAAGTGTGTGGAGTTGGAAATTATAGCTAATTGAAGAAACTACTGCTGTGCTTGTACATTTGAATGGGAAATATACACTGCCTGGCCAAAAAAAGGTCACCACCTGGATTTAACAAAGCAAATAGGTAAGAGCCTCCCAATGGATAATTACTGCATGGGTGATTATGTTTCAGCTGGCAACAAGTTATTTAACCCTAACTGATGCAGTGAGTAGCTTCTCATTTGTTAAAAAGTCATGTCGAAAGACATATCCTGTGGTCGTGGAAAAGATGTTAATCTGTTTCAGAAGGGTCAAATTATTGGCATGCATCAGGCAGACAAAACATCGAAGGAGATTTCTGAAACTACTAAAATTGGGTTAAGAACTGTCCAACGCATTATTAAAAACTGGAAGGACAGTGGGGAAATATCATCTTCCAGGAAGGAATGTGGTCGGAAAAAAATCTTGAATGATTGTGATTGGCGATCACTTAAATGTTTGGTAAAATCAAATAGTAAAAAAACAACAGTAGAACTCGTGGCTATGCTTATTAGTGAAAGTAAGAGCATTTCCACACGCACAGTGGGAAGGGAACTCAACGGATTGGGACTAAACAGCTGTGTAGCCGTAAGAAAACCCCTTATCAGTGAGGCTCAAAAAAACGGCTTCAATTTGCTAGGGAGCATAAATATTGGACACTGGAGCAATGGAAGAAGGTCATGTGGTCTGATGAGTCCAGATTTACCCTGTTCCAGAGTGATGGGCGCATCAGGGTAAGAAGAGAGGCGGCTGAAGTGATGCACCCATCATGCCTAGTGCCTACTGTACAAGCCTGTGGTGGCAGTGCTATGATCTGGGGTTGCTGCAGTTGGTCTGGTCTAGGTTCAGCAACATTATGAGCCCAAAGAATGAGGTCAGCTGACTACCTGAATATACTGAAGGAGCAGGTTATTCCATCAATGGATTTTTTATTCCCTGATGGCACAGGCATGTTCCAAGATGACAATGCCAGGATCCATCGGGCTCAAATTATGAAAGAGTGGTTCAGGGAGCATGAGACATCATTTTCACACATGGATTGACCACCACAGAGTCCAGACCTGAACCCGATTGATAAATCTTTGGGATGTGCTGGAGAAGACTTTGCGCAGTGTTCCGAATCTCCCGTCATCAATACTAGACGGAAATAAATGAATGCAAGACAGAAATAAATGTTGTGATATTGCAGAAGCGTGAGGAAACGATGCCACAGCGAATGCGTGCCGTAATCAAAGCTAAAGGCGGTCCAATAAAATATTGTTGGACCGAGTGTGTGACCTTTTTTTTGGCCAGGCAGTGTATTTATTTTCCTTGTTAAAACCATAAATGTTTTAATATCTGAAAGCAGGTGATGCTGGTTCTCATTTACCTAAAAGGATTGATGTCAAATCCGTTTTATTTTTCAGAATGACGGTCGATAAAAATGTTCAGTGACTTATTCGCATTGATTCACGAAAACTAATGAAACAGCGGCTAGTTTGGAGGCGGCATCCGGACTTCGGCTCCCTATTGAAAGGTAACATATCTTGATTAGCTGTCTATGTGTATCCAGTGGGTTTGGTCTTGCTTACAGAAAAATGGGTTTAAATTTCAAGATACATATCTTACACTGCCAGTGTGTACTGTCTTAAAGAACCCTTAAGATTCTCCTCAGCATTTTGTCTGCTTCACATATATACTAAAGCAATGTATTCGTTCAAACTACCATTTTAGCTAAAAAAAACAAACAATTATTTAACTAGTGGAATACAACCACTTTTTTAGCCTGGCTCAAACTTAAAATGTTAAGCTTATGGATTTCCAACTAGTATGAAACTATTAAGACATGGCATGTTGAAGAAAATGCAGAAGCATTGCTAATACTTAGACATCAGTGATAATCATCCTGTTGCTAGCTTTATTTTGGAAAACCATGGGAAATGATGTGTGAGGTATATAACAGTCATGCTGGCATCGTTATTGTACTTTTGTACCGATTTAGAAGAACTTCTTTATTTGAATGACTTTGCGCGATGAAAATGAATAAGAATTATTCTTGCTAAACAATCATTATTCTTTAAGCTGTTCAAATCTAGACAAAGAACCCTAATAATAATGTTGTTTCATCTAGTGACTGATCTTAAAAGCCATCATCTAATTACAAACTAAAAAGCAGCTCATGTTGGTACAGTTGCACTTGGGGAAACAGAGTTAATATATCATCTCAGGCACTTCTAAAGGTGGGCCATATTTACCATATTGCCATAATACCCTATCATCAATTTCCTTTGTACTGGCGGATTGTGGAGGCTCACAGGCTTATAACAAGCAGTTACAGTGAGGCACATTTACAGGTGTAAGCTCAGGCTTTGGTCTGCACTTTGTAAGTGTAGCCTGTGTGAAGGCTGCTAAGACAGTGAAGCTGTGTGTTTGCTGCTTTAAAGACACAGTCAGAACCTCGAGCTGAGCAGTGAAGAAACCACATTCCCCCCAAAGGGAATAAGAAGGATTCAACAGGCACACAAATGTAAACTCTCTCTTCCGCAACACAGTGTGGCTCTGTAGCAAATTGGTAACACAGTTTTATGAAACAATTCAAAAGATGCAGTATCTCCAGTTTCGGAAACAAATCTCTGCATATGGGTTCGTAAACAGGGGTCGTATCTCAAGCAGCAGAGAGACCGGGTTACATCTGCGCTGCACCAAATCCAGCCAATCCCCACTTTAACCCCCACATCCCCTCCTCTCCTGTATCTGCTTCCAACTCGCTCACACGTGCTGACCAGGGTGGCTCCTAACGGACTAATGAGGGCCACTTAGGTGTCAGCATTAGGCTTAGCTAGCAGGGTGGCAGGGTAAGGACTTACAGTAAGTCCAGTGTAAGTCTTTGCTTTCTCACTGCCTACTTCTCTCTTTTTATCTCTTACTTCTCTGCCTTTTTCAGATTTTCCCAACTTGTCTTCACCGTTTCTGTGGCTTTATTTTTTTCTGTCATTCTTCCTTGAATTCTTTCTTTTACCCTCCCTCCAGACGGGGCTTATGAAGGGCTCATATGGGTTCTGTGTGCAATGACCTCACTGGCTACGTCTGAATAATTCAGGTTGGACTTTTCCTTAAAATGCTGTCAACACAATGGTATGGCTGTCACACGTTCATCCCTCTGGATTTACCCCACAATCATTCTGTCACAACATTTCAGTTTTTATTTAAATAAGAAGCAGGAGAAGAAGAATGTTTCTCCTATGATTGCATATAAACAAAAATAACAGATTTATTATAACCGCATCCATAATAATAGACAGATAATAAAAGTATTTCTGCTGATCAAATCTAATGCTTTTTATAGAAAATTCTATAGAACTTGAGCTCTGTTTTAGTTCTTCAAAAAAAATGTATACTAGAGTGAATGTAAAACAGCAATATAAAATAAAATACATCAAATGGTCCCGGTCATTGTTATTTATTATATTATTGAATAGCTATTGTATTAACACATTGCTTTCATTAAATACAATGATGTCAATAGTTGTAATCTAAAAATGTATTGCATTAGATTGCACTAGAAAGGAACTTTTCACCACTTACTTCAAATGTATTTTCTTAACTGAGTTGCATGTAAAAATGCAGATTCAATGAAAGAATTATCAAATGTGGAGGAATCATAGGTCATAATAGCATGAGATGTTGTTGAGTCCCTTTTTAAATATAAATTATGTTCTAATTTATATAGTGAAGCTATCGTTTTAGATCAGAATGTCTAATGATTTTTATCTGGGGTTGTAACGGCCAAGATATGGGCAGGGTTACCAGTTTGCAACAAATGGGGAAATATCTGTAATCACACACAATTTACAACAGAGAAAAAAATTAACTTAATTTTAAGTCGCACAATCATAGTTCTCAAAAGAACTGCAGAGTAAAACATCAAAGGAAAGCAAGAAGGGAAAGGCAGAGCTAATGATACAGGTATGTAATCGCATTTAATTATATGTGTGGTAGGGAATTACTGTCTTGTGGCAACCATCTCCTTTAGCCTAAAAATGCCAGTGTTGGCACATGAAATCAAAGCATAACTGCTTCATTAAGTTCAGGTTCGGAGAGCAGGTTTAAGGTTATTGTTCCTTAATGGCACATGACTACAGAAAGATTTTAAAAGAATCATAACCTATTTTCTGGCTTCTTCTTTCATTTCAACTTCTTTTTTAACTTGTTATAGAAAAAACACAAAGCAGTTATTGTCCTTCACACATGATGGCAACTGCCAAATTTCCAAAACATTTTAGCTTTTCCCCTTGTTTCTTCGTACCTTTTCTAACAAAACCGGATATTGTCTCATAAGGTCTGACATGTGCAGCCACGTAATGTTACATTCATGTCTCCCTGAGGCATGCTATATACTTTTGCTTGTTTAAACTATAATAAAATACCTTTACAAAAACCCTGCAGAATAGATACAAATTTGCTATTTAGTCCAAAGACCTGGCCCCTTGATAGGAGAAACACAGATTTTCCTCCTCTGGTGACTGGATTTCATGACAGATTCACTTCTACCATGCAGACATATTTTACATCACACTGACATCTCAAGTTGTTGGTCATTAATCTTGATGCAATGGAAAGCCAATTATATAACGTCAAACTGGAGACAGAATACCAAAAATCCAAAGGGACCCATGTGAGAGGGAATAGGTATTCGCTCCAATGCAAATATAAATTCTGTAAGTAAAACACACCATTATTCTTTGAATGTTACATATTTTACTTGTTATCTTTGGCAAAATGCTAGCAATATACCACTAGCAAATTGCACTCAAAACTTGTTTGCAATTTATTTAGTTTTTTTTGGCCTCTTGGGGGCAGGGCAAAAAGATGTTTATAGAACAATTACATATTATCACCTTATAACGCTGATGCAGTCAATTGTGTTTTTGCTTTAAATGTCTCCTGTTTGGCACTAGGCAGGTTACATGAAGTGGGTTTATCAGTTTTGTTGCCAAAAATTAGTTGTCTGTTGCTGCTATAAATAACAATGATGAACTTTAAAGGATGCTTAAAAGTTCTTTTACACATACACATGCTGAAAGTGCACAAACAGAGAAACAGAAATTCATGTGTACCCTCTTTCACTTCTGAATTAGGTAGATTTTTCTGATGCTGTTGAGTTTTTGTAGCGTGCAAAGAACAGCTTTGATGTCACCATATATCTTCCTGATCTCTCTGGCTCCACTCTGGCCTCTGCTACCTTTAGGTTTTACTTAAAGTACCACCAAATGTCTAATTTAGAGCCAGGCTTATGGAAATTGGACTTAATATACTGCTTGCCTTTTCTCCAAGAGTGCCTTAACAGCCCCTCTCTAAATGGGAGACGTAATTCAACAGTAAAGGTGTTTGGCCAAAGCCAGAGGACTGAAAAATGTGTGTTGAACATGTGATGTGACGTCTGGCTACAAAACAAATGTTAAAATGGGAGTATGTCAGGATTTTTCCAGCAGATTGTGCATTTACAACACTGTTCATTTCTTGCCGGAGAGAATTGGCAGTTGAAGCACAGCTTGACTTTCAGAAAAAATGAAAACAGTGTTTCAAAAAGACCTTATTATTGTCTGGGATTTGATCAAGACTTTTACTACAACAAATGACTTGGCTTCACAGGTCATTCCAAAATATATTATAGTTTATTTTTGTGTGAGAAATAAAATTATGAATCTACAAAAATATTGGACAAGAGCATTGAGGGCCTTGTGTGTTTTCACAATGAAATATCCAAACAAAGTGCCATTGCAGAAAGAGAAAACATCTTCTGAAATGAACAGAAACTGAACATTAGTGTATGTGCTGTACATATTGCCAATAACTATGAACAGTTCATGTCAACATTAAACTAATTTGTGGTTCACTCGGAACCACAAATTAAAGCCATTAACAGTCCATTTTGATTTCCTGTTTGCCCATCTGCCACAGCCCAGTTATGCAAAGGTTGATCTTCAAACACACAAATGCTTTGCATCAAATCCCTTAAACAAAACATGTGCACTAGGCCAACGGTCTCTCATCCTCTCTCATCTGAATAAAAATGCACCTTGACACTGAAAGAGTGAAAAAAAAAAGAGCAGCCGTGAAATGTAAGCTTGTCTCCTTGATATCCCCACCAATTTATTCCGCCTGTCTGTCAACACTGCCATCCATCTGTAACATGAACACAATGATGAAATTGTCTCTCATTTGGCAGCTGTGGCCTCTTGTCAGGAGCCAACCAACTCCTTTGCATGCGATGCGGACATCCCAGCCTACCTTGCAGCAGGCCAGTATTCATATTAAGCAGGTAGAGCTGGTGTGAGACATTCAGTAATGGAAGTGAAGCTAGTTGTAGCGGTAGGAAGGGGAGGGGGGAGCATGAATTATTCCAAGTCTGCTTTTGAACAGTGTTGATATCTGCATACAACTATGCAATCAAACCAGCTAGAGCTGCTGTCAAGACAGGTAGTCAGTAATGCACAAGACTGGATCTGACTAATACCGCGAAACCAGAGACGTGCCAAAGAGTAGGGACAACAACAACAAAAGCCTGACAAAAGGGCAGGTGTAATTCCTTACACCTGCTGATGAATACGTCTATAAAAAAAGTGCACGCCTACTGTAACAATGTCTGAGAACACTCATCATATCCGCTGCATTAAGTCAATCCGACCGCAATAGTAACAAAATGAAAATCAGGTGACATCTAGCAGAAAGGTTAAACTTTGCTTCACCTGTGTAACACGACCCTGCTTCAACATTTACAGTCTATACCTAAGCTCTTTGTTTTCTATTGTTCTGTTATTTGATTTATACACGTCTTTTTTGTTATTCACATCAATAAAACCACAATTGTGCGTTGCTGATCTCTGAGCAGCCGAGCGAACAGGCTTTGTTCAAGGGCACCTTCAGTATGTTTATGAAGTAAGGAGAGAGATTTACACCTAATCTTCTTCGGTCATGATTTCTCCGGTCAAGGTGGGGATTCACACCCTTGTTTCTGATCACCAAAACCCTTCAGTCCCCATCCACCTTGCTGAGACCCATTGTGCTGATGTATAACATGTCCTCTGACACTAAAAAGAGGAAGTAGTGATGGATGGTCTGAGAGCAACTGACAAAACTGAGGGAGACAATTTCTCATGTTGTTGTGGAGATGCTTTCATCAACCGCAGTAGGTGACTAATTGGACCAGGGAAGAAGATACCATAGGGGATAAATGGACTTTGCCCCACAAACTCCACCAGAACAGAAATACTCTTCAGTGTGTATTTCAAATTATACTGAAAGTCAAAGACATGTGCTCACAGAAAGCAAGATTAAACATCTACTGTGAAATGTTAAAAAGAAGTTGCCTCATTTTGGCAAAGTAATAGGGTTTTAGGCTTAACAGGGAACATAACAATACAAAACTTTAGGGATGGTGATGTTTGTCAGTCGGCCCACACCTTTTGTTATGATGGAAAAATGGATTTTGAAACGTATGTCCATTAATCACATATGGTTCGGGTGTCCACATACTTTCGAACATGTAGTGTAGACAGACAGACCTCTGACAAGGTCACAGATAAAAAGCCAGACAAAGAGACAGAAGTGCCTGATTTATTGAAAACAATGTGGAGAAGAGATGGATCTGGGAATGGAGGGAGCATTCCTCGTAGAGAGAAAAATTGAAATGTGACAGAGTAGAACAATAAAAAGGAAGCAGGAGTGACAGTCAGACATGAACATCAGAGCAAATATTTTAAGTGATAAAAAAGTGGAAGAAAGCCCAGCAAATATATTGATGAATGTATGAGATAAGGGTCTAACAAAAGACAGTAAGAGTCGCAAAAAGAACATGGTAAAAAAATACTTCAGAAAAAAAGGGGATTAGTGGAGGAAAGAGGGAGAGGGCAAGAAAAAGTCGCAAAAGTGTAAGAAAGAAGAGAGAAAACGGAGAAGGAAAGATCACAAGGAAGACAGAAGTGATACAAAATATGACTGACACACATCGACGAGGGAGAGGGAGATAAAGAAAGACGGACTGGTGAGGAAGAAAAAGGAAAACAGATTTTCTAAGACAGCCAGGAGGAGAGTGCCAGCTGTGTTTATCTGACCTCTGACCTCAAGGCCACTCCAATCTCTACAAGACCTCAGTGTGACTTGCAGGCGTACACACACACACACACACACACACACACACACACACACACACACACACACACACACACACACACACACACACACACACACACACACACACACACACACACACACACACACACACACACACACACACAGGATTACTGAAGCACTACTCTACCTGATTAAACCAGAGAAAAGGTTGGAAACAAAAGCAGGAAACACACCTGGACAGTACATGTTGGCTCTAGTCTGTTTTTTTAAACCACTCTTATTATCTTTAGACTATTATTCTTTTACATTTTAAGTCATAAGTATAGTCAGTTGTATATCTCATTGTTTTTCTCTAAAGTCTTTCTGCCTATTGTGCAAGAACAGGAGAGCAGCTCCCTAATCCTTTAGCCCTGTCCTCTGGCAATCAGCTCCTCTCACAGGCCAGACACACAAACAGACACACACTTAAACACACTTACACTCACGCACACGCAATGTGTAGGCCAGATCAAAGCCTGACATCCTACACAGACCCCCTCTACAAACTGAAATATGTCTCTGGGCCTCTTTTTCTCAGTTTTCTCCTCATATTCGTTTTTCTCCCTCATGCCTTGGCCTCTCACTGTGTACCTCCGCTGTCCCCAACTCTTTATTTCTCTACCCCCCTTTTCTCCCCATTTTTTAGCTCTGTATCTCTTTGTCTGTCCCTGTGAAATATGTCCAGCTGGATTGAGCTTCTTCCTTCTCAGCACTCAGCTCACCAGCCCAAGAGAGCGAAAGAGAAGCAGCTGGTTTTACACAACAAGTGGAAGGGATGGATGGATTGGGGGCTCAGGGGGAGGGCAAGGGGGTAGATGGGAAAGGAGATATGGGGAGTGAAAGATGGAGAAATATGGAGAAGGTAATGGTGGAAGAGCAGGAGATGGAACAAAAAATAAGAGACAAGAGTTGCTGTTGTTGGATATTTTTATGGTAGTTATCAGCCCAGTGCCAACTGTAATTAATTCAATAATAGCTTTATTCACACCTCACAATGTCCACCCACATGGTTGCCATGCGTAGATAATGCATAAAGTATTTTGTAAAAAAAAATAAAAAAACTAGACCTTGAAGAGATGTGGTTACTTGAGATTGATTATTCCTAGTTTGGAAAGTTTCCTAGGTGAACGCTGGTTTGTTCAAGGACTGAGCTTTCCAAAGACCTAGACTGAAACAGAAAATATTCATTAGAGCTCCAGATGTGCTGAATTTACACACCCACTGAGCAAAAGACGAAGATAACAGGCTGAAATATGCAGATATGAATAGACAATGGGGTTAAAGTTAAGTGCTTCTCTGGTAGCAGAACAAGCAGTTTGTTTAGTTTAAACAGAAGACAAACTACTTAGTTAGCGCTGCCAACAACAACGATCACGGCTGAAGAGAGCGGAACGCCACCTCTAATAAACATCATTTTCAAGAAAAGAAACAGCATAGCATCACCCACGGAGTCCTGAATGAAAGAAATTACATATTTCTAGGATTAGCAGATTAAAATCACACTCGCTCACCACAAGAGAGCATTGACATCTATACTTAACATATTAATTTGGCATTTGAGGATTAGTTTAGTGAATTATAGTGGCGACTATTGATTGCTATGATAGATAATGCTTTGCCTGTTAGCACACCCGTTCTCGGAATGAGTCACAGCATTATACTTCTCAGACTGAGACAAACAGAGATTACTGGGCTTAGCTACTGCCACACAGGTAGACACTCTGTCAAACACACATGCAGGACACACACACACACACACACACACACACGGTAGTCAAAGCTTTAAGACACACACACCATGAAACACAAATAACGTGAACATTTATCCAGAACTGTTGCAATCAAATGTTAAAATTCTGCTGCTCTATTGATCAGTATTTAAAGTTTTTGTTGGGTTTGTTCAGTACATTACAAGAGCTGCTGTATCACATCCAAAGATGCATCAGTTAAAAATGTAGCTTTGTCTTTAGTTGTGGTGAAAAGCATTTTGCAACAATGTTGGTTTCATGAGCAACTTGAGCAAGGGGTGTATATTTCTCATTTTTAAATTCTAAAAATTCTATAAATACAGTATAGACAAAACAATGTACTGGAAGTCATACACTTTTTTCTTCCCACACAGGATCCTGATGACATTATGATACTCACTGAATTCTTTCTTTTCATTGTTGAGTAATGTCCTTATGTTAATGTCGTAACTCAATTATTTATTTGAAGGGAGTACTGCATCCCAGAGTTTTCGCCTGTTATTGGACGGATGGGGTCACCCTGCCTTGCTGACAACATTTTTATTAGTCTGGATTTTGAAAGTAGAGTTATAGTGTCCTGAGATGATCTCGGGGTTGTTTTAGAGCCTTTGCTGCACTTAGAAAAACACCTGGTGGAAACAATGGCACCCTGTAGAAAATTCAGCATTAAAACAGCTAAAAATAAAAGACATTAGGTGCGCCTTGGTAACCCAAAGGTTAAATTACATGTCACATAACTGTAAAATGTCCTGGTTTGATTCCAAACATGGGACCATTGTTGCATGTAATACTTCACTCTTAATCCATCAAATAAAGGCAAAAAATGTAAATATATAACAATTTCAAGATAATGATCAATTATAGACATTGGAGCTTAAATTGTATAAGTTGTAAACATTTCTAGTACAAAAATGATGGTAAAAGTAATGAAATAACTCAGTTCAAGTTAAATAATTGTAATAATAAGTGCAACATGAACAAAAAAATTAAAGAGTACAAGAAAAAACGTTTCTAATTTCTGTTGCTCTTGTGTGTTATACTGTTGTATTCATACTCTCTTTATCTAATGGTTCCATTATATCTAGGCTGCAATACTTTTTTAATTTAAAGTCCTATTAATATATCTTTTAGTATATCACAAATATCACTACTATCTTTAATGTTGTAAAAAAAACAATTGTGTGTTAATTTCAAAAGATTTACAAGTATAGTTTGGTCCTTTATCCAGCCGTGAACAACCACATCATATATTTAAGACCCAAAAATATGCATGAAAACTTTGGGAAATTACTTTTTGAAACCGTTTCCCTGGTTGAATTTACCTTCAGACTATTGTGCTCATTATGACACACACACACACACACACACACACACACACACACACACACACACACACACACACACACACACACACACACACACACACACACACACACACACACACACACACACACACACACACACACACACACACACACACACACACACACACACACACACACACAGCATACATTGTCTGCTGCTCCCGAAAACGAATTAGTCACACATGTTTGCATTTGTACACAAACCCGCCCAGCAACAAACACAACAGGCTCTCAGGGTCATACACGCATGTGCACACCGACACACCAATCCACACACACACGAAAACACACTTGTGTAACATGCATAACTATACACAACATGTGAGGATGTTTAAATCATCACAAGTGAAGACAAACAAGCCAATAGAAGCACGCTCCTCTCCAACATTAAAACACAAATTCACACACACACACTACACTGGTGGTCCTGCCTGAAGAAGAGCTAAAGCTCCTTCTCCTTTGTCTCTCGTGGGAGGCCTAGACAAAAGCAACAACCTGACAGGTAAACAAGCCGTCGTGTTTGGGCAGACCTACCTGAGAAAGGCTCTCACTCTTCTCAGCCTCACCCAACACACCCTCCTCCCACAGCTCTCCCACCATCACCAGCTCAAGTGTTTCAGCTTTTTCTTTCCAGACCTTCCTACTTGCATTGTGAAGTCTTCCTCTTTCCCAATAATCTTTACCTTCCTGTATTAACTTTGCTTTGTAAAATTGAACAGAAAAATTGAGCTTTCATGAAAGCAGGCCTGACAGACACCGTGTGGCGGCCGTATTGGATTTCCAAAGACCAGAGCAACAACTGATTGCATTTATGAGCATACATGATAACATAATTCCACAGATGTTATAATGGCTATTTCTGGTTACTAGACTACTACTTCATGTTCGCTTAATAAGATAATGTTGAATATAGTGTTAGCCAGTGGAAAGAAACAGAGTACATTTACTGTACTAAATAATGTATTTGTAGCTTTATTTTCTGCAATTTTCTTACTTTATCTACTTGAGGAAAACTACTTCAAGAAAACCTGAACATGTTATGAAATAGTATACATTGACTGTGCCTTCTGATAAACTCATATGGTCCGGAAAAAAAGGAACCTTCAACATAGAAATAGTAAATGAAATATCAGCAACATTAAAACTTGTTTTTTTAATAAGTTATTGTTCCATTAGAATTCATCCCTACTATGTCTTTTTACTTCAATGATTTAACTCAAGGTTGGTTGGATTCTAGCTCCTCAACATGAATCCTCTGAGATCAATGATGCAATGGCTCTTATACTATGATCATTGTGCCATTTAACACACCGAAAGGGCACAACAATTCACCCCATAACCGACTGTAATAAAACAGGAAATAAAGACATACTTTAGAAGAAAGAAAAAGAGCTAAAAGTGTGATAATCTACCAGTATGTGCAGGACTTCATGTTCACGTCATTGTTCATTCATGGTTGCCAATAGAGGTTAATAATTGTCATAGATGAGTTAATGGCCCTTTTAAAAATCAGAGATTTTACATCAAAGGCTCTATTAAACCATAATGCATCAAACCACAGATTAAAGTACTTGAATGCTGTTTCAGAGGTTTTTCTTACCAATGTTTACACTGTAATGTAAGTAGTTTCCTAGCAACTTCACTCCACGAATAGCAGTAATTATTTTCCATATTGGTCCAATCTTTACAATGGGTTTAAGAATTATTGGGAATCTCTGTATGTTTGTAAGTTTTGGCATGAAATCTGAAATGTATATATTATCCTGGTTAAGAAATGTTTTTCAAACCAAAATTATCATAGCAAAGCATACTTTGATATGTGTATAATTCTGCCTCAAATGCAGCTATCTTAAGTGCAAAGAGTCTCACAGACAGACAGACAGACAGACAGACAGGCAGACAGACAGACAGACAGACAGACAGACAGACAGACAGACAGACAGACAGACAGACAGACAGACAGACAGACAGACAGACAGACAGACACCGCAAGTTCCTGCCAACTCCAACCTTTTCAACACTTCAAAACATTTGGGAATTAAGTCTCGTAACAGAAGAGTCTAATAACAACCACCCACAGCCACATCACAGGAGTATATTTCTAGTGTTCCACTCCAACTAAACATTGGGAAGCAGTTTGTGCATTCTGCAACACTGCTATCTAGATAGAAGAACACAACCACAGACACAGAGAAGCAGGGAGGATGATATGACCAAAAACAGACTAAACCAATATGAATGAGGAGAAAAAATTAAAAAAGACTGTTAAGAATAAAACATCCTTCCTTTTACAGATTAAGGTCAATTAATAAGTAATAAAATGCACTTTTGCTCAATTCAACATCTTGACTTGGTAGAAAGTGCTGGAAGCTAATATTGGCAAACTTAAGATAATCATAATATATTGTTGAGCAAATTTACAGACTTTAGAAAACTTCTCCACTTGTGCTTCTAATATTTAACTTTTTTGTATCATATATCATCAGACTGTCACAGTACTGCAAACGAAACTACAGTATTGGACAATAAACACTTTGTATTATAAATGGTTGTAAAATAAAAATGTTAAGTGATGCCAAAGGACAATAAAGTATAAATAAATGCTGTTCTTTAAGCATCACAGATGTTTAACTATACAGTGTTTGGACAGAGATTGTGTTTTATGATGCAAGAGGTCGTAGGTCACTCTTTTATTGAAAACTACATGATCAGATAAGACTGAGAGAGGCACAGTAGTAAAGAGAAGAGCTGAACCTGAGAGTCGTTACATGTGAAGCTGTTTGCGTGTGCTGCTGTGGGAAAACACTCTTTCCTGACTGAGGATAACCAGAGTCCCAGCAGTTCCTCCTCTTCCTCCCTAACTCCTCTTTAACCTGGCCTGCTCCGTCAGGCTACTGTGTGTATGCTTTTGCATTAGTGTGTGTGTAAGTGTGTGTGTTTATACCTGTTAATCCCTACCTGTGACTGCGTGTCTGGCTCAGGACACACCATGGGAAAGACTGAAGAAGAGAAAATAAAGTAGGAAACAAGTTGCTCCCTCTAGGGCTAACATTTATAGAAGCTTAAACATGAACAATATTTTGGCTTAAGAGCAATCATTAGTTACGGCTTATGAAAATAATAAATGTTTTTCTTACGTTGAGCAACTTCAAAAATGAAAACATCATCTATACGTGAGAAGTTTATGTATTGTTAAATAATCAGTGCAGTGCTCATATTCAAAGGAAACTGCTCAACCCTTTTATATAAGATCAGTTTTTAATATTTTCGATTGTTAAACCTAAAAAAGTTTTTATTTCTACACAACAATGTTGCCGCCTTAAATATATGTCTTTAGAAGAAAGGTCTAGGACTCTGTGCACTTTTATTGGCCTTGCTAATGACATGTTGTGTTATTTTTTTTAGGAATCAGAACGTGAGAAGGAGCTAAAGTGCTTCTTTCGAAAGACTATCATGTACAGCTTCAGAGCACATACTGTTTTATCTGACAAATCAAGATAAAACTGCCAGGGTGAGTTCACTGCTCAAACTTTTCCTGCACTGCATTCCCATACCTGGATCATGTGGAATTCCCAGAGAAGGGCTGTAAATTGTCCAGTGGGGCGACGTTGTCCTCTCCCTCCTAAATACCTTCAAGTCTAAGAAAAAGGAGACAAGAAAGGAGGCATGTCGAGTTTCAACTACGTGTCCTTTCTGAAAAACACATACATCACTTTTTCTTTTTCTTTTTTAGGGAGGATGTGAGCCTTAGGTGGAGCTGTGTGTGTGTGTGTGTGTGTGTGTGTGTGTGTGTGTGTGTGTGTGTGTGTGTGTGTGTGTGTGTGTGTGTGTGTGTGTGTGTGTGTGTGTGTGTGTGTGTGTGTGTGTGTGTGTGTGTGTGTGTGTGATCAAATGCATTTATTCCATGACTTTCTCTGTTCCATCAAATTCCCAGATCAAGTGAATAGGGAGTGTGGTGCTTTGTTAGACATAAAATATGTGGTTGACCTTTTGTTTTCTGGACAAACATGGCGAAGGTTTCTGTGCAAACATGTAGGGGAGGCTCATTCAATCTTGGCGGTTTCTCTTGATCAATATACAGTATGACGCTAACTTGCCCTAGAGAAGAACAAACCTCGCCAAAAACATGCTGTTTTGATGTATCAACCTCCAAAAAATAAATGAAATCCACAGGTGGTTTTATAAAGCGATGCGGTGGTTAATTCAAGATGTGTTGTCAGCTTTCTTAAAGCTGAGATGTAAGTCAAAAACTGAGGCCCACATGCAAGTCCATAAAAGTCTGTTTAACGCAACAGTATTGCAGGCTTTCTCATCTTAATAACTCAAGTAATGACGCAGCAAACCGGTAGAAAGTCAGAATTATAATGAGACACACATTTGACTTTTAAGTACAAACATTTAGTCCATTAATCAAAACAGAAAAATCCTAAACAGTCCGTCAAAGCCCCCAGACATTAAGCAAGATTTTAGCATTTAAGAAAATAAGTAAAATTACAGTCATGACCACACTTCAGGAAGTCACTGCACCTGCCAACAAAGCGGTCCAGCACATAACCTTTCTGCATTTTTTAATGTGCTTTTGTACTGAATAAACAAACAAGATATAAAGTGTTAATAAATAAGCATTCAAGGATTTGATAGTATTCTGTTAGCCTAGCCTACCTGTTTCTCCCCTTTCCAGTCTAGTTTAGCTAAACTAGGATAAATGAAGATCGAAGTCACTAGTGTTTCTAACTAAAATAACTTGGCTGCAAGCACATATAAGAGAGGCTACATAAAGCCACTTTAGGTCACTGTGACAGGCCTATGCAGGGTTAGGTTGTAATAATCCTAGGTATAGCATTAGCTAACTTGCCAGCAAACGCTAGCATTACATGCCACCCATATTACTTCCATGCTATAAGAATATTAAGTACATTTGCACACCTTTAATATAATAACCAATGTCCATATGCTTCTGTTTTGGACACGTAACTGTATTCGGATTCGGAGTACTTTCAGAGCCATGTATTCAGTATTCAGGCACTACTTACATTTACAAAGTAACCCTCCCAACCCTGGTGATATGAATGAGATGGAAATGGAGGGAGAAGTAAAACCAGTAAAACCAGCAAAACCAGGGTCATATTGCCGGTAGCATTTAGTTAACAAGCTTTAAGTACTTCCTATTTTGCAGCACCATGTGACAAAATCTCCCAATCCCTTTCCAGCATGAACATTGGAGGAAGTTGGTGGTAATATGAAGCATCCCAAACACTTTTTTTCTGGTGTTTGCATTCCTTGAATAACCTTTTTCTGAAAAGGTGAATCACAGTTACTCATTGTACCTGCAGAGCCACCACAGACACCTGTGGACCACAATAATGCAATTCAGTAGTGCAGATCTGAATAAAGCCTTAAGTCAGTGTCCAGCCCAGCCAGTGAATGATGTCAAAGCTGCGGTAATACATACGCCTGTGAGTGCTTTGAGGCCATACAGTTGTACGGGTGTGTGAGTATATATGTGCTCATGTACATGGGAGTGTGTTTATAACTGTTTACACTCTCCGGGTTCAAGTCTTTGCCCGGCCTGGTTCCACTGTGCAGGCAGGTACACACTGACAGGCAGGGAGGCGGTGGCAGCTTCTTAATCATTTCTCCCTCCTTTTTGTTTCTCTTTTGACAGTCCTTCGCTCTTGTGTGACGGCCCACATCGCCGCCCCGGCCTGCTCACCTTTTCAGGGCTTCTGAAGCGAGACTACTAATGCACTTGCTGCTCTCCTTGCAGCCTTGCCGCCTCGCCCTGAGATCCAAACTCCCGTGACAGCGCAGGACGCTCACTTTGTCTCTTGTGTTTGTCCAAAAATTGTTTCAATATGTATTTTTGGGAACGGTAATGTTTGCATAATAAATCTTTGTGTCAAATGAATACAAAGAGAGCTATAGGTCGAAACCTGGGTGGGTCGGATTGGACACTCTCTCTCTCTCTCTCCCTCTCTCTCTCTTTCCTCGTTTACTCTCCACTTTACTTTCCATTCGCTCTCTCTGCCAGGTTGTTTTTCCTGCCTGCTGTCAGTAAGTTTATGTAGACATGTATCAGGCCTGGTGCAGGCGCTGGAGCTGCCTTCTTCTGAGTAACCTTTAGCAGTTCTCATGCCCTAAGTTTTGCTATCTTCACATGACCAGTTAGGGAAATGTGCTGATAAGCTGCAGAGATATACAACACGCTACGGAGTAATCATATGCTATAAACATTTTGTTGTCATACACATTTTTAACATGATCCATTGCCTGCAAATGTATTAGCCATGTGCCAAAAAAGCATTATAAAGCTATGTTTTCTAATAAGTTTCAGGCGCTTGATACTTATGCCAAAAACAACTTATTCAGAAATCACTCCTCATTTCATGAAATTTAAACTCATCTCTTTGAGAAATCCAAAATAATTTCTGCACACACTAAGAGGCAAAGAGGGGAGGGGAAGTGATGAACCCCAATGATGGAAAATTGGACACACTCAATTATCTTGAAAAAATTGGAAAGTGGAGCTGCACATTGATAGAGGCCAGAGAAAATGAGACTTTAGCCAAAGATCAAACAAGAGCTTTATTGGCAACAACAGTCAAAAAGTCACTATGACTTCCAGTACCAATATACACATAACTCAATTTTACTGAAAAATATTAACCTCATACCGATCAGACAGCCTGACTGAGGGCTGGTCGTACATACTGTCTTATGGAGGCTGTAGCAAGCTCAGTTTTAAAGCAAGAGAAGAATAAGAACAACGACAACATATATCAAAAACCTAAAGCACCCAATAGTATCAACATAGGTTGTTTGGAAGAAGGCTAAAAAACCAAAATACCAAATCAAATAAAGGAAGAACTACCCATTATATAAAATACCAAATTGTCAGTTTTACTCTTAATGTTTTGTACATGTTAAACAGAGCAGAACCAGGCCAGCTATTTCCCCTTGTTTACAGTGTATGCTATGCTAAGCTAACAGTCTGCTGAGTGGTAGAATCTTATAACCACCAAAAGTGTAAAATCATATTAAACCAATGTGTCAATTTATTTTTCTTAAGATTAAAGAAAACATCCCAGACAGTGTAAGAAAATGTTTTCAAAAATGTGTCATTGACCAAGCGACCAATGCAAGTCCGACTCTTTGTCAGGGGAGTCTCACATTTGGTTCAGTTTATTCATACAGAAAAAATTGCGGAATTTTATTTAAGGTTAGATGCAAAATGTTCTTCAATAGGTGTGCAAGATGGGAATAATCCTTAAAAAGAATATCAATATTTGTAATCAGAGCAGCCACATGACCTTGGTGGTGGTTTTTATTGTACTTTACTGGTGACAGAAGCAGAATGGGGGAAAGAAGGGGGGCTGACAGTTTTCCTCGATGAGCCAGAGGCTAGATTGAAAGCGGGGAAGCAGGGGAGTATAGTGATATTAGTGGGACAGAGCAGGGCAACGCTATCCCAAACACAGCAGAGTGCTATAAGCCTCCGCCATAAATCTCCGAGCTCGCCGAGCCACAGCCAAGCTTGTTCAGCGCTGTGTGCCGCTCCAGAGGCCAGAATCCAGATGTTGGAGAAAGACAGTAAATAAAACAATCTATCAAAACTGAAGAACCAGAAAATAAAAATAAAAAAAGGGGGGGGGGGGGGGGTTATTTTCTGTAACTAATATTGGAACATCAGTTTTATGCCATTATCAATGAGGTTGTGTCCAATACAAGCTCACTGGTGGAATAAGTACGTTATTCCCAGTTAGGACAACACATAGTATAGCAGCATGCACTTTCTGCAGCTCAGGGTGTTTCTGAATACAAAACAGGCCTGTTCCTCTGGATTAGTTTTTATCATTTATAGATGCAGCTGGATTGAAGGGATAAACAGATATGTAAGCCTCATTCCGGGATACATATCTAAAGCTTAAAATGGTATTGTACTGAGCAGTGTGATGGTTTATTGTTTAAGACCTATATGCCTATGGATATGAACTCCTGCTGGCCTTGAACTGAAACCTGAAGAAGCCATTTGTATCCTGTGTCCCTGCTGCTGTTGTGTCTCTCAACTTTCAGTTGGCATGATAAACAAAACAGGAAAAAAGAAAAGAGAATACTCAGCTTCCAACTTAACCAGTAAATGTTAAGTGAGTGCCAGAGCAGAAGCAGAGTATTGAGGGACTTGCATGCAATTCATGCCATATTATTTCCTGTGGCATGAATTGTTACATACGAAAAGACACACGCACGTCCCATATTGCCTTGGTCTTAGTTAAAATATAACACCAGATAATAATCTGTCAAAAGTTAGCTCCTGGTGTCAGGTGTTATCAGGTACATGGTATCAAGTCAGGAAGTAAAAAATGTATAACTTGTCTCGATAATTTTACATCTTTCACTCTTTAGTTCGAACTGATCTTATCTAAGCAGTGTTGATGGACTATGAGATCTCTGCAACTTCCCATAACAAGATTTAAGAGATTTTTTGGTATTGAAGTGCACACAGTTTTCAAACATTTACCTGTTGTTGCCATTTGGAGCCGCCAACGTGCCCAAAAGCTTGCCTAATACAGCTTTATTCTGGTCCAATAGATATTCTTTGCGCTTATTTTGGAGCTTTCTGGTTACTTTTTAAGTATTAAGTGTGTTCTATGATCTAATTTCTTAAGGCAAAAATATGGTGCTTTATCAAAAAGTACATGTCAATTTAGTCATATGCTCATGCAGGTGTGTTCGACTTTCCGTTTCATGTACACTTTGTTTCTCACTAAAATTCAACATTGGTTTTGTTATTCTCTGAAATTGTGTTATATAATGGAGGTATTTAACAATTATTGGGCATCACTCAATATGCATTTGCCATTTATTCTGATATGTAGGCATCTTTACCGCCCCTGCTATTTTCTCATATAGAAATAATGTGACTCTTACCAAACTACTTATTTTAGGATCAAAGTCTTCGGATGATTTGAAATTGGCGACTCTAACCGAGTTGCTCAGATCCCATGTGTTGCATTTTTACACCAGCAGTTTATAATGACAGAGTGCAGTCATGATGCTTTACTTCTGTGGATCTTAAAACAGTTACATTTTGTGTTGAGTTCAGAAGTGTATCTGTTCATAACTTAATATCTAGAAACAGGAAAAAAGTCCAAGGTGTCCAAATGTATAATGACAGGAGATTCAATTATTCTCAAACATCAAAACTCATCAAAGGATGTTCTTTTAGACAAGCTCAGTCCATGTGTGGTGCTGCCAGTTTCGGTGGTCGGCTATTTAAATGTTCTACCAAAAGGAAATATCACTTTAGCACGCATTAAAACTGGAAGCTGGATGTCCACTTCTCATCAGCACTAAGCCAAAGAGGCCTGCCGAGTTTGGATAAAGTGGAAAAAAAAGGATGATGTCTCCTCTTGAAATGATGATCTATGCACCAGTCATGTTTACGTTGGTAATCTCCGAGGCCTGCGCAATCAAAACATCACTAATTTCACTGCAGATTGGAAACTGTGACATCTGTGTTTTCAAGACACTTTAAGCAGGACTGTTTCAAAGAAAAAAAACAGGCAACTGGGAAGCATCCATTCCTCATTATAGCCCCAGTGATGAGAAGGTGACTTCATTCTTGACCGCTCACATGTTTTGTGAATAGATATCCATAGTAATGGAAACATTATGCATTACATATCAGGGCTGTCGGTCTAACAAACATATGCCATGAGCAGGTTGGGTTGTTGAGTGTTTGGCTTGTTGACATGCTTGACTCTGCTTTGATTTCGAGGAACGGCTGTGACGTGAAAAAAGGCTTTCCATCCTATCGAGCTGCCCAGCATCAAGCTCACAAAACCCTCCTGATTGATTCTACATATGGTTCAAAAGCACTTTTCTACTCTTCATTCAGCAGAAACGGAACCTAAAGCCACTGGCTCAGATTTATTTTGAAAAAAGCTTGGACAGGTTGCTTGTTGAAGTGGTCAGGAAAGATAGAAGATAAAGTAAACAAAAACAACTTATTCGGCCAAAAGAAGATGAGGAAAACACATGAATCTGTAGGGGTGTTTGTACCCAATGTACCTCAAACGCACACCTGAAAACTCTTCACCTGATGGGGTACAAGTTTGTTTTCCGATTAACCTTTCCACCATGCATCAGCCCTTCTGCTATTTAGGAATAACTATTTACGCTGTGGGGGTGACCATCAGACAGGTCCTGGCCACAGACACACACCTCCTCCCCCTTCACACACACTCCAAAAGGGCTAAATAATCCCTCCACCTATTTACACAGGAGAGATGAGGCCACAGCCTCACCTTCAGGGCACTACTTAACTCCTCGAGTCACTCGTTGAGTAATCACAGCATTCTCCTAGCTGCCTTCCTAATTATAGAGACAGTGTGTGAGTGTGTGTGTGTGTGTGTGTGTGTGTGTGTGTGTGTGTGTGTGTGTGTGTGTGTGTGTGTGTGTGTGTGTGTGTGTGTGTGTGTGTGTGTGTGTGTGTGTGCGTGTGCGTGTTAGTGAGACACTCATTATTTAGCCATGCAGGCCTCACAGATAGTCAATTGCACAGGCTGATTTTGTTTTGCATATTATAACTATGTTCTCAATACAGTTGCATGAAAAGAAGCTGGGGTCTGTGTTGCGGCCTATAATGCGAGTCACAAGAACACACTTGTTATGTGGTTCCATGGCCTTCATGTTTGAGGTGCAGACTTTGAGTTGCACTGATGGTCTAATCTTTAGATAAATGGTCCATTTTAACTGTTACAGTTATAACCTAGAGATACTTATTTAGTTCTCTTTGGTGATTAGGGTAATTGTTGGTGAATTTTTGAATCATACTTTTCCGACGAGGCACAGTAGGCCTGCATTCTCATTGCTGTTTCCCTGAAGGGATCTCATTTTGGAAAACATATGTACAGTAGTTGATGGAAATAGGCTAGTAAACATATTGTTTACCATTTAAATCATTACAAGTTTCTTACTGAAAGATATTTAGCAAGTTAGTAAAATAACAGCTTGTTAAAGTACCATTTTAGTCACTGAACTATAACTCTCCCATATTATACGTCAACAACAACAACCCAACCATCATGGCCATTGCCTAGCCAATTCACCTAGCTAATTAGGTAACTTGTCCGCACACAAAAGTTTGCCTACCTGTAGGGTTTTATCAAGCAAACTGGGATTGAAAGAACAAGAAAGTTTGGTTGCAGCTGCACAAATCCTGATGCAAACCCATCTGTAGTTTCAGTAGAAGAAACATTGACATCACTTATTCATTTCAAATAGGATGTTAGTCTACCTACTTTTTTCCTTTTTCGCAATCAGGTCCCATAGCGGTCCACCGGAAAGGGGCGGGGCTACGTGATTTTTTCGAGAATATCGCCACAGACATCCAATTCCTAATAGGCAAATGCAATGGTTTTTGTGACGATAAAAAGTGGCTTAACAGACATTTATTTAGATACGATTCTTCTATGGATTATTACTTAATTCAACGCACATTTTAGGAGTAAAGTGATTTTTGGCTCACGTAGGAAAATTTATGTCTAATTATTACTTTTTTAAAATAAAAAAACAAGCCAAAGTTGCTCCTTAAACGTAAGTGCAGGCGCCTGGTGGGAACAAAAATCTCTGACACTTCGTGCGCAGTTCTTGGCCGAGATGTCTGACATTTTTGTACAGGGATGTGTAATACATAATACTGCATCTTTCTTGTATACGGGCAAAACATAGAAACATCCATTTTGATATAGAGTAGCCCCGTCTGCTCCTGGAAAAAACAGCTGACGTAGGGATAGGTAAGAGCCTTTATGACTCCGTGGAGCACCATGGGAAGGAGGCCTTTCCGTGTCCGCGAGGAAGGCCTGCAGCTCCCCTTTAATCCCTCCAGGATCCCTCTCTCAGAGCCTGGCTTTGCTTCGTGCGCAGCTCTTGGCCGAGTTAAAAAGGAAAGTGTAAGGGTGGGACAAATTTCACACTTTCTCCCGTGTCTCAAGCCAAAAGAAGGAGCTTGTAAACCAACTATGTGGAGGGGGAAATATTCTCTGCCACACAGACGCTGTGGTGGTTCAGTACTGACTGAGTGTGGGCTGCACATTTTGGTTGTGGATTTTGTAATCCAGTCTGAAAGTCTTTTTGTCTCTTTTCAGCTCTGCATTAAAGATGTTGATAGGGACATGAAGAAAGCCCACTTAGAATGACTTTTCAGTATTGTTGCATTTAGTATATAATGTTCTATTACTTCCTTTTTCACTTGAATGGCTTTATTTATTAAAGAGGTTCAATCTCTGATCCATTCCGCCCACAGTTTGGACTCTAAACCTACTTTAATCTGGGCTATTTGCTGCTTACTAGATACTTTGCCTTTTTAGGAATGTTTTCTTTTAATACAAACACGCTGCACCACAAAGTGACTCGATTATCAGTATATTTGTTTTAGCTAAAGGATTTATACAAGTGTTTTGTCTCGTTGTTTTCCTTGTATTTTAGTGTCTTTGAGTCTCACCGCCGCTTCGGCAGCTCAAAACGAGGAAAGGCATGAAAGTTTCCTCAGCGGGCATCTTCTATTGTGCATATAAATATCTACAATGTTGTCTAAGATTTTTTTTTTTTAATGCATGTCTTCCGTATTCCAAGCATTTAAGCCAAAACAAATCCAATATTGGCCCAATTAAAATGGGCCCAATTGGCCCAATTAAAATGGGCCAATATTTCCTAAACCTGCATGTAAATATTAGGATATGAACAACTAATTACTGAAATAATCACCCATTTAAACAGAACGTTAAATGCAGTCTGCTTATTGTTTGCCGAATGAATTGTCCACAAAAACAAACTTTTTTAGTGCCTGCATCAAGACTTTCTGTAAAGCATGCCGGCTATGCTGTTTGTAATGAACAACTGCAAACTGTAAAAGTAATATGTTGTGATTAATCATGTGAAAAAGTACAAAAAGAAAATGCAACATATTTTTGTTAAATAATATCTTACATTTAGAAAAGATAAACAATGACGGTGTGTGTTTCATTCTTCTTCACGAGTGAGACGACATACCATAACAGAGATCAAACTATTATTTTTAATGCCCACACCCTGTGTGAGAATACAGAACCCCTGCTTTAAAAAGAAGAATTCACACAAATGAGAAGTAAAAAAAAAGGCATATAATACAAAAGGTGGTTATTTTAAAACTTCCAAATAAAATAAAAGCAGCAGCATCATTATCATTATTAGTATTATTATTATTAGCATACTTATATTACTCGATTTTAGTGGTGGGAATTAAAACGTTTAAAGATGAGTACAAGGTTAAACATTAAGGTGACGTCAGGTAAAAATGATAAACTTGTGGAATTTGATGAAGAATTAAAACATGATGAAGATTAAAGAAGCAGCTTGAAGGTGAGGTGCAGGATAGAAAGGATGATGGGGGTGTGGGGTAGCTGTGGAGGGATGTTGGGTGGAGGGGGGAGCTGTCGGTTGCAGTGTCGTGAGGTGACGTCAGGTTGAGGCGTGCTGCTGGGAGCTGGCGAAGAAAACCAAAGCAACGCGGTAGAGACTCAACCAAAGCGCTGATTATCGCGGACGCAGCGTTTACCCGCAGCCGAAGCGTAAAGTGGATTTACTGAACACCTGCATGGGGAAACTCTGAGGCTTTGTTCACTTTTTTTCTGTCGTCTGCCTTTGCTGGGGATCCAACTGGTGAGTGAAACACACACAACATCTGTCAGGATGCTGATTTTAGTTCAGGTATTCGGTCAGAGGTTTGGCTGGCTGGCATGTCACTTTTGGTTCTTTTACGCTTCGGATTTTCAACATTGTTTCACACACACAAGTCAAGGTTACGTATGATTTAGAAAATTAAGTGTTGACATGTGCTGATTCCATTAAGAAGGGCTTATTGTCCGCTTGTTGGGGTCAGAGAGGCTGTAATGACCGTAGAGAGGCCAGAGGGGTTGCGTTTTTACGCACAGCGATAGCTGGAGTCACAACACCAGCGTCTGTAGAAAATATAGCAGTTAAAACGAAGTGTGTGTTTATTAGAGTGCCTGAGCATCGTTGTAAACCAGAAAGATATAGCATGTAGACCTCGTTTTTTTTCGTATCTTCTACATTGCTTTCCTCCATGCATCTCTGACGACTTAAATGAGCTAAATGAATATAAAATGCAAGGGGAGACTTGTCGAGGACATAGAGAAGCAAATGGAAATATATCTGTGTGTGTGTGTGTGTGTGTGTGTGTGTGTGTGTGTGTGTGTGTGTGTGTGTGTGTGTGTGTGTGTGTGTGTGTGTGTGTGTGTGTGTGTGTGTGTGTGTGTGTGTGTGTGAAAGGTAAACGTAAACGCTGATGGCGAGTTAGGGTTGTTGCTATATATAGAGAGCCCCAATCATGAAGTTCTGAGGGAAAGTACATTATTTTAACACAATAAAACAGAGATTTTAAATCAGTGTTTGTCTTGCATAATTACTTTGGTATAGTCAAAGTACAATAACTAAACGTATAACCTTATAACATTGGCAAATATAATTTAGCATTTAAATTCAGGTTTAAGAGATGTTGTATTACTTTGTAAATATTGTGATATTGGTTGTTACAAATGTGTCTTTAATGTATTTATAATACTTATTTTATTTGGATAAAAAGGGGAATATCATGTATTTGACTGATATTTTGAGTGTTATGTTCAAGAAAATGTTTCTTCTGATGCCGCCTTCTTCTGTCTTTCAGGAAATTGGAATGGAACTGAATCAGACGAAAAATGTTATTTCTTGTGCGGACGCAGGTATGACTTGTTCTCTTCACAACTGTTTAATGATTAAACTGACCTATTTGCGTCATAAAAACTATAAACTATCCAGTGAAAAACAATGATGCTGTCATCCAACTATGTACCTTTTGGGTCTTGGCGCATCGTCAGAACTTGTTATTGGAAAATCTCGCTGCACACAAGTTGTGCGTGTTCACAGGCATCTGTTTTTAGACACAATTTGTTTGAAATGTGGTCAATTACTCCTGCAAGGTATTTACGACATTATCATACCAGTACATATCAAATAATGAGAGACAAATGGAAGCGTGCGTAAATCTAAACCCAACTTAAAAACAAGATTTTAAACAAAGTGACGTAAGTTAAGGATTCTTGTAATATAACCTGCTACTTGTTTGTGTTTGATTTCTGATGATATTAATTTCCTGGTGAGTCGTTTTGCCTTTAGAAGACCCGAAAACATTTAATAAATAAATAAATCAAGCCAGATAGACAGCAAGCAACAAAGAGCTCAAAAAAGGTTTCAACTGTAACTCTACATGTCGTTTTTTTATTTCAATTAAGTCGTTAAATTAAAAAAGGAGGGTTTTGATAAATCTTGATTTAATCACACACCAAAAGCAAACCAAATGGGCCAAGTGTAGACTTGACAACTTAAGAAAATATCTGTGGTTTTATGTTTACATTTCCTTAAGAATATATTAATTTATATTAATACAGGCCTGATCTAACTAGCATAACACACATTGGAAACAATTATTATACAGACAATTCTAGCTAAAAAGAGGTTTCGCGTGCTGAGATAGTTTATATTGCTACTGCTCAGAGTAAATTGACTTCAATAAAGTTACAGTGGAATATATTTAGATAATAAACACGTTTTATTGTTTTTGGGGGGAGGGTAAATTAATATCAAGAATAACCTTTTAGTTTGGGACAACTCTGTAGTTTTTTAGGACTAATTCCACGTTAATTTTAGATGTGAACCGTTTTTCTATAAAAGCATAGTCAATATCTACTTGGCTGAATACACCCAATAAACAATTACCTCTATACAACTTGCTTAAGATGTCCCAAAAAAAAAAGCATTTATTGTATACCCGGTGATGGTCATTAGAGTTTGTGGTTTTATTTACACCTGCATAACCTTTGTCAGGTTGTTTGGTGGTTGTCAGGCTTTGGGTCAAACGGGCCTTGGACCATGCAGGGAAACAATCACCAAGGAAATAATCAGCTCTGTCCTTCTCCAGTTACCCACCGTGTCCAGTTACACTGCTGTCCACCAGCTTTAATTTTCTATATGCTTTGTTTTTGCTCCCCGCGGTTCTAGCTCTACATATATTGGTTGCCTCAAAGTCAAGATAAACAAACGTACTGTAGACCGATGTATTTTATTGTGTGCTTGATGTGTGATTAACGTTGGCCCCCAAGTTTATTTTCACTTCTTGGAGGAAAAATAGGAGTGTTTGCATTTCCACTGGCCTTTAACCTGTCCTGCCGGATGGAAAGGCTTTTTAACTCATCCATCACACGCAAGTGCAGGACGCTGGCATGGATGCAGCCTGGGTATTTAGATTACTCCAATCTATCAGCATGTAATATCTGCTGCTCCTGCTGCTGCTCTGCTGCTGCTGCTGCTGTTGAGCAGCAGGGGAGGGTACAATCAGGAGCTCCTCCATATGTGCTGTAAATCCTTTAATTTTTCTACGGCACTTCAAGGGTCAGTGGGTTTATTATGATTTGTATTCCACTAATGCACCAATATTGATATACTTTTAGAAAGGGGATTTTCATGAACACTATCTGATATGTTCCTGTTCAGTATTTCAAAGGTTCTTTCCTAAAATTATTGTAGAAAGACTGCAGTTCTTTACCGTTAAGCTGCACTATTGCCATCCATAACCTTTGTGAGCCATATGCTATTATAAACGCAATATAATCATATTTAACTAAATGCACGATTCAACCACGATGCACTCATATTCCACTTCCGCTCTCTTTATAACCGTTTTACGCACTTGTATGCAGCTTAGAAAACGAGTAAGCATGTACTGGAAGTGGCTTTCTGCTCAAGGGCACTTCAGTTGGCTATCGCGTAGCTATATGTGAGGGTCGAGCTTTTTACAGCACACACCAGGCCACCCGTGAAGCATGCTGGAGCTGGATAATCTAATAATGACTTAGGTTGGCTATAAGAATCAAAAACACTGAATTGGTGTTTTCACCAATTCACTTTCTCAGATTTCGTAATTAAAATTAAATAATGTATCAGTCCTGTAATGCGTAGAAATATAAAATGTGAGCCCCGTTTTTCATAGAACATGCTCTTTGAAGAGAGGCTGAACAAATGATGGAAAAAGTGATTGAGAGCTTTTACAATTGTCTTTTGAAAGGGCCTTCGGGGGAGTTTTCCGGTCGGACGGGGATCTCATGTCAGAAGTCACTGTCATACAAAGGCTCAAAATGCTCGAGACTGGTGCCGGTGACAGTCCGAGCACCAGACGGTGAGGCCGGTACGCAGTTGGCGTTCCATAGCATTTGGGTCAGCAGGTCAGCCGCTTCCACATTGCAGAAAAGACTGCAAGCTTATAATATGCAGTCAAAACAAATGGCAAAATTGAGGTAATTTAGTGATTTGCACTTGGTTTTCTGGGCGTATTTGCGCAAAGGCACAACATCATATCTGTATTTTCCTGTTTAATCACTTAGAGCTGATTTTAATCAAAAGCTAGCCTAAATAGTGCTGCTCTGTTTGGATAATTTGGCTCGTTTAATTTGCAAAAAAAGTACCTAATTCAATGCAAACATAGGTATCACGTTTCTGACTCTTTTGGTAAATGTTGCTTTGTTTTGATTGTATGAAATATAATTTAAGTTTTATTAGAGATATATATTAAAACCAGCGATTTTGCTGTCTGTATATGTACAATCATTCTAAAAGGAGATCTTAGCATAAACTGGGGTACAAGGCAGAATACAATCAATAATATGCTGCGAAAGAAACAAAAAGACAAATCAATCCCTGACTTCCCAAGATGCACCACATTTACTTAAACAATAAACAAACATTAATGCATCCTCTGGTGCCACCCGGACTCCGAACTAATTGAAATAAGGATGCTGGGCCTTCCTTGTTTTGTGACGCTGCAAAGCTTTCCAACAAAGAGGGATACCGTAAAAAAAAAATTAAAAAAAAATCATTTCCACTGCAGCTGCTGTATTGCATGTCTTACTCCAGTGCCGCACACACTGAGAATTGCAAGTCAACATCTGGTGGAAGCTCTAGTTCTCCACAGACATGAACGTTCAGAGGGTTACAGTACACTTTGCTGCGAGTCAATGCGCGCACTGTGCAAGCCTGTGGGGGATGAAAGATCGAACCAGAAAACATCAGAAATTCAAACGTCTGATTTGAATATCTGAAATCTACTTTTAGCCTCTTCACAAATGTCTTATCTGGGCTAAATTATACTACAACACGTGAGTTTGTGTTCCAAATGTGCTTAAACACTTTCTCCAAAAAAGTCCGGCCAACCACACTGAAAATATGCAAATCTGTCACCATCAATTGACACATTAAGATGATATGTAATCAGATGATATTATAGAGGACCATCAATCATAGCAGGATGTTGTGCTGAAAGATTGGTTTCCAGAAGTGTTGTCAAAACGTGCTGTTGAAGCTTAGAAGTTGTTTTATTCATGTTGGATTATTTTTGGGTTTAGTGGATCGTGTAGTGCTAACATATATCTGCTGCTATCAACAGATTATTTCAGCCTGATGTTTGTCCTCTTAATGAAATAACAGCCCAGTCACACAGCGTGTGAAGTCATCAGAGCTCTGACCTGCCTGGCCTTTATAGTCCTTGTTGTTTATTTGTCAAAGGGAAACAATCAGCTGATAGAGCGACAGTGATCAGTTTACAGTGAGTGCCGTTATTCATTCACACAATGATTTTCATATCACCGTGCACTTTTCATACTGAGGAAACAGTAACTGGGCAGGCCCGTGTTAGATGGCAAATGTTTGTACAGCTCAGTACATATCCGAGATATACATTGTGTGGGTGCGTGTGTGTATGTATAAGCGCACCCAGCTGCACTGGGGGGGTCAAACATACCTGCACGAATAAAAGGCCTATTTTACTTCTAAAGAGAAAAGCGTTGCATTGCGCGCTCCCGACAAATGAAAATAGAAGTTATACGCTGCAAAAAATGTCCGCCTTTCAGTCTAATAGCGAACCGTAAATGACGGTGTAATAGTATTTGATGTTCCTGCACTAAAATACGTTGAAGTGTTTCTAATTTGCATGCGATAAACCCACACTTCTAGTAAATGGTAGCACTTTTTTCACTTGTTTTAGGTTGACGTCAGAGTTATTAGGGTGGATGTTTTCTTGCAGTGGGCAGTGGGTGGGACTCGCTGATTTTGGGGAGGTTAAACCGAGCAGACGGGGGCAGAACCGGAGCTCGCTCTCAGTCACAGCAGCAGAAGCTTTCCCATGCACTGAGCAGTCACTTCTGGAGAGGGAAAAGTGGCTTCGGGTTTTCATATATTTTCATCGTGGAAAAACAACACTATCGCTGGAAATTCGCTTTGTCTGATTCATCCCCTCATGTCGTGGTGGATTTTTTAGCTGTTGAGGAAAAACGTTTTGTACTCCCAAGGATTCACCCAGTTTCCTCTTTTGTACGCATCCTTCTCTTCAAGGTGGGATGAATTTGGACAGAATCGCAGAGGCAGTGAGAGCCCCGCCGGCCCGCGACGTGGCCCCCGCGTTTCATTTACCGAGAACTTCAAACAGCAGTCGAGAAACTTTAGAGAACTCAAGCAGCGAGTCTTCAGACACAGAGTTGGCAGGTACACAGTCAGAGTGCTTTTCGCAACTCGCTTCCTTCTTCTGAGTGCAATAACAGTTTATTTTATGTCTCCACAAGGACGGGCAGCAGGCATCTTGGCAGTTACGGAAAAGGAGACAATATTAGTTAACTTGGGTCCGCTGTGTTTGCTTATTATAACAGCAATGGCGATTTATCTCCGTGTATTACGATTCCGCATTCATGCTGTTAAATACATTTAAACAGTGCAGTAAAGTAACGTTTTGTTTGTGTATGCTCTGCAGTTTAATGTACATAAATATAACAGAACAGGGGGAATATGGTCCCGTTTTGGTGCAGTTACACCCCTTTTGTTGTTTATTGCGCTGGCTGAAGCGGACACTTGGCAGGAACCGAGGTCTGTCAAGCAAAAATGTGCAGAACAGCCTGGCCTGCTGTCAGTAAATGCATTAAAACAAACTATAAATATTGAGCCCATCCACCAATCTAAACTGAAAGCCAGAAGGTCTGTATTAACAATCCGCAGAGAAGCTTTTTGTTCTTCAACTTGGCCGGATTTTTTTGAAAAATGAAATGTCTTCCCTGTCTCAGTTAACATTTGGAAAAAAATACCAAAAATGGCTGAATGTTTTTAGTTCTTTCGTTGTCAGTTAGGGGGCTTAATTCGATTATAACAGTATGACTTAACGTTTCAACGTTGCTATTTTTGGGGCAATATTCAAAATACTATTTTTTGTGAATAACCTTTGCACGTGTTGACCCTTCAGTTTAATGAGGCAATCTTGTTAGAACACGAATACAAGATAGCAGTCAGGAGATAACACCTCATCCTAAAGAAAGTAATATTGATCTATAAACGAGGCAGACCTCGTCTGCTCGTCTTGACTATCGATTCTTTCAAAATGTGTTTGAAAGAATCGATACTAAACTGTCAAACATGTTGGTAAATATTTGACTTTATTCTGTCTTTCCAGGTTTTTCATGAACAATTTTGTAAAGAATATATGTAGCCTATGGGGTTGGTTTTGCGTATTCCATGCTGACCGGCGTTTTCTGTAATTAATAATACAAAGTTTTAGTTGTGTGTTTTTTGCATGTCGCTGCACTAAGGTCTGAAATGTTTGGCTTTCAATGGAAAAATCCACGTTTTTGATGCAAAATGTTCCATAGATGCAGCAAACACTAAATGTACTCCATTTATGATCTACAGAAAAGGAGAGAAGCGTTGAACAAAGGAGCGATGACGGGAACGTGGACGATCCCAAGAAAAAGAAACAGCGGCGGCAGCGGACTCACTTCACCAGCCAGCAGCTACAGGAGCTGGAAGCCACTTTCCAGAGGAACCGCTACCCGGACATGAGCACAAGGGAGGAAATCGCTGTGTGGACCAACCTGACCGAGGCCAGAGTCCGGGTAAGATACCGTGCCGACAGCCGTGCGTAAAGAAGAATTGAGAAGTAAATTGTAACGTTTCCCATGCCCTAATATTGTCTCTCCTGTGCAATATTCTATATCCTTTAATCCATACTCTTAATTGTCGTCTTTTATCTGGTTCATCTACTCCAAAATCTTTTCTTGGACGTTTCTCAGAAATAATGCTGATCTTACAATGGAGACAAAAATAGTTAGTGGGTGGGAGAATTTTCGATAAATTACATAAATAAGTGAAATCTCCAACAACCATAAACTAATGAAATAACGGAATCGTAAGCAATAAAGAAAAATGAACTAAGCAAATATAATTGTTAGCATATACAAAACTATACCATAGTAAACTATCAACTTGCAATAAGAGCTTAATAACAGAGGTGTGCTGTTAATGCACTGAATTCATACACATATTTTGTATTCAAATTAACATTTTGGGGCGAAATTTACCAGTGTTTTTTTTTCTTTCTAACCGTAACCCTAACTAAGTCGAGCTATTTTTTTCAAAAAGACACGGCAGCGTTACATTATCCATGTAAACAGACTTAATCAGAAAACAATATTTCATAATACTTTGTTGTATTGAGGTTATTTTAGTGTTGCTTAATGATTAAAAAGCCTTTTAACGGAGTTCAAGTAACATACCGCAGTGACTTTACCAACTCAGTTATATGTGCGACACCATTTCAGAGACCCATTGTAGAAAACCTGAAAAAAACTAAAAATGTTGCAGCAGTAGTGTGGCATCCGAACAAGTCACGCCTGCATGCTTTGGTCAGTGCATCCAAAAAGTAAGACTTCAATTATTACAAAATACAATTAAATCAACACTGTGCACGTTTCTTACACAGGCAGTTTACGTCAAATAATTTAGGCTAATGTAGAAAATGAGCAGAAGTGTATGCTGTCTCAAACGGTTGGGATCTGTTGGAATTGACATTTCTTTTCGAGCAGCTAATGGAGCCAATGGAGGATTTGTTTTTTGATGACATCACACCAGTCTGGACCCAATATGTCCCCGTGGAGTAGACCGTGCATAGGCTACAGCTAAATCTACCTGGAGCTGTGTGCAATAAATAGAAACTGCGTGTGATTATATTTAATCCGGGACAATGTTTGACATGCATTCATAACCAACTTTAATCATAATATTTATTTATTTATGATAATACAGAAGTAAATAGAAAGAAAAATAGCGTGCGTTTTACTCATTGCGATTATTCCTGCAGGCTGGTCTTTTCTCACACAGAAACGTTCGTTAAACACAATTCAGTTGGTTTTAATTTACAGCAACTGGCGCCTCACCGCCCGTCCTTCAAAAACCCTCCGTCTCAAATTGCATTAAAACATGCATACAGCTATTTAAAGTGCAGGGGAAAGTTTCTTTAAAAAAAAATCTCCAAACAAGTTTAGAGTGCTGGATTTTCACTTCTGGAGCCAAAGATACCGAATGTCAAACAGTCAGTCTTTTATTTTGGCTGAATAAAAAGAAAACATTGTGAAGCTCATGGCGTGACAACGCGCAGCCCGGAGATGTCTGGTTCATATCTGAGCATTTAATAAAATGTTTTGACATTTTAAAGTGTTTGGACTTGACCTTTTAAGGTCAACTGTGTTCAATCAAGCTTGACAGATTATATTTGGAGATGATCTGTGTGGGTCCAGCTATTTTGAATACATAATGAGGGTTTATTTGTTGTTATGCTAATTTAAACCCAAATCTTGTTCTGATATATTTTTTTTTTTTGCCTCGGTTCAGGCTGTGCGTATTTCCCCCGGAGCTCTGTGTCACATTGCTCACGTCTTTGTGGACAATTTGTCCGCAGCACTGTTCCCTGCTCGACTATAAATAGCTTGTGCACGCCCGTGTGCTGATACCACTTGTAAACTGTTACTATTATGAATAAAATAATGACTCGCAGAGTGCCGACTATGGATATTTTGTCAGGTTTCGATCAGGCGTGACAATACCCAGAGCGGCACGTTTCTGCACACTCATCCCCTGCGCGTTTTATTCATGCTGTACACTTATTGGTTTAGTTTGGAGTGTCTGACCCACATACTGATTTAGTCCACACAAACTTAGACCTTAGTTTTACGCTCATGAAACACGAGTTAATTTCATCTTTAGACATTAAATAATAGGCAAAAACCTTTTTAAAACGTAATACTATTACATAGTATTAAGTTAAGATATTAAGATATTACTTAGAACACATATTTGGCTCAAACTTCAGGTCAGAACAAGACTATTTTGTTGGCTATTACTATTGTTTTATTTTAATAACATATCAATCTAGTCTTTTCATTTACATTTTGTGAACACTTCTTACATTTGTCATTCCAGATTTGGTGTCGGTAGAGATTTTAATTTAATCGAAAAATGTTTATATGCTATACGAAATTGGTACTTTCATAAAATATATTTCAGCACGTTCTTTGAAAATATTTTCTCTTTCGTTTGTAACTCCTTTTTAAGCAAATTTAAAGGAAAATGTTACTGGATGAATGTGATGCTTATGCTTGCATAGTAGCATATTTACATCAGAGCTGCAGCAGCTGCGCTTGTAATTTAGTTTGCTGTGGAAGACAAACTATTTTAATAGCCCTGATACAAATCGTCGTTCAGGACTGAGGATCAATTTCACATGGGCAATTTGTTATTTGCTATATTTTAGAAGTTACAAACTTTTTAAAATAACATTTGCATTTATAGAGCCTTTAACTGCTAACTTTGCACTTGGCAATGAAGCCTCAAGCTGAAACTACAATCTCAGCCTTTATTTGACTACTGTAAACCATTTTTAGATATTAAAAAGAAGTCCTTGTAAGAAATGTCAATGCAGCTTAAAATAAAAAAAAATGGTTTGTGTGGTGTGTCTTTACATTATGCAATTTAAGCGAGAAATGTTTAAATACTTTTTTGCTTAGATGGTTGTTTTTAAATAAATAGCAGTGTGTGTGTGTGTGTGTGTGTGTGTGTGTGTGTGTGTGTGTGTGTGTGTGTGTGTGTGTGTGTGTGTGTGTGTGTGTGTGTGTGTGTGTGTGTGTGTGTGTGTGTGTTCTGATAGCGGCAATTTATTTGGGTGCATAGAAAAAATAAGATAGAAAACGATCCAGGTATCATTATTAATAAAATTATTTGAAGTTGGATTTAATTATACTACATAAGATTATTATTATTAATGTTCTTACTATGTCTCTCATCCAGGTGTGGTTCAAAAACCGTCGGGCTAAGTGGAGGAAGCGGGAGCGCAACCAGCAGATGGACCTCTGCAAGAACAGCTACCTACCGCAGTTCAGTGGTCTCATGCAGCCCTACGAAGACATGTACCCGGCCTACACCTACAACAACTGGACCAACAAGGGCCTAACTCCGGCACCTTTATCCACCAAGAACTTCACCTTCTTCAACTCCATGAGCCCCCTCACCTCGCAATCCATGTTCTCGGCTCCCAACTCCATATCCTCCATGACTATGGCGTCCGGGATGGGTCACTCCGCCGTGACGGGAATGCCCACCCCGGGCCTCAACAACATCAGCAACCTGAACGGGATCGGTACATCCGGTATCAACTCGGCCATGTCGCCGTCCGCTTGTCCGTACGGGCCTCCAGGCTCTCCGTACAGCGTTTACCGGGACACTTGCAACTCCAGCCTGGCCACCCTCAGACTAAAATCCAAACAGCATCCAACTTTTGGATACAGCAGCCTGCAGAGTCCCGGATCCAGCCTGAACGCCTGTCAATACAACAGCTGACGGGCCAAAAACCCTAAATCCTAGTCTACAAATATAAATAAATATATATGTGTTGAACAGACACGGTGTCAAAGCGTTCAGGCTATACCTGCGGATGGGGGAGAAAAAAAAAATCAAAGACAACTAAACTGGATTAGTTGCAGTCAGTTTTCATAAAAAAAGAGAAAAAAGGATTATGCGGGTTAATGTGTTTACCAATGAACTTGCACAGCAATTGAAATGTCCATTTTTTTTGGATTTTAAAAATGATGAAGATGTGTTACATTGCTGCATTGTACATATAAAAAAATGTAAATATATACAGGTCTAACATATAAAACAGACGATGGGAATTTTTTTTTCGTTTTTTGTGCTTGCTTGCTTTTGAAGACTGCTGGGGGGTCTCGACTTAAGGTTTTGCAAGGAAAAAAATAAAGTGTCGCGCATATCATGATTCCTGACTCAATAAGAGAAAGGTAGCCTATATTGTAAATATATTATACCGCTTCTGTGTTCTTTCTATTTACCGTTTGAACACTCCCACCGGCCCGTTTGACCCCATTAATGCTCCCGTTTAGTGATTTTACTTTGAAATGTTTTTCCCTTTTTGTTTGCTGAAATAGAAAACCCCGCATGTTTAAACTTGAGTGCAACGTATTTTGTACGATAATGTAAGTCTTTGCAGAGCTAAGTTCATTGGCCTAAACTGTATACAAAAGATGATTCAAAGTCCCGATGTGCTTATGTTAACATGTGTGTTTGAATAAACTCCAGGAAAAGAAGGTTTATTTCAAGTATGTTTCAGAGGAAAAAACAATTGGCCGGTTTTTTCCAAAAGGAGCGAAATCAATAACTTTTTGATCCGATAAAATCATTATTTTCAGAAGATTATTAGTGGGACTAACAAGGACTAAGGATATTTTATTTAGCTTGAGTTACATTTGAAACTTTCTTGCCCTTTACATTTGTTCTGTGGAGAGAAATAATTCTAATACATCTTGCAAACATTAAGCTTTAGGTCTAGGAACAAATCCGATCATTGTCCATTAAGCTCTTATTTTATACTGTTATTTGGTAAGTATAAAATCAGTAGGCACATTTCTCGATGAAGAGTCTTAATCGCACCTGATTTTTATTTTATAATGTACTTTTTTTACTATTCTTTTTCTATTTGTGCCTGATCTACGCTCTCACCACACTATAATAACTTTAACTATATTTCGCACCGATCAGAGGTTGAATAAAGTATGCCACATGCGTGTTGAAGACATTTATACTATATTTAAACTGCGCTAATGCAAAACTCCTGTCAAATTGCGTCAAATAGGCCTACAGAAAAAATATGTCTGCATACTTATTCTGTGACAATCCCGCACACGTCAATGCCATATCTTGTTTTTTGACACCTGCAGAAATCCCCATATCTATATTACTCACCAGCGTGCTGATATTAGTGCCCAGCACAATTGGCAGTCATGATTGTGTGCTTTAACTGATAGTGTTCATGCTCTATTTCAAGAGAGGATAGGATTAGCGGAAACACTTGAATAAACCGTGACAGGTTGCTAATAATTCAGTCTTTATGACATCTTAAGAATTCTGATTTAGTTACAAATGCACTTTTTAATTTTCTTCACAAACATTTCTCTATTCTACAGATTATGGATACGTCTTTTCTTTATGGTGCCCTTTTTTTGGTCTCCAATGGCAAATTAGTTATTCCTATAAAATATTTGTATAATAATATATTCCTATGATATTTCACCACAGTGAAATCAATTCAGTTTACTTGACTTTGGTGGCTTTAGACTAAGTGTTCTAGTTCCTCTATAATACTCCAGAAATAAATGTAGCCTAATCTTAAAGTTTTGTTTAATGCTCGAAAGCGAATTTATTTTGACCACCAGGTGTCTTTTTGGAGTATGTCTCCTAGGACTATAATTTAAGTTTTCACCATGAAGTAAAGTATGTTATCTCCTTATTATAGGCTATGCCTTTTACAAGAGATACTCTGCAAAACGTAAAAAAGTTTGTTGATAATTAATAGTGGGTCATAGTGGCTCTCTAAAACATGTTATTCTTTCTTATATAGGCTACATTATTAATAATGTTGTGATATATTATTTTGTCCTCTGTATAAAGAGCAGCTTTATGCTACTATTTATATTATATAAAATGTAACTAATGCATATTAGTTACATTTTATATCAAATATACTACCTCTTACGTCTATAATATGGCCTATACCTGTAACATTTCACCTATCACAAAATATAGTTTTATGTAATTTGGGTGCTTTTCTTGTGAACTCAGGCGTTCTCCTAAAGAGAGCTTTTAATATTGCTATAATATTTTAGGAGCGATTAGTTGATTGTATATCACACAGCCAGCCAAAAACATATTCGTCCAGCTCCAAAGACACAATGCACAGCGTTACTATATCTGCAAATAATTTCTTCAACTTTTCCCCAGGTTTAATTAAGCTTTTTTGTCGTTTAGGTTCACCATTCATAACAAGTCACAACAGTACCGGCAACGCGCCTCGCTTTAAATTCTTTCCATGGGCGCGCCCGCGTTCTCTCAGAGCGGGCATGCGCACAGGCTGTAATTGCAGCTATCCGCTTTGATTTGGAAATGTTTGACGAGAGGACAAAACACACTCAAGGTTCATAGTGATTGGTAACGAAAACAAAGCGCGTATACTGTCGTAGAGGCTACCCATGATACTCGTTTCCGGTTATAAATAAGGTCACTGTGAACGCGCCTGAATCTGGAGGACAAAGTTCAACAGGCGGTTTTATAGCAGGTACATATTTGAACTAAAGTTTTTCTGGTATGGAAATCCCCACTTCTCCGGAATTATTAGAGAGACTGCGAAATAAAATCATAGAATATAATGTTGTAATGAGTTGGGCAGTGTTATTCAGGATTCATTCTCTCAAATTATAATACTTACACACAATTATGACATAGTATTATCACATGTGTGTTTTTCTTTGAAGTTCAGCTCTTTACCACAGAGCTTAAGTTTACAACAGGTTATATACATTAAAAAATATATATATATATTTTCAAAATCCCTCAAAAAGAAAATAAACAAATACTTGCTGCTTTTTTGTTTAACTTTTTCCATGGTTTCTGGAATTCAATCAATGAATCAAATGCACGCTGTACCACATGTTTAGGCCCAAAAGCACAACTGGATATCAACACGACCAGATTTGCATTATTTTATGTTGTGGCATTTACTTTTGTCTTATAGTGCTTATGTGGTGGACACTCCTTATGACCTGGGGCCCCCGAAGATAGGAATACGGCCATGGTGGCATTTACACTGTCGTATGCATGAGATTAATCTTAATCTTAATTGCAGATACGCTAAATGGTTGCATAAATAGGGTCTATCTTCCGCTTCAAAAATGTAAGATGTCTTCATTTGGGGGGCATATTTCATCCATGCCCAATTTTGCAAACATCACCCAACATAAAATGAAAGAAACTTTTATTGTTAGCCAATACACTTCCGCTGCTGACATCTGAATAGTCTCTATAACCCTGTTCCTACCCTAATTAACAAAACCAGCACCGCTACACCACGGCCTACCCTGAGCTTTGACTACAATGCTGCTCAGCTTCTGTTATTTTTCTGGTGCCAGCACCCTGCAGCAGCATGTGATCCTGAAATCTGCACTACAGCTGCTGCATCCATAAACACACCAGGCCCCTGTTTAGATCCTAAACTGTAGTTTATTCAGAAGCACTACCTAGTCTTTATATTTTAACAATACTGACTCTGTAATCAAACAAGCAGCAGGGGTCTATTAGGAAAGGACCGGCCTCTATCTCTAATGATGAAGGTGACTTTTATCTCTCTCAGTGCAAAAGCAGCTGCTATACCACAAAAACAGTAGCCCAAGCAAATCAGGTATATGTACTTAACTGCTGACCATTTTCAACAGCAAACCACTTTGTTATGATCATCATGAATGTGTTTCCAGTTCAGGAAGCCATTAGTTCCCATTCATTTCATCTGGTATGAAGATGAAATACAATGGACCTGAACTGGTGTGAGATACAGTGCAGACATTCAAATAAACAAGAAAAGCATACACTTACTGTGATAGATGACTTATCTATAGATACATGTATAGACCATATTTTAAGTGTGCTTCAAGTCTCTGCAGGTTGATTTTGATACCAGCTTAAATCAATCAAGAGTAATGGCTGCTTGGGGTGGAAAAGCATTTGGTCCAAATGCTCTAAAAGAAAAAGTTGACATGATGTGAAATATGTTGTTGAACTTCCTATATGATCCTTTACATCTGCATAATGTAGTCCTGAATATCAAAACCATCTTTTATACAATAACGTGAAGGTATTTCAAATCTTAAACATGAAGAGAACAGAAAACAATTTCACAACAAAGTGAATACTTGTATTTTTCAATGAACAAAATGGACACACCATTAAGTCACTGTTTGGTGATGTGTATGTTATTGCAGTACAAGCGAACAGCCAAAAAGTCACTGTGAAAGTGAAACAAGACTGACCATTCCGGAATTAAATGTTGACTTTTTAAATCCCATGAATCACAATCAGCACGACTCTGGATGCATTTTTTCTTAATGTGCATATGCTAAAGAAACCATAAACATATTTAAGCTTCACTATGACTTGATATCACTCAGTAAGCACACGTTGCAAAAGTATCAACTTTGCTGATGTGAGCATTTTTATATAATAGCACCCTCGACAAAAGAAAACACCACATAGCCCTTTTTAAAGCATTGGCCCGTTGTCTATGTCAATAGATAATCAGTGTTATTTTAGCCTTTTTAAGTCAGTGAGTATTTAAGTAACTGTTTCTAAGTTGTAGGATGTGATTGCTTTATAGCAGACAAATGGTGGTGGAAGTTCTTCTCTATTTTATGGCAATACATTTCATGCGCTGTGCGAATAGACAGATTATCGAATAGGCCTACCAGGCACAGGCCCAAGAGCCCCACTGTAATTTCACCTACAAAATGTCTCTCAAAGAGACAAGTACAATGCATGAAGTGACTCAAAATGGCCACAAACACAAAATAACTACAAAGCAACTACAGACAAACAAATTGCTACAAAAAGACCAAAATAAAACAACAATAAAGTATTGGCCTATAGGTGGTGGGGCATTTAGCATGTCTTACCCCAGGCAGCCATTGTCTCATTATTTTCCCATAACTTTGTGTATTAATGTTTGTGTGATAGATTAGGATTCATGAGTCTGCCATTCTCTTGCCAGGGAAGTCAGAGCTACCCAAAATGGAAAACAAAACAATCGATCAACTGGTCTAGTAGCACAACCACAAATTGTTGCCCTCAATGTTTGATAGTAAGCTAAGAAATACTAGCATACATGCAATATCAAGTTAATGTCCATACCTTTATTGCTAAACCTTGTTCTGGTCCTTAGACAAATGGTTTTGAGCAGGATATTGGATCTGTTTATACTTCCTGGTTCTATCATGTCTAAAGAAAGAGGGTGTGCGACAGGAGGGCATAGGTGTTTTTTTATTAACGTTTTTTTTTCTAAAGCTCGATGTTACAAATACATCTGGAACTGTAATGTATTTGTGATTTACGAACAAAACCCTATGAATTGTAAATAAATGTGGACAATATTTGGTGTTTTTCTTAGATGAGCTCCCCCCTTCTAGTGGTATAGTCCACTCTAATTTACTTGGAGTGTATAAAAAGGGGGATAGTGTGAAATGTTGAAGGAGTTTGCCATACTTCAGTCTAGTGGATGGTGGTTATGCAAGGTGTTAGAAACATATTTGGGATTTGTCAAAAACAAACATGAGATGGAACAAAACATATTTACCTCACATTATTAACAATGTTTACACAATTGCGACAAAATCTTCCTGGATAGGAGCATTATCTATACATCTTAAATACAGTATGTCTTTACTTCCTTCCTCCTTCAATATTCATATTGCATTACGTGCATTAACAATGTAACCAAAATCTAATTAGCTGTAATGTATATATGTCGAGCGTACCCAAAATGGAAGATGTTATCTCTATTCATTTATTTCAATTTAATAAACCCTGAAGTGAACCTGTATATTCTCATATTGGCAGCTTTAACAAGCCAACGTTAATGCTGTTTCGCAAAGAAACCTATTGATTTATTGAGTTGAAGATTTATTACAAAATGCTGGATCACACAGCCAAAGAGCGTTTGGCCAATAACTGCATGCTGTAGCAGGCCAAAATACAACAGCAAGAATTATTATAATTATATGTGTTGTGAGAAAATGATGTACTTACCGCCAAGACTCTGTCTCAGTACCGCAGTAATTCTGACAAAGCTGACACATGACCGTCATTTTGGGATTAGTGACTGCTGAGTCGAGCTGCAGTGACTTCACAGACCAAGTGTTTTTGGTTGTGTCTGTGCAACACACTAACGAGAGCTGTGGGTGGCTGAGTAAAGACTGAGGCCTACTGTATATGAGACACCTGGTTCAACAAGCTTTAATAAGTTTAAAGGAAGCCAATTACCTGATTTCTTCACTCACAAAAACCCTATAACAGTTACTGTACCTTCATGGGCAAGGATGAAAGAATTAAATCCTGAGCTCAACTGTTGCTCTCTTTGAAATATTCACTTGAGGCGGGGAATTCTGGGAGATGTAGGAAATCAACACTGCTAACTGGGAATGTACTAACAAGTTTAACCTCAAGGTATGCACTATACAGCAAATACTGATGTACAGAGCATTGGTCAAACGCATCCTCCAGTCAATTGGGATTTTGGAACCTGGCTGGAGGTATTTCAAAATAGTGATATCAGCTAAAGATGTTGTACAGTAAGACGTAGCTTGTAATAGTTCTTCCCCAAGCTCATGGATGTAAACAAGGTCAGGCCTCTGTGCAGTCCAGTCAAGTTACTTTCCAAGTGACAACTTAAAAGTGGAGCCAATCCGAAAGTGCTTTCTTGTAATTCTCTGTAATAGCCATTAGCAAGAGACTCCACTGCTTGCAAAAAATAACTCTTACTATTTAGAAGTCTATGAGATATATAGTGCTATAATAATCTATAATATGTATTATCTCAGTAAACATAGCAATCCCTAGTTTCAAGTCTTCGCCAATAAAGCATTCATTTTGTAAAGTCCGGTTGTATTTAGAGTAAATTAGACTTTAAAGCAGCATATACTTCATCTCAGAACCCTTTCTTGTGTTAAGTGCTAATTATCAAGTGTTGCATGCAAAAACACGCTGTGGTGAATGTGGTAAACAAGATACCTGCTACGCATCAGCATGTTAGCATTGTCATTGTGAGCATTATAGCATTCTAAAGTACGCATTTACCTCAAAATACTGCAATGTATGTACAATGCATTGACATTTACATATCTGGTTTGGTTCCTTGGTAAAAAGAACAATAAGGCTCAACTTGGACTACTACCCAAATTACACATTATTAAAGCCATTTGTAAGAAAAACGAAAGAACTTAACGTTCTTTATGGGCATGCGGGTGTTCTCCTACTTTTTATGTTTGATGCAACATCTAAAGTTCCAATTATTTTTAAAACTACCGTGTCCCAAAGCAGAAAAAACAGTGCTCATGAAAAGGGGAGAATTGTGATGGATATCTGTATTAGGGAGCTTCTCTGCTGCTGATACTTCACTTTACTCTCGAAGCAGCATGACAACCATCAGTGTGATCCCTTATTTTTTTTTCATTTTCACAAAAAGAAGAACTGCTGAAAACATGTCTTTTAAATGGAAGAAGACAGCGTGAAACTGGCATTCATCAGCAAAACAGACATCAATATGTTTCTGATCACACACATGAGAACAGTCAGTGACCGTCCGGTAATAAGTGCCACATCACAGGGGAAATTTACAAAGGGGTTGCATTTGATCGAATAACAAATGCCTTACAAATGTCTTTGCAAATGTTAAGCTCCTGGTTGCTTTTGGCATGAACCGCACACTGTGATTACTATCAGCGGTGTGTCTGCAGCGAATCCCACAACACAGGAGCCCACATGCTAAACGCTGGCCCGTGCACTCCCCCTGGAGACTTTAAAAGCAGACTTAAGTCAAGATTGACTTTCTATGACCTTGTTATCTTTATTTGGCAGTATCCGATTGCAACTACTGGGACCATCAACCCTTCCCCACAGCGAGTGAAACTGCGATTCACACACGTGAGAAATATGGGCCTATATCACGCACAGCAGCTACTTGGACAAAGCCCAGAAAGCCTCTCTCCTGCTAGCTGTTTCTTCCCTTGCTCGCTGAAGAAACCCCCACTCAATCTCTCTCTTTACTTTTCTGTCGCTTTATACTAAGGGAGAATTATTATTTTTCCATCTCAAGGACTGCACAAAAAAAAGGGAAAACGTCCTCCCACGCCTGGGCCGTCCTACTCATCTATCCTCAACTCTATTGCATTGCACTTTTCTCTCTCAGTGTGTCTTTTACTCCCTTCCACCTCCACAATTGCTTGTCCCCCTTTCAATTACCCTCCCTTCTTTTTCAACTCATTTCTTCTCCTGGCTGTCTCCCTCTGGTTCTCATGGGTTTGTGTGTGGAGACTGGACTGCTGTCTGTGCAGAATTAGTAGGTGAAGCTGAAAACGGATTAAGGGGCCAGAATCCAGGGAGTTCACTAATGGGAGGACTGGCTTGGCTGCCTGCTGCTTCTGGCCATCAGCTGATGCCAATTATGTGAAGGAGCCACAGCTGGCCTGGTCTGGCAGGGCCTGGCCTATATGAGGTGCTGTCTGGTCGAAAGTCTCCCCCCTCCTCCTCCCACTTAGAGGACAGATAATGGCGACCAATCTATTAGAGGGGCTTGCATAGGCTGACAATATAAGTAAATGAATCCACAAGTTGATAAATAATTTGATGATCATTTTGAAAACGATTTAACTTGTGTATCGAGAGACACTTCTAAACATTGAATGGTTCCAGAGGATTGGATTGTAATTGTGATGGGCATTCCAAACCCTAAATCGGAAATAAAATGATCAGCTTAATTTATACATTGAATTGTTTCTTGTAACCCTAAAAAAGAAAGTAAGCGGTGTAAATTGGCTGATCTAGAGTCATAAACAACATACCACATCATTTATTGAATCTGTTTGTGATGAGATGATCATAAATACATCTTAGGGTTTACTGTACACAGAATTCAGGGTTACACTCAGGATATTCCATTGTTTTGACTCAATAAAGACATATTTATTTTACTGATTGTGACTTTTTTCCAGTAACTTTTAGATTCAATTCCACCTTTGCTGACATTGTTCTTACACACATCGCACAAATGTTAAAGGAGCCGCCTGAAGATGAAGGTGTTGTAAGGTTGCTGTGACCACCTGACAATAATACACAGAACAGTTCAGAGGCATGGTGGTTTGTAAGTACCATTTAAAAGACTTTAAATGTCTCATTTTGTTTTCAGCCTTGCAGGAGTTGTCTTCTTGCACAAGCATTAGGTGGCTGTGTGGGTCAATGTTGTCCGATTTATACACAACAGATGCAACAGTTCTTTAATTTTGGTCAGAACTCGACTGTACAGTTAAGTGTTTAGAAAACATCTTTGCAATGCGATAATGTATCTAACTTTCAGCACGTGCTTTCACTTCATCAATGAGTGTGTGGGCCTCGATAGCCTTCACTGTAAAAAGGCGAAACTGTGAAAATTTGACAAATTATTTAATCTGATGTAACTGCAGTCTATAGCCCATGAGGTTCATATTAACCCGTTAGTCAAGGCCTGAAAGAAACAGAAAATGTTAGCTTAAGCAGCAACTGTCGAGCCTAGATTACATTCTGTAAAGTGTTATGTGTTTGAACACAACTGTGATACAGAAATGTCATCTACAGCCTAAAGAAATGGTAAGTTGATGATAGAATGTGAATTGGGGGACTTTTTACCCCTTGAATGAATCAGTAAAGGGTGAAGAAGTATAATTACAACATCTTGGGTAAGGATACACACAGAATGTACTACTGTATCTACATACCTTGTAAATCTTGTTGCCTTCTCCCAGTTAAAAGGTGCAAAGCACAAGAAAGGACAAAAAAAAGACGCTTTTTGCATAACAGGTCTACTAGTTTGGCTTTTATTAAACTCTTTTCACTTCAGTGATCTTCTCCTGATGGTGATCCAGTCAGTGAAACAGCAGCTCTATGTGACTCATCCCTTACCAAACAGTAAATCACATAAATCCCCTTCCTACTGACTTTGACCCCTGCCACATTTTGCTCCACTCTCCATGGCCAAAAGTAGAACATGTGGTCTTGGTGGAGGACTTAAAGGGAAGAGTGTCCTCCGGATGGTTGGCAAGTACCGGACAGACTACTGCAGAGCAATTACACTACATTTCAACTTCATGTGTGAAAATAAACACTGCTGAGAACAAGAAAACCATAAAGTGACACATACAGCTAAATTAAATCTTTCAGAATCAGTAAGTGACAAAATCTAAACCACAGAAGGGTTTTTCACCAAAGCCATTTAACTTTCAACTTATTAAAGAGGATCATTGTAGAACCACATTATTGTAAATAACAGAAAAAACACTCAAAGTTTTATTCTTAGCGAAAGCGTGTACAAAAAATGTTGCAAAGAGAAAACATTTTTAAATAGGAGATCTTTCCCTAGTTGAACCCAGACATATATGCATTATTACATATCTTTTATTAGGAATAATTATTTGCAGAGAAACAAGAGAAACTTTCTGATTAAAAGACAAAAACCTCACATTGAAGGTGCAATTTTGTCAATAAACTTTGCCATTTTGACATCCCGCTTAGACAGTCCTCCACAGTCATGTGTGGTCAATGTAATCTGGACCTGTGAGGAAGCATACAGATTGTTAGCAATCACAAAGCAACAATATGCAATCAAAAAAAGGCAATCACATTTCTTTATTAGAATTAACATTTTCATAGTGCATTTTCTCTAATTGACAAATTTAGGAGCATATCTGTCAAAGTAAAAATATCAATGAACTCACTTATAATTGAGTTTTAGAATGTGATCAGGTTGATTACATTGACAGTACATGTTTGGTCTCTGTGTGACATAACTGTAATGAAGTTGTGTCAATTGAGAGTTATTTGTTAGAAAATGCGAGAAATACAGTGTACTTCCAACCCCATGACCAGCATGCTGCATTTGGCTCCACCCATTAAGTTTGACTCAACCAATGAGGTTATTCCATGGAGAGCAGCTTCGGCCCAGAAAGAAATTCACTTCTTAATATAAAGAGCCAATAAAACAGAACAGAGCATGAAGGAATATTAAAAGAATATTAGCAGAAGCTTTGTATACAGCATCTATTTTGTCGAATATCTGTCGAAGTAAGATTTATGTGAGAGTGTCTGGTGGAAAGTGCTGCGGGGGCCCAGAGACCTGTAGCACCACCGTTCTACAGCCACTTTAATAAAGAGTGGATTAGGAGCAGCATTCCTGTCAGAGCGGCCCGGTCCACCACACACTAACTCAGTGGCTACAGCCTAATGCTGAGAGATTTTCAGGGACTGGGTTTGTCATATCAACCGCTACTTTATTTCTGAGGCACAGAAAGTGAGAGTGTGTGGGGTTGAGGAGGGGAGGTAGAGATATTTGCAGAGCTTTTCACAAGAAAAAACGATGGGATTAGAGTGAGAAGCTACTGCGTATTCCCCTCATTCTGTCTAGCAGAGTGTTTCAGGCTTTGAGTGGAGATCTCTCCAGAAATAGTGAGGATTGTTTGACATGAAAAAATCTGACTTTATCCACGGTCGATTGATCTCGGCTTGTCTGTAATTTGTCATAAGCCAACTGTAGCATTTCAAATAGGGCAGTGACTCAAACATATCACCGCGATAACACTGTTTGATTCTCCAAGCCGTGATTTCTGTAATGGATACTAAACAAATGCAGCTCTGCAAGTGACTCCTCATTCACAATTACATAATGTGGAGAAATGTATTACCTTATTATAAACATTGAACCATTCTGGGTGGTGGTTCATCTTCTCTGCCTGCAGAGCCACTCGAGACATGAAGCCAAATGCCTGTTAAAAGAAACAATCAACTGTCAATCAAAAACTATTCAGGTATTCCTACCATTTAAAACTGCATAGCTGTTACCCCAACAAAAACTTCTCACTGTGACAAAAAGTGCCATTATACCATGAAATGATTAAGTATTTACTCAACTTTTGCTAATAAGGTCAAAATCAATGATTCAGTATCGTTAGATGTAAGGCTACAACTAGAATAACCATTCAATTATTTCTTGATTAATTAATCCGGATTAGGGATGTGGTCTGCAAAATTTGTGAAATATGTGCGTTGAAACATCCCGAAGGTCAAAGGTGTCCTCTTGAAATGTCTCGTTTTGTTCAACAAACAATGCAAAACCGGAATACATTCACTATTAAAGAACATTAAATAAACCAGAAAATAACATTCTCTTATTTTAAACATGATGAAAATGATTATTAAAATACTCCAAGAAGTAGATTATTTTCACTGAATAACTAATTGATGAATCAACTTCTATGTGCAGCTGTAAAAAATGTTTTTGAATTTGTAGCTGTAGACCTACGGCAAGAGGAGCAATGCTGCCACCTGAGGCGCAAAGAAGCACACAACGCCGTTTCACTGCCAGTCGAAAAATCCTCATGAAGTTTGTGAATACTTCTACACCCACTGCAACATAAGGAGCACACACAGCATGCAGGCACACACTCCGAAACATACACACTCTTCATATTTCAGGTTTGGCATGTGACTCTCTCCAATCACAGGCCATCCAGGGAGTGATTATGGTTATTCTAATTATCTACAAAGAGAAGAGTGAAATCCCTCGTCATGCCCACTGTGAAGAGAGAGAAGAAAAAAAAAAAATCAGGTAGACCTATTTCAGAGCAATTTCCCACTGCAATCTCAATTAAGCCCCTAAATACTTCCTCCCTGTCTAATTAAATCAACTGAAAAGCCATTGTTTACAGACCATGGCTGCGGCCCCTTCCACCACCTGACATGACGAAACAGAATTACTCCCACAAAAGAGTTGCGTTTAGCCTTTTTAGTGCGTTGTAACCAATTTCCGAGCCGTCCTGTTCGGTGCCCATGCAGCGCGGAGCGTGTAACACGATCGGCAGCTTGATCAAATTGGTTATCAAGGAAACCATCTCCTGATCAATTTAAGTAATTGGCATATTCCTGCAACTTGACCCCACTGGCACCAATTTGGAGACTGAGGCGGTCTGCTTTTTCTCAGTTCTCATTGGCCCTAATGGAGATGGCTAAGCAGCCTGTCATGTCAGGTGTTGTCCAAACATGCCGTCTCTCTCTCAGGGCCAAGCTCAGGCTAATCTGCGGCTGAGGAACATTGAGTGACAGGTAAAAGGATCCTGTGTGAACACTTAAAGGTTCCTGCATATTGTCCCATTTCAAAACACCATGTTCTTTCAAAAAACTATTTCCAGCCTTGACTCTGTTCGGGAACAAAAACTCATCCTCTTGGCATATCAACATTCTCACAAGTGGCCAAACTTGGGTTAAGAATATGTACACAGTTTTTTTTATTAAATTACATAATTAATCATTTTCATTATTCTTCAGACCTTGCAGTCGCAGATGAAAATTATGCTTGTTTAAATTGAAGGTGTACAGTTTTATTATTGCATTATCCATATCGTCTTATCTCTGATGCAAAAAGCGAGCCTGCCGGTCTGCATTGGTTAGTGTCAATAACAAGCTAACATATTTGGAATGTCAGAAATAAATTATATCACTGTTGTCATTTCTACTGTTGTGTGCAGATGGCGTTTTGGATCATAAGTCAGATCAATTTTCTTGCCTTATTCTGACTACATATTCTTGTAATGGCCTATATGTTAGCCGATAAGTAACAAAAGCAAATTGCCACACTGAAATTCCAAGGCCATGTTAGGTATTTGTAAACTGTAAAATCTGTGTTTGGGTTAGGAAGCCTTATCAAAACCATTCAATTACATTAGTTGATACTGCATAATCAGAGTCATTGTTATCAGGAAAGAAATGTAATGCTTTTTACATTTCTTAACAGAGTTTTAGGATTTTGGCCTGCAGTATGCTGATCATGGCCATGTACAAGACTGTAAGGATATACCATTTCACTGGAACAGTTTTATATTTCCTGCTAGAGACAAACTAAATTCAGGCTCCTGACCTTGATCAGCATGTGTGAATAATGGGTGTACCTCTTTAATACAGGGAGGATCCCTTTTAATACTACATGTCTGCCAACTGGGTCACAGCACTTTAAAAGATACATGATCACAATAGTTGCAGACTCACTGACATAATGGCGGGTGTGCAACTACAAACATCTGCAGTCACATCTGTATGATACGATTTCATAGACTTCCAAACTTGGCAGGAGAAGGAAATTCTAGTCCGGACAAATAATTGCACACTTCAAACCAGTTTTTATTCAAAAAGTACATTTATCTTCCAAAGCCAGCTCATAGCATGATGAAGTTTGCCAATGATTAAGAGTGAATGCTGTAATAGAAGTGTGTTTTTTTATTTGCATTTGATTGACAGTGGACCAACCCCGACCAGAGCTTACACTCATTATCCAAACTTCAAAGTTGGGCAGAAAACGCAATGCATCAAGAAAAATGTCACACTTCCTTTAAAAATTACATGTCCACGTTTGAATCTCATTGATGTGCAAACAAACCACATAGTGCAATGCAATTTGATGGGAAAAGGAATGTGAAACAGAAGAAGTTCAGCCTGTATGCAACCTGAACTCTCATGTACCCGGGAAGACAAAAATGAGGAGAGAAAAATAACATGAAAGCAGTAATCTCTCACTACAAAATTAATTTGAGTTGAATGTATCCAAATAACCTGAAAAGGCGTGAAAAATTGCCTTACAGGCGGTGGTCCCTCGGGGGCAGTAAGGAGAGTAGCAGCAAGACACAATACTGGCGAAGTGGCGGTGCTATGTCTGTCACCTGTAGGTCATCTCAACACCCTCCACTTGAACTAAACAAGGAAATAAAACCGATCCTCAACTCCCAGCTGAGGTCTTATGTCAACAGAGGTCAAGGACTCTCCCTCTCAAAGTGCTTTGTTTACACCATTTGTATTGTCCGCGCCACACTTCTCGAGCCAACAGGTCAGCCAGCCAGTCGGTCATCTCTCCATTCAGCCAGCCAGCCGTTCTCTCCAAACTGGCCCAACAAGCTGTAGCTGTCAGACTCAGATAATTTGATATGACATTTCGCAGGCCCCCATCTCAAATAATCAGAAACACCAGACGGCAGGCCCCCACTTTGCCCCTTTCTCCGTGCACCAGCTTTTGAGGAGCCGATTTGGTGCTATTACTGCATGATTGTCATACAACACTGGATGAGACAATTTGACGTCGGAGCAGAGTGGTGTTCTCTCTCTCATTGCGGCCGTGGGCTGGAATACAGGACTCAGTTTCAAACACATGTGTCTGTTATTTACAGATCGGTTTTCCACCGCTGCGCTGTCCAGGGGCTTAGAAACGCCCGCTCTGTCTTGCCAGGACTAAGTGCATGCAGATTGTGTCTACTCCTACTTGCCTCTGATGGACACACAAATGCACACTGATGCATGTACGAATGCACATACGCAAACCTTCTCAGCATACACACAAGGATGTGTCGACACACACATATGAAGACAAGCCGCTTCTCCACTATTACACACCACCGTGAATACCAGATGATTACCCTGCAAGCCCCATCATCATCCGCGTCAGCAGCCTGGAAAACCTTCGCTCCTCCGCAGTGAAAGGCAAGAACACTGTGAATTGCACGGTGGTGGTGGAGGTGGTGATGATGATGTCGACCACACCTCTTATGTCTAATTTCTCTACTTTCCCCAACAGCTCCTCACAAGCTTCCAGCTGGCCGTTATAAGGCTGCCTGCTTTGACATGTAACTTAAAGCAAACTTTTGAATAATTATGAAGCAAAGCTGCCAAGCGCTGGAATTCTTCCAGGCAGTAGAAAGATCTCTGCTGGGCATGTATTATATCACACATTTAGGTTCATAAAGTTGTGAAAAAAAGACAAGAGCTTCGAATTTGATAACTCAAATTCCATGGCAAAGATGATGCAGACTGTGACTAAAATCCTAAGTAATATATGTCTGTGCAAGTCAGCGCCTATTTATGTAACAAGTGTCATGTAATGCTCAGGCATGACGTTAAGGCCAACTTATGCAAGCCCCTCATTAACTGTAGGGTTACCAGCGAGGGCTTAAAAAGACATTGGGCTCGTCAAAAGACAGCAGACATCAGGGTCATCTTAGCTTACCCAAGCACTGATAGCCAGATTATCTAACCACCTCCGCTGGGGCGCCACACCTCACTGCTTCCCTGCAGCCATTTTCACAAGACGTGATGAATGTGTGATGCCTCCAGTTCCCAGGGAACGCTCCATTTTGGAGAGCAAGGTGGGAACTAAACACCACTGAGCTGATTAACCGGCCTCTCGCTGTGAGTAAGGGATATGGTCTGAGCGCTTGTGTAAGGTGATTATGTATACATGTGTGTTTAAACACTAGGGTTTAGATCTTTAGTTTTAAAGGCTGGACGACTATTGTGCCTTTAATATAACTTTTTAAACACTTTATGCTTTTTTGCGTTTCCACCATTTCTGGTGCAACACCGTTTGTGTGTGTGTGTGTGTGTGTGTGTGTGTGTGTGTGTGTGTGTGTGTGTGTGTGTGTGTGTGTGTGTGTGTGTGTGTGTGTGTGTGTGTTTGTGTAAAGAAGGAGGGGATGGCTCTGAAAGTTTGGTTTACCCAGGGGCTCAGTTTTAGTTGTAGGACAACTTATTCAACACAAGCAGAGCAAGGCCGGTAACGAGAGGCAGAGGCTTGAAGGAGATTTGGTGGAGAGGGAGCCCCCCACTGAATATAAAAAGGGGGCTCAGTCTCAGACAGCGGAGGGAGCTGTCTGAACAACAGCAGCGCTCTCCTCAGTCTCAAAATTGGACCTTAAGTCCTGAAGCTGTGTGGACGCTGCAGCCTTTTCCCGTGTAATGCGGTTATTGTCTGTGGTCAACCACACTTCGGCGTGTCAATTAAATATTTATTTTATTGCATTATATCACACAAATATGAATATAAATGAACACACTTTCCTAGCTTTTAGATATCTGTAAGATTGATTGCTGACCCATTCCAACTGATTTCCTTTTAAAAAAAAGAGTACATTTCTGCACTCACAGACATTTACCTTGTTAAACTTTTCTATTCTTAGGTTAAAGATAGGTCCAGTTCACTTTGTAGGAGATAATACCAAGCCATTTTTCATTCTCAAACGCAACTATTGAGACATTTTTCCCATCGCTGTAAGACTGAATGATTGTTGAGAAAGACGAAATGCCATCATTGTCAACTTGAGCTAACACACACCAAACAGTTGAGAATGCACAGCTCACCTCTCCTACACAAACTGCATCTTTAGGCTAACAATTTCACTTGTATCGCGTAAATGTTTCCACATTGTCCACCAAAACATAAAGCAGATGGTCATCAGTAAACATACATAACATAAGGCTTAAAACGTAAACAATATCAGGGACTGCAACTTAACATTATTCAAACGAAAATGTACAGTATTAAACAGATGTTTCCACATATGATTGCAGGGATTTTCACTGACCAAAGTGACTCCAGACAGAGGATTTCACCTCTCAAATCTGATTAAACATCACTGGACTTGATGAGGAAAATAACTCAGTTACTTTTCAGACCACTGCAACCATCAACGCACAGTTTACCCACATGCCACAGATAAATTAGCTGCTATAGCATCTAACACTTTCCACTTGCTGTAATCATGGAATATAAACTTAGAAATCAAGCTGTCATGTTCTTTTTGAGTTAATTTGCAGCTATGAATGTCCCTGTGTGTCATGCATTTAGCTCCACTTCAACAAAGTGCCACTGTAGATTTGCATAGCCATAGACATGCCTCTACCGCCCCCTAAAGACCACAAGAGGAAGTGTTTAAACTCACAGTGGGGATTTGTTACTCTCATTATAAACTCCCGGGGATCTGATTTCTTCAAGCCCATCACTCGCAGATAAGTGGCCAATGGAAATCAGCAACCATGTCGCTCCTCAACTCCATTCTCCCCTAGTAAATGCCCTTTAAGAACAGCCATGAAAAACAAAGCTAGAGTATGTAAAAATACATGTAGGGAGAATAAAAGACAGTGAAAAAGAAGAACAGAGAGACAGACTGAGAGAGAGTTGCCAATATGTAAAATTGGAACAACATGAGCCCAATAACATGGGGCACAGAATGGGAATAAGAGACAGAAAAAGGCAGAGATGGAGAAAGGAGGGTGGCAAAAAAGAAACAGAAATGCACATCGACCAGAAGGAATGATGGGGTTGTTAGTGGTTTGTGAACCAGATGAAACATTTTAACCAATTTGATTGTTTGTGAAAGAAATCATTCTGATCGAAACCCCAATTGCTGCCAACTGGACGCCTGGCATGTCTCAGGGTAATGCAGTCTGACATGTTGGGGTAAGAGGAGAGGCTTTAGAGCCATGAGGAGTCGATGGGGGAGGTCAGCGCTCGCCCCCCGACTTCAAACACGGGGAAGTGTAAAAACAGACTATGTTAGGGGCTAAAACAACTAACGACAGGATTAGAGGAAGTCCGCTAAGTGGTCTTGTTGAGATGTTGCAGTTTACGTCGTCAATACAGGGCTGAGGAAAGTAGTAAGCTGCCTACCAATACTGTAACAAAATCAAATGTAAAGGCAAAAGTTTAAAATGTTCAAAAGTCAGATAAGCGTAATGAAAATGGACTTGGGGACGAGAAAAGTTCACAAAAGCAACAGGTACTATGGTCGCGATAATACCAGAGCAGGATGCATTTGTCAAAAAAGGGCTGAAGAATATTTGAAATTTAAAAAATAAGGGTAAGTAAGGAAATTTTGAGTTTTGAGTATTTAAAAAAATACTATATCCTTTCTTCATTTCTCAACTAGATTGTTTTAAAAACAATTGTTTCAAAAGTTTCAAGTTATTTTATAACAACCAATCAGGACTATATAGAAAAATAAACCTAGCAAAACACACACATTTTAAAAGTATGTTCTACCTAACTGCACAAGTTTTGTATTTTTGTAATATCATGTTGGATTGGCCATTTCCAGGGTTTGACGGAAAAAAAAACATGAATTGATTCTAGGAAAACATGCTCATATTCCTTAAAGTATCCTTTTGGTATGGCAATACTGTATAGATATCTTACAGTATTGGTATAGTATTGCACCATTGGAAACATTTTTTAAAAAAGGAGAGTAAAAACCAGGATTGGGGCAAACCTGTCCATTTCGTTTTCCAACTACTTAAAAAAACCACTTGCACTAAAATACAAACAAGTTACTAGTTTTGTTATACCAATAGAAAGTAACAGATCAGCAGATTTGTTACGGCTTTAATACTGTCCAGCACGCCCTGTCATAACTAGGGCCCAATACTCAACCAATTAATAATTAGGAAAAAAGGGCCTTTTTCATCTTAAAAACAACCTTTAAACGTCAGCAGTGCTCTACTTTGCAGGTAGGAACCAACAGAATCCAACGCAAGCAGAGAGGAACCTGTCTGCTGCTACACCTGCAACCAATCAGGGTGTAAACACAGATGAATTTGTGTTTCCGATGGTTAGCAAGATGGTCGTGTGTCTGGCGGTCTGCATTCTGATCCCCACCAAATAAACCTAGAGCCACTTTACAACAACCCCCTAAAGACCAGAGCAGCAGAACGCAGAGGGCAACTGATTTCCTCCAAAAAAGAAATGACAGTTTGATAGCAGACTCTACCGGCCGTCTGGAAAAGAACACTGAACCAGATGTCAGCTGCCAGTGTATGCTTGTGTTTTTTCTTTCACAATGAATTTAATTAAATCCCATAGAAAAACTCTTATCAGCTGCACAGTTATGCAGATTATGTCATTTGTTATGATCCCTGTGATTAGGTATGATTGGTAATCATGTCAATAATGCCAAAATTGCATTATAAACTAACAAAAAAGGGTCATAATCTGCTTGTTACAGGGTTCTTATAATACTTTAAAATTGCTGCTCGCTCATTGACATTTATGTCTGTGAAAGCATCATGGTCTATAATAGTATAGTTCTAATACATTAAATGTAATATTATAAAAGCATTATTGTGTGATTAAGTGACTCTTAGTAATCACTGTTTGCTTGAAGTAAAGATTTATTTTACCATGTTGTAAAACATGTTGTCTTGCATAGATTTAAAGATCTTTTCTATTTATTTAAAGCAACCAACAAACACTAATGACCCTGTGATGCATTATGAAGGTGAATATGATGCAAAAATATGACCAAAACTCTTCACAACAAAGGAATAATAATACACTATGATCCCGGAAAAAAATGGTGTGTGTCAGTGAGTGACTTCAATGATGAAGTGTCATGATACCTTATAAAAATAAATCAAACGAAGGGCCAAAATAACTTAGAGCAAGTCAACTTACATTTACTCACACATGTCAGAGGTACATCAATATAAATACACACCTGATTAAAGGTTTTGAAGTGAAGTTCTTTGAAGATGGCATCACGGCCCTTCACCTCCACCCATCCCGTGGTACTGAGGTCTTTCACCTGCTGATCCCGGTCTGCAGGGGACAGCCAGTGGGAAGACTGGACACAAACATACACAAAAGTACTAATGTTTACAAATTCATTTAGTCAATCTTATTTATAACTTTGGAACAACTTATTCTGTGATAATTCTCTTTTTCTGAATCTGCTGTGGAGTGCTCTATAAAAGGTGTATTTAGTGTTGTTTATCTTATCTTGTAAACTAAAATGTTAAGCATCAAAAAACATTATCAGTGTTTCTTGATGCTTTTTTTTTAATCTAACATAACGTCAATTTTATCAAATAGTTTTGATTTAGAAAAGGAAGTGTCATTATACTGAACTGTCATTTTCATTGTAGCCGTTAGGGTTACCTGGGTGTTAATAGTGCTGTGTCCCCAAGGTGGCAGTCTAGCATCAATAATGTGTACTTTAACCATGCCATGTTAAACAGTTGAATAAATGAAAGAAATTAATACTATTTTACTGTAAGAGCGTGATCATCATAAATATGAGCTTGAATTCCCATCTGTACATTAGATAAGCACACTGAACGTCATTATCATTTCTGAATCTGTTAAATATTGGCTTTCTTGTTTGCTCACACTAAATGTTATATAAAAACAGGCCTTAATTGTCTGACTTGTTACAACCACTACACAATTCGGCACGTTAATAATCGCAAATGCACACATAATAGGAGTCCCAAATGATTAAATATACAGAAATGAAGACTCACTCTGTTAAAATGTGAACTTAATATTGCATGCAACTTGTGTCGATCAAAATATCTAAGTTCCGAAACTATTCAAAAGCTCCAGAAATGCTGCTGCAAAAAACAAAAACAAACATAGGTCATCTTACAGGTAGGCATGAAAACACTGAATTCAGAGCGTTTTGAATGGAGTTTTGAATATTTGTTTCGCATGAATAACGATGCCGTCTTCCATGGAACTATGGACACTTGCTTCCTCAGAGCCTATACGTGTGAGCATTTCTTACCCGCCTCATGAAATTACACCGAGTGCTTAACTGCAGCTTCATATTGTGAACAGGTTAGGATGCTAATGCTAACGTACTGTGTCTGCAGCCCTCACCTCTTTAGACGAGTGATTCTTGCAGAGCCCAGGCAGCATTAGACTGCTCCGCATGAACACACGGTTACAGGGCCTCAGCCTACACATTAATACAGACATAACTGACCCTGTGACAGCAGTTATCCTCTTTCCAAAACCACCTGCTCCCCTTTGTTTTCCTTTCCTGTCCTCACACACTTTACCATAGCTGTTCGGTTAAATGCCTGATTAAAATCCCATATGTTCTAAGGAGTCTGGCTGGGTATGGCTAAATTATAACTCAATACAGGTCTTGCAAACCAGATCTTCTCGTCAAAGCTTTGGCAATATTATATGGGATTATGGTCATACCAATAAAGCTATTAGAATTTAATTTATTTGATAATGACAACATGCAGTGGTGGAAGAAGTAATCAAGTAGAACTACTCCAGTGTACACTCCAAGTACCCATTGTGCGTAATAGCTCAATTCAGTATATGGAATATTATATTTGATGCATTAATGTGTTCATCACAGCTGGATTACAACTGCTGGATATCTTCATCTATAATTAAATATCATAATTGATCATATATTGCATTAGCTAATCATGTTAATGTGTAAAGTAACTACAAAATAATTTAGTGTAATCATTGAGTACATGTTCTTATATTCATTACACCACTGACATGTTTATAAAATGTTATAGAGCTCCTGCAGATGATGTCATATATGCTGGTCACGTGACGAGATACGACAGGGGCAGCCATTTTGGCAGTCATCGCGGCAGTAAATTGACAGGCACTGGCAGACTGTCAAGGATGGTGGATAACTGCTGTGCACCAGGTTGCACAAATAGGCGTGGGAAAAAGAAAGGTGTATCGTATTATCGCATTCCTAAAGACGCGGAGAGGAGGGAGAAGTGGATTGGAGCGATTAAAAGAGCCAGGAGCCTTCAGAAAAAGACTGAAAGATGGGACCCCCCGGCCGTTGGCTTTCGCTTATGCAGTGATCACTTCATATCAGGTGGGTGAAGGAATACAGTACAATGCTACAAAAAGTTTCTGGTCAGTTTAATTAAATTTAATTAGTTTAATTTAAGAAGTAGCACCCAGTTATTATAGCTAACGGACACTGTGATGTCCCTTTTTAACTCAACAAGTGTGGCTCTGGCGCAGCCTAGCCAGTTAGCAAGTTAGCTTGTAGCAAGCTAGTGGTAAACAAACCCGTGTTGAAATATTCCTTCTTATTTTGTAGGGAGAAAGAGTGATAATCCGTTGAGTCCGGATTTTATCCCCTCAATTTTCGATTACCTTCCATCTCCAGAGAAGAGGAGACATAAAACGAGACTGGAGGTTTTTAACAGAAGGCAGAAGGCTAAACTGCACAAAGTAGAGCAGGCAAAGATATCTGCAGAAGCCATCCGTCAAAGGTGGGTAGATCAAACTCCTGTCTGATTACATGTTGGGTCTACTTGTGATCGGTGTGTTATTCAGATTATTTTATTTCAAATAGTTAACTGCCGTGATATGGTTATAAACAATAACGTCACACCAGTCATTTAATGAAGGCTAATATCATATGATTTCCATTAAACATGTCAAACTGTAAACATGTAAACATGTCAAACTGCCATCAGTATTGTATGCATGAAAGCTTATTTTGCTGCTTCTGTGTTTTCATCAGGACATCAACTGATGCAGCCCCAGAAGACCATATCACAGAGCCTTTGAAGGAGCCCCCCATCACAGATCCGTTGGAAGACTCAGCCGATGATCCTGTCCAGCCTGAACCAGTAACACCACCATGCACCTCTGAAACCTGCTGTACCCGCATCCAGAGTCTTGAGCAAGAATGCCAAGCTCTAAGGGCTGAAAATGTGTTGTTAAGGGAAAAGATTAATAGGAAGACCCTGACAGAGATTAGTTTAAATAACAATGATAAAAAGGTGAATGTCCTCACTGGGCTGGCAACCTATGCATGTCTCATGACCATTTTTCAATATCTGGCTCCATTTCTCAAAGTTAAATCATCAATAACATGTTTTCAACAATACATGTTGACTTTGATGAAGCTTCGAATGAACTTAACATTTGACTTTTTGGGTTTTTATTTTGGCATCGACCCAACTACTGTCTCCAGGCACTTCAAAAACTGTGTTAATTTGATGTATTGTAGACTGGTGCCAAGCCTAGTGGTGTGGCCTGAAAGAGAATCTTTAAGAACATCTCTTCCATATGTATTTAGAAATGGTGACTACGAGAAGACTGTTTGTATCATTGATTGCTTTGAAATATTTCTAGAGAAACCAAGTAGATTGCGACCCAGTGCGCAGTGTTACTCAAGATACAAATCACATCACACCATGAAATATTTAATTGCCATTTGCCCTCAAGGTTCAATTTGTTTCATTTCTACTGGATGGGGAGGTCGCACCAGTGATAAGTTCATTACAGAACACAGTACTTTTTTACCTAATATTCTCCCAGGGGATGTTGTTTTGGCAGACAGGGGGTTTCTGGTGAAAGAGTCTGTTGAAAGGTGTCAGGCTGAATTAAAAATTCCAGCATTTACTCGTGGAAAAACACAGTTAGATCCTGCTGACATAGAGAATACAAGATCTCTAGCCTCTTTAAGGATTCACATCGAAAGAGTCATAGGAGTACTTCGTCAGAAATATACTATCTTACAAAGCACTGTGCCAATAACTTTCACCACCCATGGCTTTAGTTGACTTTCATTAAGCCTTTGGGAGTGATTAACCTATATGAAATTCCAAAACAGATAAATAAAGGTAAAAAACGCCAGCCACTTTGGTTGAGTACGATCAAAAATACAAACTAGCAAGTTACAGATGCACTGCAGTAGCTATCCAAGCTAAAAAACATGCTAACGTGACACTTCCGTAGCTAGCCAAGCTAATAAACAAACAATGCTAACGTGACACTGCCTATCAAACTGGAATAATTTAATACTTACCCTTGCAGTGATGATGCCGAAGTTTTTGGATGTAAGACTCCACAGTTGAATGTTGTTTACGAAGCCGGACTGACACCATTTGTAAGCCTCCAAGCTTTTGTACGCTCTGAGGGAGTCTCCTGAGTACACTGATGGAAAGCTTACAAGATAGCTGTGGATGTCTGCGTAGCGCAAGTCGGGTACATCGTCTTCAGAGCAGGAGGTTATGCTCTTGAAAAGCACACCGGGTGAATTATATGGGTCGCTTATATTTAATCTCTCTAATTTTGTACTATAAAGCCGAATTTCACTTGAATTAAAATGAGAAGTATACTCGCTCGGTAAGAAAACACTGGCACCGGTGGTCATGTTGACTGCCAAAATGGTGGCTCCCAACCAAAAGTCACGTGACCGCAGGAGCTCTATATTTAAGTTGCATTCTAAAGTATATGATACAGAAGATGAAGAAGATTCAACTTTATTGTCATTGCACAGAGTACAAGTACTAGGACAACGAAATGCGGTCTCTGCATTTGACCCATCCTAGTGTTAGGAGCAGTGGGCTGCCATTATGTACGGCGCCCGGGGAGCAGTGTAGATAACCAGTGTCTTGCTCAGGGACACCACGGTGGCACTTGGTCTTTCGGGGACTTGAACTGGTGACCTTCCAGTTCCCAGGCCAAGCCCCTATGGACTTCGCCACCACCGCCCTATACACTGGAATAACCTTTGTTGTTGTTTCTTTTTTATGATTTGTAAACGTATATAATTTCTGTAAGCACAAAATGATATGCATTGGAAAACATATTGTTCTTATTTTTTGATACTGTGAGCCATGTTCATCTCTCTGAATGTTTTCACATTTCCATACATCCCTACCTGTCTGCACAGCACTCCACCTTATAATAAAATATTACGCAGTTTGTCATAAATTGCATATTCATTGTATTGTTTTTTTTTAAATTATTTTGTATATTTATATTTGGTGAAAATACTTGTCTTTATTCTTTTTAATATTAAATACTTTTAAAATATATTTTCTCATAATCGTTCTATTTTTTATTTTCTCTTCCAACTTATTTTCTTATGTTGTGTTTATGTTTGCATCTCCATACACCGAAGAAAATTCATTTTATGTGTAAACGTACCTGGCAATAAACGGATAGAGATTCTTCTGATTCTGATGGTAGATATAGTCTTGTTATTCTTGTTGTTTTTTTAGGAAATTAGTCAACTACACTCCATTCAAGCTTTTCCCTAATGTGACCCAGCTCCTACCTCGCAATAACAGTTTTTTCTTCAGGAAAAAAAAATCTAATAAGAAAAAATATAATAGATACATTATTTATTATAAATCAAAATGGCTCACATACACTTATTTGTTCATCACACACCGAAAACGTCAGCAAATTAGCAACTGTTAAAACAAACTAAAGCGTTTACACCCAGTGACTTGCAGTCCGTCTGAGTTGTGTTTTCAGTCCTGATGCTCATGCTCCTGTCCCGGTATGAGCCAGCGGATGCTGTCCGTCCGCAAGATGGCGTACGTACTGAAGCCTGTGATGAAGAGGACAGAGAAGACCAGCAGCCAGTCGATGCTTTTCACCGGGACGCTAGGGAGTGGGCCGAGGCGGTCTGTATCCGTCACGTTTTTGTCAGAGCCGACATCAAACCCTTGAGCACAAAAACAACGTATATTTTTCAAAAATGTAAGTAAGTATTATGTCAGTTAATATTTGCATGGAAAGTGTTAATAGTAAACTACTAATAAAAATCTGTGGGTTTTTTTCAGAATACATACAGAATCCCAATGCTTTATAATACTGTAAACATTTTTTTCAAGCCCTTACTGATTTTGGGATTGTTTATTTAATTGCAGATATTTCAAATTGCCATTTGCACCATATTTTTATGATATATGTGAAACCCTAATATTTTTCAATACCATTATCCTAACTTATCTTATATTGAATCAAATAGATATTAGTTTTACTGCGTCTGATGACAACACACTTCTTTAATTATTTTAAATGATAAAACTAGTTTAGTGTGTACCTGTCTGGTTAGCAATGAAGGAGGTGAGCGTCTCCAGCGTTCGGTCCGTGTGGTTGAAGCGGGCCATGGGTTTGGCCCCCTGGAACAGCAGGATGTTGGGCACTGCAACAGTTCCAAATCTTGTGGAAAGGCTGGTGGACCAAAAATGGACACAAACAAGACACATGCCAAACATTTTTCAATAATCATGAAGTTTCTAAGACTATTTACACCTATAAGCAAATAGAAAACTGAATTTTTCGGTTTGCATTATGCACACCCACATATGCATTCTTTAATTACTCAGCAGTGGATAACCTTTTTCGATGGATATATGATCTAATTAGACAGTTAACTAGTTGCTATAAAACTGTGTTATAATTCTGCCAGGTATAAGCTCATTTTACTTTAGCCAGACCATAAAGAACTCATATACATTTGAAATTCCAAATGTCTTTATAAAGTTAGTTTTTACAACGCGATGGAGGATACAGATTAATACCAGAAGACAAATCACCTGCTGTGCTGCGAAGCATCCAGTGCCAGGAAATGCATGCTGGGAAAAACTCGGGGCAGGGCATTGAAATGAGGTGCAAGGCCAGCTGAGAACTGACACCAGGCAGTGAAGAAGAGCACCACGGAGCACTCTGTGCCGTTGGCATTTAGGAAGTCCATCAGGTCCTAAGAGAAGAGAGGAACAAAAACAAAGACTGAGGAAGGGATTAGCATCTCTTACAATGTCTGGAAACAAAATTATGTGGCACTCATACAGTGCAGAAAAGCACAAAAATGTAACATAAATCAAACACTTGAAATGGGTATACATCAATTTGATGAACCGTAACTTATACAGTGAAAATTTACCTCTACACCGACAGTATTAGGACTAAAACAATGAAGAAAAAATTATTCAACTTCTACTAGGATTAAGACACAATACAAAACACATTTTTAGTAGCCTTCCGATTGTAATGAATGGATGGATTAGGCATATTATGGCTTGTTTAATAAATGTGTCTTTAACATAAGAAAAATTAAGGAAATATAATTTGGAATTTAACAGTTCTGAAAGCACTCCTCCACCAGTGAGCCACAGAGGCATCATCATACCTGTGAAGCGTTGAGGACCTGTACAGTGAATTTGTCCACTCCTGTGGTGTTCCTTTTATCACAGTTCACTTTGTACGTCTTGGCGGTCTCTGTGGCGTTCTGCTCCTCAGTTGGCGTTGTGTCCGCACGCACTATGTCAAGAATGATCTACAGGTACACATTGAAAGAAAAGTAAACTTCTGAACTACTGCTCTTATGCCTGCACTTTTCACTCTGATCATTTAAACTGATCTTATCGTATTTTCATTAGCGATTTATTTACCAATTAACATTTTTATTCAATGATAAGTGGTTTACTTTATGTCCGAAAACAGCAAGAAACAAGCTATTCAAATTACATTCACATAATGGCAAAGAAATGCAAAAAAAATCAAAAGAGAAATCACACTGACATTGGAGAATCTGTAACCAGGGAACAATTGGTATTCATGCTAAAAAAAACTTAGATGATTAATTGACACCTGCCATTGTCAGCTCCACAAAAGAACATAACATGGCGTTACCAGGAAAACTTTACATAGTTTCCCCCTCAAGGCAGGTTTCAATATTTCACCCTACTTTTCAAAATGCGATGTACAATTACTTTTCAAATTACAGTGCTCCCAGTTACCTGCTGTGAGGATTCGTCACCCCTCTCCTCCAGTGACTCGCCTGCAGCAGCCAGCTCTGGCGAAACACACTGGGCACTGTCCTCATCACAAGGAGGGAAGAAGCCTGAATGTAAGTCTTTCACATTTTTGGGGAAAAGGGACTCGATGTCAGATCGATCGATGGGGGTCTCGGTTCCCATCACAGCATCTGCAATTTCAGCTGTCTTAAACTGTCTCTTTGGCAGAGAGACCGGTTCTTCTGACTCCACAAACTTAGGGCTGTTTTCCAAGTCGGATACTGCGTCTTCTGACAGTCTGAGCTCCAGTGACTCATCATTCTCTGAAAAAAAGTCACATATACATTAAAATCAGTACTTTAGATATAAAGATGAGATGGATACAGTAGATGAATAGATAGATAGATGGATAAATTATTTATTTATACCAAGTTGGGGAATCGTTTTGTCACAGCAGAATGTTGACTTATTATTAGTTACTATTATTAAAAAAACATATTTTCACTATTTGGTATGAATAAAGTATCTTTATCTATCTATCTATATATATATATATATATATATATATATATATACACATAAACATTATTTTAAAAATGAAAAAACAATATATACATATTTTCAGTAAGAAATACATATATCCAGTATCTAAACACTATAAAATATAATATGCAATATAATATCTACTAAACATATAAACTTAGTGTCCTAAAAATCAGAGACTTCTCTTTAGTCTGTCTTTCCTTCATTTTGATAGTGTATAGCATTGTTTACATTGTATTTCATAATGAGGTAATCCAAAAATAAGGTAAAGTTATTACATTACATATATTTTGATACTCAGATTAGGTTACTGATTAAAACATTTGTTTTACAGGTAACTAGTTATTTTAATGTATTACGTATTTTAAGTTACCCTTTCAACCCTGGTTATCCACTAGTTTTGATTAATGGCTTTGTTTGGATAATCATATATCTTTTAAAATGAGAAGATTCAGATCTTAAGATAATTAGCTTGCTGACAATAATTAGATTTAGTATTGTAACCAGTCACTTGTTAATCAGTGGTGTAAAGTAACTAAGTACATTAATTCAAGTACTGTACTTATGTACAATTTTGAGGTACTTGCTACTTTGTACTTCTACTCCACTACAATTCAGAGGTAAATATGGTACTTTTACCATACTCCACTATATTTATTTAATGCCTTTAGTTACTGTTGTTTTATATTCTGAAATATAATCAACCCTTAAATAAGATTTTACACCTGCATTAAATTCACAAGCTACTGTGTGAAGTACACAAAGAAATTAAACCTAGCTGCATCTTTACCAGCTTTGATAACGCTTAAATGCACCAATAATATTAAATAACAATGTGAGTTCGGGGTGTTATTTATCATTAACAATTTAGTATAATAATAACCAGTCACTTGTTAAATAATACTGTGAGCTCGCTGTGTTTTGCTAGCACTGTTTAGCTAACAAGCAGCTGTCAGTCTCTTACCTTGTGCGATCACAGCCGAAAGCCTTAAAACATCCGAAAGATATAAAACAAATAATAAAACATGCGAGATGTGAAGCTTATTTAAAATAGCCGTCATATTTTTCGATGTCAGCCTGATGCAAATATGAACGGTTATCACGACATGGTGCTATTTTTCAGCTCTTAGGAAACAATATTCCGAGCGGTGGCGGAAGAAAATAAATGTAACACAACCGGATATTCAGACATCCATGCTTCCGGAGACAGAAATATTTTTTTACCAGGAAATAACTCTCTTAAAAAATCCATGAGGAATACATATTTATATCTACCATTTGCTGCGTGTATCTATTTAAACTGGGCATGAAAAAAAAGCCCAGTTTAAATAGATACAAGCAATGCCCAAAAACCTCAAATATCATTGTAATGTCAGATGGAGGGAGAAGGGGAATCAGATTTAACCAGTGAAATACAGTCTGTAACCGTTGACCTAACTAAACTGTCTTATAACATAGTGTTAGACAAGTTATTGCATGTCGTCACATGACGTGAATGGATTTTCAACAATTGATTCATGTGTGCCTTATTTTGTATCCTCTACTTTTTTATATTTGGTGTTTGTTTCATGAACATACAGTGGTATGCAAAAGTTTGGGCACCCCTTAGGAAAACCACTGCATCAGTTTGTCACTTGCTGAGCTTTTGAAGCAGCAACTTCATTTTAACATATGTTATACCTTATGGTAACAGAAACATCTCAGTAGTGAAATAACTTTTATTGGTCAAACAGAAACATGTTTATGTGCATTCAAACAAAAATAGGCATGTGCATAAATTTGGGCACCCCTAAGAAATAATTCCATTAATATTAGTATTGCCTCCTTTTGCTGCAATAACGGCCTGTAGACGCCTCCTGTAGCCACAGACAAGTCCCTTAAGCCTGGCAGGTGGTATTTTGGCCCATTCTTCCACACAAAACGTCTCCAGTTCAGTCAGGTTTCTTGGCCTCCGTGCATGGACAGCCTTCTTCAAATAAATCCATACATTTTCAATGATGTTAAGGTCTGGGGACTGGGATGGCCATTCCAGAACATTGTACCTGTGCTTCTGCATGAATTCCTTGGTGGATTTTGATCGGTGCTTAGGATCATTGTCCTGCTGAAAAATCCAACCCCGGCGTAGCTTCAACTTTGTGACTGACTCTAGAACATTCTTGTCAAGAATCTCCTGGTACTGTAAGGAATTCATGTGGCCCTCAACTTTAACAAGTTTTCCAGTACCTGTGCTAGCCACACAGCCCCATAACATGATAGATCCTCCACCAAATTTTACAGTGGGCAACAAGTTCTTTTCATTGAATGCAGTGTGTTTTTTTCGCCATGCATACCTGTTCATGTTATGACCAAATAACTCAATCTTGGTCTCATCTGACCACAGTATTTTGTTCCAAAATGCTTCTGGCTTGTCCAGATGTGCTTTTGCATACCTCATGCGACTCTTCTTGTGATTAACACTCAGGAAAGGCTTTTTGCACATCACCCTTCCAATGAGCTCTTCCTGGTGCAAAGTACGCTGGATTGTGGAACGGTGAACAACTACACCATCAGCAGCCAGATGTTGTTGTAGTTCTCTGGAGGTGGTCTGTGGCTTCTCTGTGACCATTTTCACCATCCTTCGCCTGTGCCTTTCCCCTATTTTTGTCGGCCTACCACATCTTTCCTTCACACGGACTGTTCCTGTGGCCTTCCATTTCACAACTACGTTTCTGACTGTGGAGACAGACAGTTTAAACCTGTCAGATAATTTTTTGTACCCTTCTCCTAATTTATAATGTTGGATTATCTTAGCTTTCAGGTCAGTGGAGAGTTGTTTTGAGGTCCCCATCTTGCCACTCCCTAAGAAAGAACCTAGGCCAGGCACAGCCAGCTATTACCTATGTTAAATAGCCTTTTTCATGATTGGTTCCACCTGTCTTTGTAATTGAAGGTCTAATGAGCTAATCAAAGCAATTTTGTGCAGCAACCTGTCAGCTATAAATCCGTACAGGTGTTGAAATGAATGCTATTTATAAGGGTGCCCAAACTTTTGCACATCCCATTTTTTGCATTTTATTTTATTATAATAAAACTATGTAATGCTACCCTAAGAATTTTGGTCTGGAAAACACTAAAACGTCTACATCTTTGTAGGAAAACAAATGTTGTTGCTGTGATCTTCTATTATAAAGGAAAAGCAAATTGTCATGAAATCTCAGAGGGGTGCCCAAACTTTTGCATACCACTGTATTGTTATGTTAAGTGGTTTTGACATGGATGTGCTTGTAAATGTGGTTGACGTGATTTCTAGATATGTAAAGATCTTGTTTAACCTTTTAAGATACGTAGTTTTTGTTGGATCTGACAGGCAGACTAACTAAAGGGTTAAAGACGGATTGCTACTCTTAAACCACTCCTTGGAATGAAGGCCTATACCCCCCCCCCCCCCCCCCCACACACACACACACACACACACACACACAACTATTTACTGGCTAGGCATGGCTCGTGCTCAAAGTCTACACAGCTCAGAGGTTGTTCCTCCCCTTACACCGATTTGACGGTTTAAAGATGAGTGTGAGAACCATGTGGTGACATGTAAGTGCTGAAAAGCCCATACACTGTAGATCAGTGATTCATCATCAAGGAAATGAGCAAAGCTTTTTTCTGCAAAAAGAAAGTGAAACTTCCTGACATTCAATGTTGTGGAGAAGAAATGGCGCAGCAAGTGAGTCTGGGGCGAGAAAAACTGAGCTGTTTGATCTGTCTGGATATTTTAAAGGATCCCGTAACTATTCCCTGCGGGCATAGTTATTGCATGAGCTGTATTAAAGACTGCTGGGGTAAGGACAATGAGGACAAAACATACAGCTGCCCGCAGTGCAGGCATAGCTTCAAACCAAGGCCTGCTCTGGAGAAAAGTACCGTGCTTGCAGAGTTATTGGAGGAATTGAAGGAAGCAGGGCTTCAAGATTTTTCCCCTGATCTTTCCATTGCAAAACCTGGAGATGTTGCGTGTGATCTCTGCTCGGGGGTAAAGCTGAAAGCCTTCAAGTCCTGTCTGGTGTGTATGGCCTCTTTTTGTGAGCAACACCTCCAACCTCACTTCTATGTAGCTCCATTAAAGAAACACAAGTTGGTTGAAGCCACCTCAAAGCTTCAGGAGAACATCTGCTCTCGTCATGATGAGGTGATGAAGATTTTCTGCCGCACTGATCAGCAGTGCATCTGTTATCTCTGCTCCATGGATGACCACAAAGGCCATGACATCGTCTCCGCTGCAGCAGAGAGGGCTGACAGGCAGAAGGAGCTTGGGGTGAGTCGAGAAAAAGTCCAACAGAGAGCCCAGGACAGAGAGAAAGATGTCAAGGTGCTTCAACAGAGGGTGGAGGCTATCAATCGCACTGCTGATGAATCAGTGAGGGACAGTGAGAAGATCTTCACTGAGTTAATTAATCTCATTGAGAAAAGAAGCGCTGGGGTGAAGCAGAAGATCAGATCCCAGCAGAAAACTCAAGTGAGTCAAGCTCAAGAGCTTGAGGAGAAGCTACAGGAGGAAATCACTGAGCTGCAGAGGAAAGATGCTAAGCTGCTGCAACTCTCTCACACTGAGGACCACTTGCATTTCCTAAACCACTACCCCTCATTGTCACGTCTGAGTGAGTCTGAAGACTTACCCAGCATTGATATCTGTCCTCTGCGCTTATTTGAGGATGTGACCGCGGCAGTGTCAAAGGGCAGAGATAAACTGCAGGTTGTTGTGACTGAGGAATGGGAAAACATCTCTCTGGCAGTGACTGAAGTAAATGTTTTATGGACTCAATCAGAGCCCAGAACCAGAGCTGAATTCAGGAAATATTCTCGTCAAATCACATTGGATCCAAATACAGCAAACAGGCGGTTGTCACTGAGTGACGGTAACAGAAAAGCAACATTAATGAAAGTAAATCAGTCATATTCTGCTCATCCAGACAGATTTGATGAAATATGGCAAGTCCTAAGTAGAGAGGGTCTAACTGGGCGATGTTACTGGGAGGTAGAGGTGAGCGGGAAAGCTTTTATAACAGTTGCATACAAGGATATTAACAGAACAGGGACACTTAAGGAAAGTGGGTTTGGATATAATAACAAATCTTGGGCATTAGATTGTTACCCTGGTGGTAAATATAAATTCTTCCATAGCAATATTTCTACTTCCGTCTCAGGCCCTCAGTCCTCCAGAATAGGAGTGTACCTGGATCACAGAGAAGGTACCCTCTCTTACTACAGCATCTCTGACACCATGACCCTCCTCCACAGGGAGCAGACCACCTTCACTCAGCCTCTCTATCCTGGATTTTGGCTTCTAAGTACAGTTGGTGGAACAGTTGAGTTGCTGAAGTAGACAGACTTTTAAAAATTGACTCATCTCTGTACAGTTAAGGTTGAGGTGTGTCTGCACTCTGAGAGCAAACTATGATTTTGTGTTTTAGATTTTTTGTCTGTGTAGTTCTCTTTTTATTTCGATAAAACAATCTTGTTTTTATTGTTTTATTTTCTATTACATAATTAGTTTGGAAAAATACTACATTTGCAAAGTCTTTATTTTGATTTTATATAAACAGGCGTTATTATGTAAAAGAAAAAAGTGTCATCTATGTATACATGTATTTGGTTTTCTGTCTGTCTGTCAAATCAATCTTGTAACTTTTTGTTGTTGTTGAACCATATCTTCATAATATGTATAATATAATTTAGTATGCTACATATTGGTGTCTGTACTGCATACTATGTTGCTCTTCATCTGTCTTTACATTGTAACTGGTTTTATCATTTATAAAAAGTATATGTACGAAACCTTACAAATAAATATCACCAAACAACTATTATTAAATTACTTGAAAAGAGTCAGATAAACCCTATTTGTGAAATGCTGGTTCTTTTGCAAAGGAAAACATTTCAAGACAATATTTCAGAGTGTGTTATTTTCTGATTTATTACACAACCTTTGAACATTCCAGAACAATCATGCAGGAATAAAATCGGAATTATAGAAAGCTTTACAGGCTTCACATTGTCTCAAAAACACTCGATATGTGAGTAAAGATTTTGGGAAATCATCATCTACAGACAACATACCATGTGTTGCTTTATTGCTGAAGATGGTGAGAGGAGTAAATCACTCCAAAAACAATAAAGGAAAAAGGAAATATAAAATAAAGTATGAATTCCTGTGCACTGATTTAACCTACAGCTAAATTTGACAGGAATTACTATAAATTAGGCATAATAGTGAGTCTACCAACTTTGATAAACATCCTTCTCTTATCCCATTTGTGTTGTCCTCCTTAGAGAGTCCTTATCCAAAATGTCCATTCTGTCCATAAGGTACAGAAAACCCAAGAAACATACTGTATGTTCCTACACCTCATCGCAAAGCATTTAAATGAGAGCTCAAAGCTACACAGTGAAACAGACGTACACAGGGTGCTCTGAGGTGACTTTGTACATGCTGTGAAATACAGAATCTTACGTCAGTACACTGTTAACATGTGAATGTATTCCCTCTTTAGAAGTCTGGCAACAGTACAAAAAAGTGTTATGATGTTCAGGCATTCTTTGGAAAAGGAAGTCTATTAACAATTGTATCTCAATTAGTTTTCTTTTATCAGTCTTTCTAATGAGATTAATCATGTTCCTGGGGATTCTTTATATGTACCAAGTTAAATTAATAATAATAATTAAAAATCACATTAACACAAAAGATGAAAAATCCAACACAACCTTGAAAAACAGGATTTGGTGTACATATTATCCAGCTCACAATGATAATTTTAACCTAGGCAATTTTGTTGTTTATAAGTGATCTTCCAAGCTGCCTTTTCCAAAAGCCGAAGACATTTTTGGAAATATTAATTGACATAAAAATAAGGACCAAGATCTACTGATGAAAGATTGTATGTATTTACAGCAATGTGTTGTTGCTGTTCCACCAGCAACACCTCCTGGAAGCTAACACTGTTACCTAAAAGAGGAAGCAGGACAGATGAAGACCTTTTTCAAAGCAGACATTTGACCTGGTAAGGAAAAAAATAGTTATGTGTTGCTCATTTACTGTTAATTCAAGTGTCTCAGTAAGCAGTGAAATGGTGACAGTGAATTTTATACTGTGACAGTCCAAAACGTCTTCTGTGAAAGAGGGATTGTTCAGAAAACAGTGCATCCTGCCAGCATCCCTTTTGCCTCCCCCTCATCATATTCATCAAAAAGCCTTGAAAACAAAATGAGTAATACAAAAAAACATAACTAATCCAACACAAAGACTGTAAAATAGACGTTCAACTCAAGAATGTAAAACTGGCAGGCCTCGTGTCAGCTCAACAAAAATCCATCATTAAAATATACAAGGTGGCTCCATTAGAAGTATAACTAAAAGAGAACTAGTGTCAAAGTTGAATAACAGATTATATAAATACGATTAGTCGCGAGGAACTAAGTTTACATTATCTATGTACAACAATGTACAATGCATTTAATAAACTGGCTTTTTGACACCTTTAAATGCAATTTAAAGTATTTTTACTCATTCAAACAATCATACTATCCTTTAAAGAGATAGTGGTCTCCAAGTGCTTTTTCATTTACATTTTACACAGTAACATACATGCTAAGGTTATTTTGTGAGATGTTGGAATATTTTTTTAATCAAATAGAGTAAAAGCCTACTAGGTAACATCATAATCTTTGGTAGGAGTGTGAAAAGGATGTTTGTATGTGACATTTCAGTAACACTACACACATCAAGAAAACAGGTGAGAGAAGGCCTTGTACACAAGTATAAAAATACAACGACTATAAGAAAGTGATAGTATCAAAGTTTCCACAGTACAATACATACATACAACAGATTATTGCACCAAATTCAACAATTTCATATTTCACCATGAGGGAGCAACTCAGTGAAATCTTTACTGTTTCTAAACTCTCAGGATTTAAAATGCCATTATACCACTATCAAAAACTGAATGTTCATCAGGGCAAAGTTTTACATTTCTAATAAAAAGACAGTGTGCGGAGATGCACATATTCAGCCATATTTTATCTGAATATTATTGACTTTGTATTTACCGTGCATTAAGCATCTTGTAAAATGACAAAAATGTAATCAATAAAACTACTGCACCTTTTCAGTCAGCCTTAATTATTAAACATTTTAGCATTTCATTAAAACACCAGCTTCCCAAACAGTCGGACTCAAGTGATCTACAGTATGGTATTGTACCTTAGACAACATAATAAAAGAAAAGACACCATTTGACCTCCTCATGGTTAAAATTAAAACTTGAAAGGATGATTTACAATGTGGAAATGATGTCATCCAAATAGTAAAACTAAAGTCTTGTACAGTGATCACTGCAAAGGAGACCATGATTGTAATTTGATCCACAATGTGGCTATTAGTTGTTCTTTTCTCTTCATATTTATCAAAGGCAATGAATGTAATGGAAGCGATTTTTCCAACCCCTGCTTCTGTAATAACTGTAATAACAGCACCACCTGTCTGCAGATTCACCACCAAATAAAATCTGGCGGCTCACAGTGTAAAAACATAGAACAGAGACAGCAGAGGATCATCAGTGATGGTCTCCTTTGTTTATGATTCAGCATTAAAACCATACAGTCTATGATTAAAACCCAAATAAAAAATGTATCTTCATTATTTTGCTGTTCATGTGAGCAAGACTATATTTGAGGCTTTAGTTGGGGTTGGTAACACACACGTATTACATCAAATAAATGGTTTTCTTTATGATAATTTCAGTAAATACATTTTATAACTACAATGTCACTACCATATTAGTCTCAGTCAGTGCATTCAGCCACACATTCATGTTACAGATAAGATATTTTGAATATCAATCTGCTAATTTTCTTGGGATGAATGGGACCTTAAAGCATGTATATATATAAACATTTTTTTATTTAAATTGCGCATGTTAGCTAAGTTTGTATCCCTCAAGTTTGTACAGTAACCACAAAATCAATGTATTACAAATAATGGCAATGTGGCAAAATGGATTTCTTTTGGATAATAAAACGAAATGTGTCCGTAGAAACGAAAATGAAAAACAGTCAGATATCAAAAGTTCAAAACAAGTGCCTCTTAATATTTTTGTTAACTTAATCTTGATCAGACCTGATTTCAATCCACAAAAGACTTTTTTTTTACAATTACAGTTTGTTTTATTGGATTCCATTGTTCCATAGCAAATAGCGTGGAGGTTTATCTATACATCTGTCTTCTAAGTGCCACTGAGCAAGGCACTTGACCACCGACTGTTACTCTGATGATAGATTCCTCCTTTTTACAAATGTAACACATAATAAGTGATAAATAAAGCATTTTGCTTTTGAAATTAAAGACCACATTTCAGAAAAACCTTCCTTCTATGTTGCTACTTGTCCCTCTTCCTCCTCCTTTCTTACTTTGCATGTGATTGCAAATAAAAAACAAGAGTTAATTCCCAACATCAGCTTAAATGGAAATCAGATATAGTGTGATGAACATACAGTAGTAAAATGTGTCCTTGTTTTGTGCCCTAAAGCGGCCCAACATGTTTTACACATATGCAGCTCACAATCCTCTCAGGACAGTCTAATTTGTATAATTAATAATAAAATATTAAAAAATGATAACAGTTATAACATACTGTACGTAAATTCATTATTTAATGATGTTTAAAGGCTACATAAAGCACGCTAAATACTGAACTTGTCATGACCTATTACTACAGTTGCCCCCTGCTAAATGAACATGTGTTTTTACTTTTTTTCCAAGGTGTAATGAAACCTTCCGCTCACTATAGATCTCCAGCAGTAGCACTGAAAAACTAACAGTATTATATCAGGTGGCAGGCACACAGATGACACATACACAAATAATCAAAAAAAATCCGCTCAGTAGACCGGGAAGGGTTGCAATCTCCCCCATTGTCTGGCAAGAAGACCTGTACACATGCTTCTCTGTTTGAACCGACAGAAGGTGAGTAAAACAGATTTTAGACTTTACTCGTTAGCTGTCTTCTCTTTGCAGGAAGGTTCACAGAGGATTTCCTTGTGTGGAAGCGGATAGGGGAAAGCCGCTCCGCTGCAGGTGCTATAGGCTAGTTTGTTGAGGCGAGAGAGGCCCTTGATGCTGCCAGGAGGCCGACCCGGGCTGACCTTGTACCCTGCCGCTCTGGTTGTCCCCAGCGGCCGTCCTGGGCTCGTCTTGAACCCCGCAGCTCGGGTAGTACCGAGGGGTCGCCCTGTGCTGGTTCTGTACCCGGCTAGCTTGGTGGTTCCCAAGGGCCTCCCACGTCTGCCACTCTTCCCGGCAGCCTTGTTCTTCTTCTTGTCATCTGGTGCTGGATCAGTGGTTTTAATGCCGGGTACTTTTCCAGGCAAGTCCCCGAGCACTTCCTGTCTCTGGCACACCATGGGTTTGTGGCTCTGGGCGGGTAAGACCATGGGAGCCAGTGTCATCTGAAGGGCTGATGGAAGCGGAGGAGGGTAGAACTTGTTGGCCTGGGTGCACAAGTCAAAGTGGGAGGAGGGGTGGTGGCCATCCTCAGCGAGGCATGACGGCCTGCTGTTCATGCAGAAGTCACTGGTTGTCACCTGGCGCATCATCTTCTGCTGGGGGGTGAGAAAACGTCGCAACAGCGTAATCGTTAGGGTTCCTACAGCTGAAGGCAAGTTAGATTTAACAAGACTTGTCTTGATAAACTCTACAATAATCAAAATTTAAGAAATGGTATCAATTACATAGAGTTTGGGACAATTTGCCTGGATATTGTTTGTAACGTAAAACCTGACTTTTTTGGTGTTCAAAAAAGGAAATGAAACACATGGACATTTTAAGCCGCTAACAATACAGCTGTGGACAAAATTAAGAGACCACTCCAAATTTGTATTAAAATTCAATATCTGCATGTATGGCAGCCGTTCCACTATCCTTGTTTTATTTTCGAGAAGCACTAAAATAGAGAGTTATTGTTGATTTTAAATATCTTAATTGATTCATTTTTCTCTGCACTCTTAATCATTTTTAAGATATATTTTAATTGATTTGGATATTTTTAGAATGATTATCTTCATGTGTTTTAAGACTTACTATCACTCACAGACTAAAGTAATTATATCTCTCTGTGGAGTCAGCGCTGTTAAATAAAGTTAAATCAACGACAGCATGTAAAGAAACAGCCAAACATCTTCAATTCCACTATAATGCATAAGTTATCTCACATTTAAGGCTGAGCTACTTTTACCCTTTATATATCTTGTGTTTGAGGCTGAACTAAACCTAGTCTAAAGAAGCTTTATTGTGGTGCACAAAGCCTTAAAGCAGAAAGCCACTAGAGGCAACAATGAGCCAAATACACAATTACTATAAGGTAACTTAAACAAAACAGACAAAGGTGATAATTGTTTTTATCTGAAATGTTTTCAAGCTTTGTTTTTCAGTCTTACGAGAGATAAATTCAAGGATGAAGACTAAATGGTTGTATATCAAAATATATTATTATGAAATGGCCAATCTGCATTATGAGTACTTTTACTTGTGGTACTTAAAGTAGATTTAGCTGACAGTACTTGAGTAACATTTTTGAATGCAGGACTTTCACTTGTAACAGAGTATTCCTACACTCTGGTACTTCTACTTTTACTTCAGTACAAGATACTTCTTCCACCCCTGCCTGATAGCCAGCTGGAGCTGACCTCTGATCTCCTTATAAAGGGGCAGTGAAAGGAATACTTTCTCTTTAAGAAGCATATACACAATAATGTTGTTATTTCAATGAGTTTATAGTATGACCATATCACATTTTTGTGGCTAGCAATTCGTGTTCATAACAAACTATGAGGCAATAAATACTTGAAGGCTGCTGGGGAGGAGATTTCTGCAGGGGACACAGGATGCGAGGAGGTGTGAGCTTTACTATCACCAACAGTAGTAATATTCATTCACAAAAATATGCACATATTCCGCATCTCTAACGACAAAAGCTCATCCTCTCCCTGTCACGTTACAACACCAAGGCTTAATTCAGCCTCGGTTTTCACTAAAGGGTTTAACATTAGCGTAAACAAAGAAAAGTGCGCAGATATGGGATCCGACAGCTTGCATCTAGGATAAATATCCATTAAAAAAGTACACCCTCCTGCCCGCAACACTAACGATAATGTGACTGTACCTCGATTGTTTCTCAGATGTTGGTGCAGAAAGGGTTAAGGAGAAAAATGATCTTTCATCCTTCAAAGCGTGAGTCGATGCATTTCCCCCAAATATCTTCTCAGCACAGCACGTCGGCGTAAAATCTCCACATTGGATTGTTTCGTTGTGAACCCTAACGAGATGCCCCGTTTTGCAAACCGTTTTTTTTTTTATTGCCCAGCTCCAGAGGTTTGGATAAGAAACGCAGCCATTTTCCATTAAAATTTAATAAGACGGGAGTGCAGTCTGAGCATGCGCAGAGTACTTACTGGGGGTTCGTCTCCTTCCCCTGCTGAACCAATTTCCCATCCAAACACTGTTTTTACTTACAAATTACACAAAACAGTTCATTGCTTCCAATAAAGCTAAAAATCCTATTTAAAAAAAGAAGAACATTTTATGTTAATGTCCTTAAAATGAGACATAATCCAGTTCCATTGCTTATCAAACAGCACTCTACTGCTGATGAATAATATACAAAGGAGAGGCGACTGAATAATTAAAATAGTAGGCAGGACAACAGCAGATTTGTTAATGCAAACAGCTGGACAAATGTAATTCATTTGCAACACATTGTTTTATTGTGCAGAAAAGTAAAAACATATTTCATCTGGCTATTCCTTGATAAAGACTATTGGTACGATGTTGCTTGTACATACAACAGGGTGAATCATCTGACCCCCCCCTCAAAAAATTACATTTAAAGAAAGTGTGTCTTACATTTAAAAAGACATTTTGGAGATTGTGATGGTACAATGACACTGGAGGTCAAATCTGCATCAGACATTAGTTTTTTTCTGGTCTGTAGGTGTAAAATCACATGAATCTCAGCTGAAGCAGAGAGGAAGGGGACAATTATGAATAATAAAACAAAACCATCCAGTAAACTTAGGTATTTCAAGGGAACATTATTAAAAATTTAGACTAAAATATTTGTCAAACACGGTGAGAAGACAGGGGATTGTTGACAGATGGAAACTCCTCCTGCGAGCCTTTGATTCTTCTCTACAACACTTTGTAGCGGCCTTTGCTCGTCGGCTGGTAAGAATTTTGCTGGAAAGAAGAACAAAAACAATCATGTAACATCTTTTAGAGATATTGACTAAAATACAACCTTCCCTGCCCATGTTTCATACTCCAAAGATCTAATGTTATTGATTTCTGAAACAAGCAAATGATACTTACTAATCTGATGAGCTCCTCCTTGATTAACCGCGTGATCTCCGTTTTGGCTTTCTGCACGGCCATTTCATTTGCACCTATAAAAAAAATTCTTCTTTATTAAAAAGTATATAAAGTTGTATTAAACACAATAAAATAGGAGTGAATTCCAAGAACCCAGGGATAGCTTAAAGGATGCTAAAAAAAAGAGTATAGCCCCATTGGGAAAGTACTGTTCTTAAAGAGTGCATCGAACATTTGTAAAAGATTTCCCTGACACATACTTTCAATAGCCAGGTAGATCTTGCGTTCTCCCTCCTTGGGCTCTTTGCCTGGAGGGAAATATGTTCCTCTGATGGTGATGGCAGCCTCAGAGTATTCACCGATCCTCTGCAGAGCTTCCTTAGACGTCACCTTCCACCTGGCCGTCTGCGGTAGAACAAGGAACATTTTTAAAGGTCTTTTAGCTAGATTCTGTCCTTATTTGTACCAGCTTCCATCAAAGTAGAAAACAGAATACAAATATATCAGAATTAAAAATACTATTTTGATTCTGAAATAATTGCTACCAAAACAAAGCTTGACATTGAAAAAGGTCCTGAAATAAAAAAACAGCCACCTGCTTTTATGTTGATCAATGGGGTCCTTCATGTACACAAGATTTTCTGACTAAGTTGACTCTGTAGAGATTTTTTGTCATGGGAGACGACTGTTTTTACTGATCTAAGTGTGGTATAAAGTGAGCATTGCTAAACTGGGAAAAGAAGATTGAATCACACATCCCAACGAAGCAGGTTAGCTAGGATTTTTTGTTGTTGTCTTAAATACTTAATAAATAATATTCTAGCCTTAGCCTTTACAGTTTAATGTATTTAAACTGTAAACATTTAATGACATTCTGAGAAAGTAAGATTGAAACATATTTTAAAAAATGCCTGTGACAATAAAAGATAAATATTTGATGAAGTCATCGGACATTCAAAGAAAACTGCTTCCAGAGTGTATATTTTTATTCCTTATCCGCTGCTTCTAAGCACCAACAAGACAAGGTTTATTGTGACCACAGCCATCGAAACTTCCTGAACCTCATCCCGTAGTATAGTTTAAACCCACTGTAGCGTGTGAAAAATTCCAGAATAAGTTAGGAATCTGCTGAATGTTTTAGTTCCAACTCTCTCTGTGCTGCATACCTGAGGGAAGTCATTGATCTCCAGCTCCTCTTCGTATCTCTTGACGGTCTCGGCCTGTTCAGCCGCCTGCCGCTCCTCCTCCAGCTTCTCCACGGGGGTGTAGTTCAGCTTGGCATTGATCTTCTCCGCCAGCTGCTCTGCGATGGTCTTTGCCGACACTGAGGGCGTCATGATGGTGCCGCCCCGCAGGATGGCATTGGTGGCCTGCTGCATCACATCCTGCAAGGAGAGAAAACCAGTTTGGGTTCATTTGGTACACCGTTTATCTTGGCACAACACATACAACTTAAAGACCAGAGATTACAAAAATGAATTAAAATATTAGATAGAAGGTTTTCAGTTTAAGAGGAATAGAAACAAAACCATAGGGCTCTTTTAATTAAGATTATGGCTCATTTGTTCCACAACCAGAGAGCAGATAACCCGGTAATTAATAACAATAAGCTTTGTAATATATACGGTGATATAAATATAGTTACAGGGCAGTTATAGTTGAGTAATACACACATTTATAATGCTTGTAATCGCCGTCTTCCATGTTAAAAATAAGGTTGACATTTTCTTATTACAACAGGACTTTTCAAATGTAATGGGTTTTTTTATAATGCAAGTTGTGTGACTTATCATTTACTTAACTTACTGCAATGGGATCCTTTTTTTTTATGAAAACAAATGAAATAGTTTGATGATTTACATTCCAGACTTACATGTCAATCAGTGAGCATTTTTTGCACAGCGTTAGTCTAAATTCTGGTGTCTATCTGACACAAGGCCAACATTATGCCTGACACACAACTGCATTTAAAGTCACCAAGTATAACAGGTGAGGATTTATAGATTTACAGATCATTACGGATACAAAATCCTCTCCATATCTCCTCTCATGTACCTGAGCCTCGGCGCCCAGGTTCTTCTGAGCGTTGATCTTGAGTGCCAGCCTCTTGGCCATCTCCAGTTTCTGGATGTTTCCAGCAGATGTTGGGCCGAGGCCTGGCAGCCCTCCGGAGACAGACGTTGTGGAGGACGTTGATCCGGCAGAGCCGGCGGACGCCCCGGGAGCAGAAAGGTCCTTCACCCGCTTCTTGGAGTTAAACATGCTCTCGATTTGCTCTTCAATCTGAGGAGGGGAACCAGGGGAGACAAATTGAGATGGGTCGGAAGGATTAAATGAATAATCAATATCATTTTGTAATTTTCACTGGCCGGGCGGCACCCTTGATATACCATTAAGAACATAGATATCCTACAACCATTTTAAATCTTAATTTAACATGGAAATGCAATCACTGCTCACATCCAGGGCTCCATCCTCGTCGTCAGAGTCCTGCAGTCCAAGAGCAGCTTTCTGCAGCTTCTTTCTCTCATTCGCTAAGGCGTGTTCTGTTTCATCAAACTTGAAACCTTTTCCTGAGAAGCCGCTGCTGCTCTTAATGGTCTTACCCTCCTGGAAGGAAGACAAAAATAAGAAGAGAGAAAAAAAGGAATTATTGTAGATTTAATTTTTACATGGAGACACCACACACTCACACTCAACATATTAGATCCCCTTTTCTCTAAACATACCGCTTTCTGTTGGTCTTTAAAGGAAGCCCAAAGCTGCTCCAGTTCAGGTGGGACAGGAGAGCCGGACAGCTCCAAGGCTTTGATGATATCCCCCGCATAGCGAACCTGATCGTCTGTGATGAAGGTGTAGGCGAAGCCCTAGAGGAAAGAACAAAATGCACAGACGTGAAAAGATGTAAACTTCCTGTGACAGGGTGCCCGCTGTCAGTGGCGGAGTCGGTCACTCTGTGATCCGCTCCGTCACACTTCCATAGGATAGAAGCTATTAAATATGCATCTAAAAATCATGCAAACATATTCCCAAGTAACGGACCTTGTTGCCTGCACGGCCTGTGCGTCCGGCCCTATGGACGTAGTCCTCATAGTGGTTGGGACAGTTGTAGTTGACCACCAGGATCAGCTGCTTGACGTCCAGGCCTCTGGCTGCCACAGAGGTGGCCACCATCAGACGACAGGCTCCGTTCTTAAAGTCGTTGATGATGCTGTCTCTGTCGTACTGGTCAATTCCTAACAGGACCCCAGGAAATAAATAAATAAAAAGACAAAAACTAGACATCAGTTTTGGTATGGCAGGAATCAAACCACTCCCTTCGCAGCTGTAGAGTTTTAGTCTTAATACATTTACAAACTGGCCATATTTAGCTGGCAGCACACTATACTTAACAATGCATGTAGTGTACATATTTTTCACAGAGTACTAAATCAAGGAAACTGCCTCTGAGTGCTCTTGTAGATGTAAATACATTTACATTTCTGTACAGTTAACACAAATCTTACATTCTAGACTACTACAGGACACCACTCATCCAAATTGTAAAAGCATCCCAACATCACAAAGTGGTAATGAGTGACCCCCTCACCTCCGTGGAGTGACATGCAGGGGTATGAGGCTTTCATCAGGTCTTTCAGCAGAGAATCTGCATGCTCCTGTTTGTCCACAAAGATGATGACTGAGCCCTTCTCCTGGTAGTGACCCAGAATCTCAAGAAGCTTCAGGAACTTCTTGTCCTCCTCAATCACCAGCTACAGAAACGAACACAAAAGGAAAAAAAGAGGGATGGCTGAGAGGACAGATTTGGACCAAGATACCAATATTCATTTAAACAAAGGGGCAATCTAACTAACTAAAACCAAAGAGAAATTGTGTTTGTTAATACACCGGAAAAATGTAATACAATTTAATCTTGTTTTTTTTAATCTGAGAAAGATTTTTTACCACATGTTGTTCCACATCAGAGCAGACGACACTTCGGCCTCCAACCTGGACCTCGAGGGGTTTGGCCAGGATCCTACGGGCAAGTGCCTCCATGGCTCTGGGGAAGGTGGCCGAGAACATGACCGTCTGACGGTCTGGACGCACGTTGTCTATAATACGCATCACCTGGTGGAGGAACCAGAATACACCTGAAGGTCAGGGAAAACGGTCGACTCGTTCTTGAGCTCAATGTTTTTCATTCTATGTTTCGCTGCTTTACTGGGAAATCCAAAGTAACAAAAAACAGTCAATGTTGTTACAGTTTTATAATCGGAAATAATTGTCTCTTTTTATCCACTTTTGTATCTATTTAACTTTGTAATTTGTGCGCGTTTAAGTATTTGTGCCATTATACATCTAATTGCTCTTAGGCACGGGACAAAAGGAAAATGTAATGTCACAATTGTTCTGGCCAAAAATAATGACTCACAATATGTTCCTGATAGTGATCCAAAATAGGCTTAAGACTGGTACTCAAGCATGCTGGAATTACTTTATGCTTTGTAAAAGGAAAAAATAATTTTACTGCATCAAAAATAGGACATTGTTTTTGAATGCTTATGCTTTTAAGTGAAAAAAAATAAACATAAATAAAGAGGTAATCATAAATCTGTCTTACATTATAAACCTGTCCTGTTTAAGGTACCCATTATGCAAAATCAACTTATTCATGTCTTCTATACATAAAGAGGTGTCCCCTACTGTGTAAAAAGAGTCTCTCTCTTTTTGTCTTGATCTATAAATATCAAACCCTGTCTGAATATTAGCTGAAAACATTTTGGCCACTTTGTGATGTCACAATGTTTTTTTGTGTTGTGCAACCATTAGCCAATAACCAGCCAAGGTAACACACGCCCACTTTAACACCTGAATCTCCTCCTAGAGCACCATTGTGTTTTCTTAAACAAACAAATCTCACAGAGGGGCGTGGGGAGTGGCAGGTCATTTGCATTTAAAGCTACAGACACAGAATCAGCACTTTCGAAACAGAGGGGTTTATGGCATGCTAAAATGCAAGAGACCCTTCAGAGACATGTTTTGTATATCTGAGACCTATATTGTTGAATTGAATTGTTGTTTTTATTTCTCTAGTATTATAGCAATCTAAAAAGCTTTTCAAGTCACCTTTGATGATATGGACAATTATCAAGGAACAAAATCCTGATTCTGCTAACCTTCAGGCACTGTGGTCAAAATAAACTCTATAAACAATAAAATCATGGAAAGACCCACCTGTGGCTCAAAGCCCATGTCAAACATCCTGTCTGCTTCATCCAACACCACATACGTAGCTCTGCGCAGGTTGGTGACTCGACCTACACGCCAAAGGAGATGAGCACAAGGAAAACAGTCAACTTTAAGAAAAGCCAGTCCTCATTGTCATACCCACTCTACCTTTTATATAGCTTAAACATATCTACAATCATTGTAAGACTACTTGGCAAAAAAACAAGGCACATAATATGACAACTTGAGCGTATTCCTCTGTGGACTAGTTTCAATTGGCCAGGGTTGGATTTGATGTATATTTTTATATGGTTTTTTTAAATTGTTTTTCTCTGGGCTTGCGTACCATCTCAGGGACATGAGGGACCTGTAAAAGTCAGAAAACAGCCTCAAGATACAAAACAAGAGATGGAGCCCCAACCAATATCTGACCAAGCGCCTTTTCACCTACAAGGGAAACATATTACAGATTACCGCGCATGTGTGGAAACAACAAAAACCCTTAATATTCATGGCTCAGAGAAGATATGAAAATGCACCATTACAACGTGTTTTTACAACAACTGCTTTCTTAACACATTTCCAATATTTCTTTATATTTGTATGCAAATGCCTAATGCTGCACAGGGCTCTACAGTGTTGTTAATTGGCTCATAAGCTCGACTAGTTAGTGACATAACATAATGAATTATATTTATTTAGAATATGTTCATTTTGTATTCACATGACTATCCATTGTGAATATCCCTAACATTTACAAGTGGGAAAGAAACTCAGTGCTCTCTGAAAGGGTGAACTTCATTTCTTATGCTTTTTAAGTATCAAAATAGCAGTGGCAGAAAGTGGTCTTAAGATTAAATTAATATTGTTTATTACAATTAGAGTATAACGAAACCAAAAGAACAACTCTGTAGAACCCTGCTTGAGGATCCAGGCTACTCTTAATATAACATAAGCACTAGGGCTGTCAATTTAACCGTTTAAAAAAAACAATTCATTAATCGAAATGAATTCATCAAATTTAGTTGATAAAATGGAATTGTGAAAGGCTGCCCTTCAGCCGGAGCGTTCTGTGTGGCTCTGAGTTTGGACAAAGAACAAACAATAGTGAATTTACCAACGCAATACTCTGACACTACGCAGTGCACTATTTCAATCAGTTGGAATGTAAATAAAAGGGGCTGTCAAATAGTTTTATATCACCTGCTCTGGCCACACAACAGTTGATTTTCAAAGGACTGTATTGTTGCACAGTGTGTGTAAATGGAAAATGTTAGTGTGTACTGAGCTTCCTGCCTACCCGCCGATCAAAGATCAAATTGACAGCCCTAATAAGTAAACATCCTGATAAACCAACGTTTCAATACACTTATCAAACATTTTGATGGTCTCTGACTCGGAGTTGGAGGAACCACGGAGACAGCACCAGGTCCACCTACCTGCACTTGCCCTGATCTTCAGGAAACACATCACTGTCTGGTAGATATGACTGATCCCAAGGGTGGTCAAATAATGTCAACAGTTTAGTAAGTGGTACTGACTTGGGGAATTATGTACTTTATCACATTGTTACATTTCATTTCATACAAAGAAATTAACAAAAGGCTCACACGGCATTATGAATGCTTATTTGCAGTGACATCCTACAAGAACAAAGAAGGGAGGGTCGAGGGGAATGGACTCACCGCTGTTGGCCCCCAACATGTCAATCATTCTTCCCGGGGTGCACACGATGATCTCCGCTCCTCTCTTCAGCTCAGCAATCTGGAAGCCAACAACAAATTACAGTATTAGTGTAACGTTCGCAGATCTGATACAACAGTTGACAAAAAATGCTTTCCCATTTCTCATACAGACTGTGTTATGGTATTTATTGCATCAAATTCCCAGTTACTATTTTGATCACATTAATCAGTTTGTTATTTAAAATCAATCGATTAATCAATTAACAGTTATCCAGCCATTGGCGTTTAAGAGAAATTCAAATACTAGTAGAAGGAAGTGGGAAAAATAGTTTTAATGCTTATTCGTAGCAATGAATGAAAGAAGAAATGACGGAATATGGAGGAGAAGATGTTTGGGCATATGGGGGAAGCTAAGGATTAGCTGTTCTGCAGAGGTTTAAAAGAAAATAGATAAATCAGTCTCCGGCCCCTGATCCTCCCTTTACCTAATATATTATGCTCTGATTGGCTATCGGTTGTTAGTGTCATCACTGCCTGTCAAAACAAATTTCAGACTACAGGATTTGGACTTGTAGAGCAATCACAATATTTAACCTGCTCCAAAAAAGGAGGGAAATCATAGCTAAAATCATGTGTTGTTAATGTAGGCATGAAGCCATTTCATTTTATCAAATCCTGCATTCACACTGACATAGTGTATTATCGTGCAGCATTAACCTTGACTCTACTGCTGTGTTAGATTGACCTGAGTTAACTATGAGCTAATTAAAGCCTGTGGGGAAATAACATTAACAGGAAACATTAGTGTGTGTGTGTGTGTGTGTGTGTGTGTATGTATGTATGTATGTATGTATGTATGTATGTATGTATGTATGTATGTATGTATGTATACCTGTTCACTGATGCCTGTGCCTCCATAAACACACACCACCCTGAGTCCCAGCTGTTTGGAGAACTTCTTACACTCCTTGGTGATCTGCAGAGCCAACTCTCTGGTCGGAGTCATGATTACAGCTGAGAAGGAAACAAACAAACAAGCAGGATAAGAATATTTTTCTTGTGTTTTGGCAATATTCTTGCAATACAACACACTTCATCATACAAAGGTTAACATTTTGATATATTAAAACTATGAATGCAAGGCTATATGTCGCCATTTCGTTATGTCATTTATCAAAACTATGTGAGCCTTGTGACTATCTGAGCTACTGTGTCTGCCACAGATATCTTCATGTGAAATTAGATATCAATACAGTATGATAAAACATAAAATCGCAAGACTTTAGTGTATCAATATCTTATCACACCCCCTAGTATTTGCCAGGAACATTTACCGAGAAAACAATGACTCAAACGATTATTAGAGTACTGTAATAATGAAGATTAGAATTACTATGGAGGCGTAACAGCCAGCCACTTCCAAAGTGGAAAGGGTCCTCATTTAGTCGTCATTGCCCTTCTTTCAAATCAATATGACTCCACTTCCCTTAATCATAGTTTTTATTTTTCTTAATTGTAATTTTTGGTCAATATGAAAAAGGACCGGGCATGTTAAATAGATGCATAAAGGAAGTATCAAATGATCTCGTCCTTACCTATTGGTCCCTCAGACTCCTCCAGGGGCCTCTGGTCCATGATGTGTCGGAACATGGGCAGCAGGAAGGCGATGGTTTTCCCGCTGCCGGTCTTAGCGATGCCAATGAGGTCGCGGCCCGACATGATGGCAGGGATGGCCTGGGCCTGGATGGGAGTGGGCTTATCGTAGCCCTGTCTGTGGGCATTTGTGAGAAAGAACATCATAAATGAGTGGTTTCTGGTCAGGCAAAAGATCTGAGCTGTAAACCTTTCAAACTTTAAAAAAAACTACAGACTTAATTGAAAAGGATAGGTTATATTTTTATGGGAAATGTTCTGTGCAAATTCACAGATTGGGCCATTTTTTGCCATATTACTTATTTGGTCAGAAAACGTTGCCTAGTCGATCACATCATATGTGAATGCTGTCAGACTCACTTCTTCATAGAACTGAGGATCTTCATTGACACGCCACACTGCACCCAGGTCTTGATAGGTTTGGGACAGCCCTTCCCTTTGAATGTAATGCCTTCCAGTTCCAACCTGTACAAGTGCACTTCTGTATTGATTCAAAAACAAAACAGACAAATAGAAAATGTTAGACAGGTATTGAAGTATGGCACAAAATACTATATGTAGTGTTGCAGATTATTTACTAATAGAATCAGCTTGCACTAGTACTGCCTTTTAGTTATGGGATAAGAGCTACTCTAAAATCTCCATCCCCCTTGTTCGGTTCACTAACCTTCTGGAGTCATTCTGGCGAGCTCAGGGACCTCCACATAGAAGTTTTTGCGGTACGGCTCGTACTCAATCTTCCCGTGATCAACAGGCTCTAGAACCTTCCTCTGTTTGGTCTGGAAGCCCGTCAGAGCCGTCTGCAGATCAACCTCCTCCTCCTCTGACGAGTACTGTCAAATACAACGGTAGAATTTCGGTAAGTTAGCATAGTGTTTACCATTGAAAGGAAACTTTATGCAATTGTCACACTTTTTCGGCTGATGAGTCTGAATCAGGAACAGTGAAAATGTTTCCGTCTTTATGCAATGTAAAACTGAGAGAAGAGTAATGTTGCTTTGGGAAAATAAGAGCTCTTTTAGCTGATAAAGGAAAAGCATTTCAAAGTGTTTCCAGCTTCCCAAACCACCATGAATAAGTGTTACTAAAATAAACAAAACTTACTTCCATAGCATCCTGGTCATTCTCCATCAGCTCTCCCTTCTTCTTGTGGGTGTTGGGTCCTTTCTTGGTTTTCATAACTGTCACCACTTTGGTTACTGACATTGTTCCTCCTTTCTGTTGAAAGAGGAAAGAAACAGCAAGCCATTTGGCAAATCAAAGTAAAGAAAAATTAACTTAGACGTCCAACACTGGTAGTCAATGCATTACGTAAAGCATCTTTAACAAAAGAGCTGCTACTACAAATGTCCTTTAACATAAAAACACATTTTCTACAACATCAAAAATGGAAGAACTCGTCTCCAAGCTAACATGATGCATATTTTCCACTTAAAACTCACCTTATCATTTCCTTTCATGGATCCCATGTTGAACTTCTTCACCTCCTGTTTCACCTCCTCCATGTAGGCGTCCAGAGGATCCACATCATCCTCCTCATCCTGCTGCTCCATGGGGGTCTCCTGTTCCGTCTCGCCCTCCTCTTTCATTTCCTCCTTTATCTCCTTCTCTTTATCCTCCCCCTTCTCCTCCCCATCTTCATCATCGTCTCCCTCCATTGGAGCCGACATATCCTCGTCATCATCTGACAAGTAATGTAAATGAGGTGCTAAAGCTCAAGTTTACTGGTCAAGCTTATACATAAATATATAATCTTTTAAATGTATTCCAATCGATTGCTTGAATATCTAGTGCAGTCTAACTGTGCTGGTCATCCTTAAATGGTGCTTGCTCACCTTCGTCGTCCTCCAAGCTCCACTTCTTGCCCTGCTTCATCTCCTCCAGCTCTTTCTTGATCTCCCCGATGTTTTCTATGGCCTTCTTCCTCTGCTCCTCCCTCCACTTCTCCACACGCTCCTTCCTCTTTCTCATCTCCTCCTCAAGCTTGTTCTGGTCAAAGTCTTGCTGCATGGAGACACAAAGAAAGATCAAAAACACTGCCCCATCTACAAGGTAGTGTCCTTTAAGATGTTAGCAATTAACAGACTATGTGAAACTTACATCCTCAATCTTCTCATCCTCTTTCTCCTCTTTTATCTTTTTCTTGTCGGATAAAGGATCGATGTTGTCTTTCTCTTTGCTCCTTGGCCTGTAGGGAAGACAGCAAAGAGTAGCAGTGTGGTTTTGGTTACCAGAGCTGTCGGTTATGTCTTTACAAGTTTTTTGTTTCTTTAAAAAAAGAAAGAAGTCTTACTTTTCATCAGGCCTCCTGCTCTTGCTTTGGCTACCAGATCGGGACCTCCGAGCACGGGTCCTGCTGCCTGACCTCCTCCTGTCTCTGCTTCTGGACCTCCTCCTCTCTCTGCTCCTGGAGCGCCTGGACAGCAAAGCCAAACATATGATAAAAGAAAAAACACACAAGAAGAAGAAAGATTTAATTTATTTCACTTCAAAGAACATTTTGTCACTTTGTCCATTATAATATCTCAAATAAATCCATAAAACCAGATAATTTTTTTAGAGCATATGCAAACGAATTAAGACCATAAACTGTAACTTTGATACTGATTTAACGATTGTAACCCAACACAGGTATTCATGATTTCAACTGCATTGAGCACAAGCAACTCATGGAATCATTGAGTTACAACAAGCTCCCAGTATATGCTCTTTACATCTTGTAAAGAAGGGCTCATTGAACCTGTTGAATATGGTCCATTATAAAGTGGTCTTTGCCAGCAGTGACCCATGCTTTGACTGCACACATACATTAAATAATCCAAACTCAAATATGTATACATGCTCATTCAAATTATCACCGTTTCACTTGTTGTGACTCTGTACTGTCCTGTTTCTCACTCTTACTCTGTTGCTGCTTTAAACTCCTGAATTTTCCCACAGGGATAAATAAAGGTCCATCTTATCTTATGTTGCAACTTGATGACCTTTTTACATATAACCATGTAAATAAAAATGCTTTTGAATTCTGCACAAACCTTGCAGCATGAATTGGGTTTCAAGGAGACCTGCATTTTATGTGTTTTCTGAGACAATAATCCTTCAATGCAATGAGCCCTTAACGCATGTGTACACGTAGCTGGCAATAAACTCAATTCTGATTCAGATTTTCAACATGTTGTCAACAAACACACACGTAGGACACACACGCACACACACACACACACCTGGGTCGTTTTCTGTCTCTGGACCGGGACCTTCGGCGGTCCCGGCTCCGGGACCTCTCCCTCCTGTTCCGATCCCGGTCGTCCTTCTTGGAGCGTTTGTCCGGGGAGCGACTCTTTGATCGGCTGCCTGAGCGGCCCCGAGACGCTGAACGCTTCCTGTAGTGTCTGAGGACCAGAAAGCATAATACTCACTTTAACTGGCGACCACTTGATGGACACATTAACCCTGCTGTCGTGTTCGCTTCTCCTCCTTACTCTGGTGTCAAATTTGGCCAGTCTGTTTTAAATGCTCTTCCGTCAACACAAAAATCATCAATCACCACCTAATTGTATTGAATAGCCTTTTCAGCTATACATAATGTCTCAAACTACTGGTTGACATGAGTTACTGCAATGAATACAAAGAACTTGTTTTAAATGTAATAACTTATTAACTCACAATGGAAACATCTAGTAAATAGTGAGAATCAGAATCCAAGTTCATATCTTTGATTAAAGATGGGAAAATGGGTGAGTTATAGAACACACTTCAAATGACCAGGTGGTAAGATGTATAGTATTAATGTTGTACCCATTATGTGTAAGCTAATCCTTACAGTTTAACTTGATGTATCTTAGTGTTTATTATTTTAAGTATGCCTTTTAATCAAATCATTTCTTAAAATAAAAATTCATACTAAAAAATAAGAATAGACACTCAAAATGTAGGCTATTACAAAATTAACATTATGTCGATTTGGTGGACGAACATGATCTGTGGTTGCCCATTCATTTCCAATGGAGGTCACTTTTGACCTGGAACATCATATGTGTTTCAAAGTTGTCTAAAGTACACAAAATAGAATGAAATTAAATGAAAGTATTTTTTTTAATGTTCAAATTCACTAATTGTAAATGCCTACTGTGGAGGATATCATAAGGCCTTGGGTCAATTCAATGTAAAATACAATATATATCATTACTGAAAGTAGTAATTCGTAGTGGTGAGATTTGACCCGAACATGACAGGAGGCTTAAGAAAACACATTTTAATTCATATCCCACCAGGACATGATGAACTCTCGGTTGAGCTGAATTAACATAGAGGTGTTTTAGCTAGCATGCTAATCAACAATACAACGTTTTTAACGGCCAAGGGAGTTAGTCACCATGGAGATTGTAGCACCAAATTAACCTGATATTTCTAACATACCTCGACTCACGTCCCATCACTCTTTCAAGAGGTTATGTCTTGTAAAAAAAAGTGAAATGACTCCACAGACTTGGTGCCGTGGACCGTTGTTTGTGTCTTTTGAAGCACCACGTTAGTAAACTGCGACAGCGCTAACTTCAAAAACTCGGGCTGTGAGCCGCGTGGTGCGCCCCCGCGTGGTGGGAGGCCAGCACTACAACACTGCCCTGAAACAACACAGTGTTGCCAAATATTTTCTTTTTAAATAACATTTCTATTAGAGACATATCAACAAACACCTCTTTTGATGTGATATTGCAGAAGGGTGGTCCTGGAATTAGTTAGGAATTAATTTTCCCACTCAATTATTTTATAGCCTACATCACTAGTGCTTTACAAACTGTTTACATATATTTTGTATATATTTATTTAAGAAGGGACAATGCTCATTAACGATCATGAACACTTGCGTCCATCATGTAAATGTGCCAGATCAAGCCATAGAGGCCAATTTTCCTCTGCAGTCCCTAGCAGTTGATGGCGTTAAAAGAAAACATAGAAGAACACGTATATACAGTAAGCACAGAAAAACACATGAGCACAATGACTGCACATAAGCACAGGCAAAAGCACATCTTGCATGTAAATAAGTAGCAATACCACAATTTAGAAAAATGCTACTCAAAATGTGATTAAACATAATGTATAAAGATATTGGCATCGAAATGTACTTAAATTACAAAAAGTAAAAAATGTTTTCATCACAGCTCCCAATGTCAGAACGGTTGATACAGCATTATTGGAATATAATTATTGATGCAATTATTTTCATTTGTTCACAGTTTCCATTGTCAATGTCTTTGTGCTAAGACAATGAATTAAAAGTATATATCATTCTTAACAGTTATATATTCTCTTCATTAATATCAGAGGTAAGCATTCTTTTTTTCTCTGCTGCATTTACAAGAATAAAAAGTGAAGATTACATAGACTGTTTAATGTTATCCATTGTACATTAACTCAGAAATTACTCTAACCTTTTGATTGGGTTTCAGTTTTTATCATTTGGTCTGTTCCTAATCTACCATCACATTTTTGGGGGGCTTTTCAAGGATTTAAAGTCAATGATATTTATATACCCAAATATTACAAATCCCAAATTTGTCTTTAGGGATACTTTGGTGTTAATATGACACCCTTTGTCCTAAGACCCTTTATTCTGAAATGTGCAACAATAATACTGTATCATTGCCTATACATTGCCATAACTTAACTCAATAAATAAAAGAAAGAAAGCGAGAGTCAAAATAGCATATATCACACAAGTAGTATTTATTTGGTTTGAATTGTCCGGTTAGTCATTCCTGCATATGTCTTTAATTAGAGATGTATTACCATGTTATATTGTAACACTGAATTTGTTACTGAAGTAACATATTGTGAGAGCCACTACAAACAGTTATTCTGTAAACATTATCAAAAACAATCAAGTAGGTCTGACAAGTCATAGGAAAAATCACACCAATTCATCTACATGAAAAAATAAATTCACATTAATAAATAATTTGGATGAATTAAATTATGGAGAAGAAATTACAGCACAAACGTAGTAGTAGAGAGTATATACTGTATATGAAGTATGTATGCATGAGACTCAAACAAAGCAAAGCAGGACACATCACCAGAATTACTCAACACAAATATGCAACCAACTGCCCCAAATACATTTTCAGCGGCAGTACTGTCCAGTAAAACCATAAACATTCCCCTCAGCCACAGTATTATTATATTGAATGAAGTTTACTGCGTTTTAAGCTCCTATAGCCGTGCAAAATAATACACTACAAATTCAAGGACTAAATGCTTCTTGTAAATGTTAGACAAAGAAAGAACTTGTTTTGATTGCTTCGGGAGTTCCTTCTGAACACTGGATGACAGATCCAAATGAAAACATTACTTAGACCTGACAAATAGATATTCCTCAGCACGATAAATGCCACAGAACATCTTTTCTAAAGCAAACACATGACGTCTTCCTGTTTTGCAGGTTCATTCCGGAGCAGATATGAGCTGACGATCTGTAACAAACACTGGACTCTGGTCGCATGTGCAACCCTGATCATAAGGCAGTAAGGACTCCTTTGTAGACTGCTGAAAACAAGAGCCGCGTCAGCCAAAATAAATGACCATGCAATGTTGCTATGGGAGATAGAGGGAGGTGATAACAAGAAGGGGGACAGGGTTGTTAAGTTCCCCATGGTCCATCAGGGAGTCTCTGAACCAATGAGCAGCAGGATCTCGTGTGAGAGGATGAAGGTGAAGAAGTAAATGCAGAGGTCAGCAAAAACGTCCCCCATCCTCCTGTAGGTGTCCATCGAGCGGTTGATGACCTCAGCGGGGATACCGGACAGCAACAGGGCGGCGGTCAGCACAGTGGTCTGGGGCTTTTTATCTACCTGAATGAACAGGCGTATAATAACAATATCTTTCAAAACATAGTTAGAAAGTTCATTCACATGAAACAGAATACTGGTAAAAATATGACTAAACAACAGCATCTAAGCATAAAATTCCTCGTTATAATTTATCCACTTTGTTTGTTTAAAGGAAAATCGATCCATGGTTTTACAGGGAGTAACTGGAATATTTATTTGCTATGGCAAGGACTTCCCTGAGTCAACCAGTCTCCACTGGTATTCTTCAAACCTCAAAGAAGTTACTGCCAGCAGCCTGGTGTGTCTTTGTGAGAAACAATGAATTCCCAAAAATAAAAAAGGGAAACATTAATCATAAATATGACTTAACCAATAATGGGACCTTTACCTTTATATTCAATTTTTTTAGTTTCAGTTCTTCAAAAACATGGCTTAAAATATAAGAATCTGTATCCAGGAAATCACTCGTTTCATATGCTATACACTAACAATGGGAAAGCAATTCCAAAATATGTAATACCAACTCACCTTTGGAAAGTATTTGGACAACCCCATGTAGGCAAGTTCGAGTGTCAGAAATGGAGCAAATATTGACTAGAATGAAAAAATACACAAAACAATGTTATTTTCCTGGTATTCAGGTGCACTACTATAGCTGTCTTTGGCTCTTTACTTGCTGTAACAAATGTTTCCCCTCTGTGAGACAAATAAACATATTCTAATCCTGATATTTTTATTAGGCTTGAGAAAAAACGTACAAGTATGGTTTAAAGTTTGGGTGTTCAGGGATAGAGAAACATACCTGTGATACCTGGTTTAAGGGACTTAGGACAGAGCGGAGAGCTGCAGGATGAAGGCTTTTTTTCTTTTTTTCTTACATTCTCCCAAAAAAGTTATTATGGAATTTGGCCCAATAATGGGAATAAAATCATGCCTACTACAGCTGCAGAATGCCAAATAACCAATGGGTCACTCTCACAGTTGTCATAGTTAACACAATTGATACAGCCAAAAGACTCACCAGAAAATTGCAGACAAAAACCCTGACAAAAACAGCAAGGAGGATGCTGCCGATGAGACGGAAGACAATGAAGGGATCGAACTCCTCTGCTTCAGACCCTCCATTTTGGGCCGGCTTCTCATTGGCCAGCTGACCGCGCAGTTTCATGGCATCGTCAAAACGGGACAGATACTTCTGGAGGCCTCTGCGTGGGGAGCCACTGAGGTCGTCTGATACCCGCTCCCCCCTGGGTTTAGGTCGAATCCCTCCTATGTCGTCTTCCAGAGGGCCTCCCATTAGCTCATTGCAGTCCGGCAGAGGTGACCCCCTCCTCTCGGGGGTGGCACCTCGGGAACGGCTGACAAGCCCCGAAGCCTCTGGCAGGAAAGGGGATGGTCTTGGGGAAGATGAGGATGATGACCAGGGCTCTGTCCTGTCGAGATCGAGGTGGAAGCGAGGCTCTGTTGGACGCCGGAGTGCTCCAGCTGAGGATATTAGACAAACATCAGATTTAACTAGTGCAGAAACAAAAAGTTGTTCAAATGAGTTATCAAGGGGAATGACAAACATTATCTGGTGTTAATATAAATATGTTTTTTTCTGTGTGAGATCATTTTTAATATTGTACTCTTCTAATATACAAGTCTGGTTGTCTTATAGCCACTCTCGGGATATGTGGTTTTCATTGGAAAAGAAGGGTAAAAAAATACAAAATAACTAATGCAATCAGCAAAAGTTACTTAAACTGAGACCCCTTTAATGTATGTTTACCAGAATGTTTTGATCATATGTTTAACATTATTCAATAAGTGAAACATGGTAGACAAAACAACCTGAAGATAAGGGCGCTTTTATATATTTTGAAGGTGACGTGATAGAAAAAGAAAAGTGTGTGCAGTTAATTTTATTAATGGACAAATTCCACATCCATAGGAGGAAGTGGACTGACCCAAGGTTTTCGACACTTCTCACAAAAACTAGATCAATCTGGCAAAATGATGCAAATATTTTGAGCAGATAGGAATTAATTTTTAAAATTCCCTTTTCTTTTTGTCTGCGTACCTTGGTGTGAATCATTTCATGTGTGTACAATGTATAATGCATTGTTCATATATATTCAGGGGAAAATGAAAATATTACTCTGAGATGAATTATAAAGCTACACAAAATGCAAATATTCAAGTCAATAAAAGTAACTCTTTAATCTACCAGTGTTTATAGTGAATATACTGAAATGTGGACAATGGTAATTAGCTGACTGTAGCTTTAACCAGCAGTGTGAGAGGGAGCAGGTGATAGTCATGACTCTTCTGACAGCATTGTAATGTAAACTGAATCCTTCACAACAAACAAACCTTTGTTTTCAGTCTCGATTTTAGTGAAACCTGTGATTCTGTTCATCCTATCTTCTGAATTCATGAGCAGTTTTCTCCTCCGGATCTCTGCCCTCCTCTGCGCCGCTGACACAGTGCCTGCTGTCTCCGCCTCGCTGGCCCCGATGGACTCCATGTGGGTCGACTACAAACTGTACTCACTTTACATACAAAAAAAAGGGATTAAAATGCGACACAACACGTCCCTGATGTATGAATTAAACGGTATGCGTTAGGAAGTGAGCCCGCAGAGCGTTATCTGGAGAAACGACGCACAATGATGACGTCAACATCGATGGTTATGACGCCCTCAACGCTGACTTGCAGGAAACGTGAGTCTTAACCGTTCAATGAGGCTTATGGTTACTTTCTGTCAGTGATGTATTATACACATTTGAGAATACAGTACTTCAAATGGTAATACTTTATTTACTGCAGAATTGTTCATAGGTAGGACAATGTTGCTCTAATTTCAAATCCTAAACTTTGTGTGTTTAGCCCTGCTCTCTACCCAATTTGATGCATTTTACCAGAATCAAATGTTGCTAATTTAAGTGGAGAAACATAACCATCAGAATTAGAAACCAAGTTCATCATTTTTCCTTTTGCCTGCACTCTCCCCTTGCTTTAGCATTTTACATTTCCCAGTTGAAGGATTAATAAAGGATTTGTGATTTCTGTGACACATGTGTTCGGTACCTTTCCATGTAGCTTGCAAGAACTAAATGGCTTAACAATAATTTCAAAACATATTTTTAGTCATGAAAGTGAAGAGTTGATTCCCAGCCGGCTTTTTAATAAATCATATTTTATAAGTCCAAACCTCTGTGGTTTACTCTGTACAAACACAGGCTATTTTTATTTGCATCATATTTTTATGAAAGACAGTTCTGTGCATAAAGACGAAAACATATCTGTCTGTTTCTAAATACATATTTGCTTGTATAATACATAGATTACAAACTGTATGAAAGCAGACCAAATCAAAAATCCTCAATTCATACTTAGTCAAGAAATAAATTGACTATTATTGGTCCATATTCTGTTTTGTATTTTTACTTTTACCTAATAAACACTGCTCCTCAACCAAAACACAAACTACATTTAAAAAGTCCCAAACATTTTATTTCTTTAGCGTCATTTCACCTTAATGTATATTCTAAAATCATCAGCATTTGTTCACCTTGATATAATGCAGTCTTTTTCAATATACAAGTATCAATAAGCATGACTAAAATATCACAATGGCTTTGTTATGTCTGTGTTAAAGAAATTCCCATATCCTATTATATTAAAATATTTCATATATAGAGTCTGTATTTAAACAGAGGTTTAATAATAAAAAGTGACTTCCCATACAAGGCAATTATAGAATTTAATCAGAGTGGGAGTCTCATAAATTATTAGATAATCAGAAAGAAAAAAGAAGAAATAGACAAACAGAACAGGGATGTCGTCAGAGGTGTTCTGAATGAACGGAGAGAAAAGATGATACTTTCTGAAGGACAGATCAGACCAATGAAAAGGACTTTCCACACATTCAAGGCAGTGATGATGAAGATGTTCAACGGCCTTCAAATATCTTCAACGTCCCTGCCTTTTACAGATGAGATTACAGATTTGTTCGACACATTATTATAACAACTAAGAAATAAAAAAGCACACGTTCTGTCCTTCAGGTTTGATATTAAAGAATGTGGTTAGAGCTCAGATGCTGTGTGTACACATACTCCTGGTAACACTCAATAACAGTCTTTGAGCGCAGACATTCTAATCTTCCCCATAAACCTAGTCCTAAGCATACACACATTTGACTTGTTTTAGTAAAGAGGACTGCGCTTTTTGAACAAAAACACTTCACACATCCGTTTGCCTGGACCGTATCTGAATGATACCGCAGTTTGACAGCATTGTTCTATGAGAATAAACACTGATTCATTCAATCATTAACATACATAATCACCATCAGCATCTTGGGTTTCTTGCTTTTTTCTCATCTTCCAACGCATAGCTTCAGCTGGGTAAAAAGTTTCAAATAAGCATCAGAATCTATGTATTTGTCTCTCTCTCAGTCCTTGCAGTGTCTGCCCCATAAGGTGATTTGAGTGACGCTTCAGGTCAGGTTCAGCTTTTCCTTAGAAAGAGATGGTGGACCAGAGCTGGAGATGGAGCAAAAGGTTTCCTTCAGTGACTCCTGCTGCTTTCACACACATACATATCCACACACGTACACGGATTCACATCCTCACTTCAGTGTTCCCTAGTCTCCACAGTCCAATTGAAGATTATTTGGAGATTTGCTGTTGGAGGTGGAGCAGGAACTCGTAGTACGACAGGGCCGACTCTGTTCGGTCCTCGATCATGTTCTGCATAAAAGTTGGTTTCAGCTGGCTCTCGTCCCTGAGAGTCAAACGGAAAAATGGGAAAAATACTTGTTTTATGCAATTGCTCTTTCATGTCAAGTAACTGACAATGGGAATTTCAGAGTTTTTTTTAAATGATCAAATCTCTAAAGGTCTTTGGATGGCAGACTTCTGTTGTTCCCTTAATAAATGATAATGTTTTAAAAAATGACTTCTGGTTTCTGTTCAAACTGAATCTGGTCAGTTCAGTTGTTTCTGAGACTGACTGTAAACTGCACAGCCAGAATGTGAAGATTTAATCTGTTTTTAATGGGCTGCATCAAGTTGACCTTAAAATGAGATTACATGTAAATGTTAATGTGAATCTACTAGCAGCTGTTGGCTGGTTTTAATTTTCCCTCTCTCTTACTATTTGACTGTTTACCCTCTGACTCAGGATTGTATCTGTTGCCTACCTGATGACATGCATGGGGGGGAAGAAGGGCCTTTGATCTCTCAGCCAACCGATAAAAGCTCTGGTTCTCTGCGACTCGGCCGTGTCCAGCTCTGGGAGCAGATACTGTGAAAGGAGAGAGCGACAGTCAGGTTTCATTATCAGGGAGGAGGATGCATTGAGTAAAACTGCAAATATACTGTACACAAGCTGTGACTATTACGCCATCCTCAGGACAATGTGTTTGAATTCCTACCAGGTTCTCAGGCACAGCAGCGTAGTTGGGAACTCCCAGGACTTGTGAGAGGAAGTTGGGGTTGCAGTTCCGTCCGATCCACAGATACATCACCTTTTGGAAAGGTAAAAGTACATATTAAATACAATCACAAACTAAGATGGAAATCGAGCAATTTCCATCTGTGTATCTGCCCTGGGATATGGATCCAAACCAACATTTATAGTATTGTACTATTGGAGTTAATGGTGAAGCTTGAACAAGGAAAATCTCCGTATCTGCTATTGCTATCCCTTTTTTCACATACTAGAAGACTTCAAGACATAAGCATTACTTTTTAAAACAAAGCTTCGTACCGTTCCAGCATCCATGAGGAATGCTGCCTCCCTGCTGAGCTTCTCAACAGACAGCTGCAGCACTCTGGGCTGAGGGATGGTCCGCTCATTGATGTTCAAAGCTCCCTGAAAACGCATGAAACACAAGATGAAAGATAACTCGGTAACAAGGAGACACTTCAAATAAGATTGAATACTACTGAGAGGAATGTTCAGGTTCACCCCCCTAAATAATGGTCTTTAACAGCTAAAACTCAACTTCCCATTCAAAATATTGTTTTACCACATTTCAGTGTCGCAAGTAAACTAAAATCATGTCTCTTTTGCGTTTCTGAAACTTTCTGTTATAAAAAGGAAACATATAAGGGTCGCTACTTCTTTGCTTCTACATGCACAGAATTCTCAGAGGGAAATGTTGATGCTTCTTACCTCATCGGTCAGATCGTCGACACGGTAGAGAGCAGGGTGGATCATCAGCAGAGAGTAGACCAGTGGCTGGTACTTCAGCTGAAGCATGGCAAACACACGGTCATCCAGCCTGGTGCTGGTGCCTGTCCTGAAGGCTTTCTGCAGGATGCACACATAGAGAAAATAATCCTTGAAGGCTTGCTTAAATCGGAAGATTGTGAGTTTAAATGAGTGTGGAAAGTGTAGGACAGTTTTATTTTAGTGTTCTGTGTTCATTAAACTAGTACATTAACTAACTAACACGGAAAAATATAGCCACATCATATAGAAGATTTTGCTCTCACTCATAACTCAAAATAACATCAACTTTAAATAGTTTTAAGGGTAGCATTTGTCAACAGTGCATTTGGCGTTTAATGACTGCGTTTTAGAGGAGAAGCTGACCTGTTTAAGCAGGGCGAGGATGTAGAGAGGGAAGAGTTTGAGGCAGGCGGGGGCCAGCAGGCCAGGCTGCTGGATGGTCAACACGGACTGCCGGTATGACGTCAGGGAGTCGATGGCAGCGTTGGTCATCGCATCTCTGGCGTCACTCAGACTTGCCGTTGCCGAGCGGTCCACAGCTGGAGAGGTAGAGAGGGACACGTGAAATATAATCCTATTCTTTCTTGTGTGGGAGGTTGTGGTATACATATTTTAAGTGTGTTGTATTAATGTTGCCTTTGTGAATTTTAGCTTGTAAAGTGTCTTTGAGTACCATCAAAAGCACTCACAGCTGCAAACTTGTAGAGGATGTTATAGACATATTGCATATATTTTTACAGTGTTTGTGCAGACTCAAATAGTATTTATAGTATAGTGCAATAAAGCTATTTTAAAATGTCAATGCAACTTCAGGACTTTCAGTAGTAGCACTTTAAGGAGCAGCTTAGGACAACAGTGGAAGTGTCATTTTGTGAAAAATATCAGCGTCTGTTCTGCAAGTGACTATGAGATGAACTGGCACAGATCTGACTGCTCAGTCTGGGAGGGTTGCTAGGTAACCACAGCTGTCGCCACTCATCTCCATCTGTCAGGGCTAATAACAGTGAAGTGGATGAAAACCCTGCAATGATTCTGTATCGAGCCAATCGGAAAGACTATTCACTGCGACAATGGAGTATAATTTGCACGAGTGATGTATTATACAAATCCTAATTTATCCAGATTAGACACACAAAACGTATTATGTGATCAAGAAAATTATCATGGGCATCAAGACAGAACTCTTGGAAACATGCATGAATATGTTTTCACTTTATCTTCAAATCCCTGCTTAGTTACAATACACAGGAATGAAAGCAGCTGTTAAACATTGACTCCGGTAAGAACAAGGGCTGCATGAACAAAATAAATCAAAGACAACAGGGGGGAACCTTTTAATTTCACGGTAAAATGTGGTGGAGGGGGGGTAAAAGGAGTTGCTACTGAAGGTATGCCAAATCTGAGTAAAACCAAATTATATTACACAACATTCAATACCTCTGCATAGAACCAGGACAACTGGTTCCTCAATTTGTTATCATAGTCATCGACTGAAAAGGGGAAAGATTCTCTGGGGACGCCAGGGTTTAAAATATGCAGGTATGAACATGATTTTGTGGCATACCAAACAGGTTTTCAAATCAACCTGGGTTAGTGTGTAAACCCATCGTGGACCAGTTTAAACTTTTAACAACTGTGAGGGAACCCAAAACCTCCAGTGCACATATAATGAGAATTTACTTTTCAGTAGTAGAAGACATCATGTGTCCAGTGGTTAAACCTTTGAAATGAACAATATTTGCATAATAATGTATTCTTTGACTTTTAATTGTCTGGAAGGAAACTAAATTGTGTTTAATAGTGAAGTACCCACCCATGCAAGCCAGCAGCCCACTGATGGCTTGAACATCAGCTCCAGCAAAGATGTCCGACAGAGAGTTGACCACAGGTAGACACAAAGTGTGGACACGGATCCTTCGCTCTCCTGTAATAGAAAACAAATGTTATTCAAACCAAACAGGCAGAGACTGATCATTTCAAAATGTCCATGGGGCTTTAAAAAAATCAAAACAACCTTGGCTGCAGTGATAATTTTGGCAGCTATTTCAGATTTAGTCTTAGTCTTTGGACGAAAATGGTTATAAGTTTTAGTTACATTTTAGTCCTTTTTATCCTTCATAGTTTTAGTCCACTTTTAGTCGATGAAAAATCATTACATTTTAATGAACTTTTAGTCAAAATGTTTTTCTCTGTATAAACTAATTCAGTTAGGCAAATACAGGTATCTGAAATTGGATCAAGTTGACAGTATGAAGTGTTGAAATTCGTAAAGCAACATTTCACTCTCTTAACACTCTGTGTAATATCTGTTGTTATGCTATTAGGGTCATACAGAGGCAGATCGCCTATCCCTTTAAGAGAGAGAGGGGAGTGGGCTGCATGTGTGTGTGCATGGTAGAGCGAGCGAGAGTGAGCATGTATGTGTCTGGAGAAGTGAGCGGAACAGCAACAACAAAAGCATGTGTGTAACAGGTTTTAATAAATACAACGGTCTCCAAAAGAAGAGATTGCCTGTCCACTTACTTGGACAAAGTGGGTCATTGAACCCGAAGCCGGAAGGGGAAAATAAAATATCCTGTATTTTGAATGTCCGATAGTCCACCATTAACACTTTAGTCCCGTCTCGTCTCGTCAACGAAAACAAAATATAGATTTCTTCATAGTTTTTATTATCAAAAATCTATTTTTAGCGCGTCATCGTCTCGTCTTACTCATCTAAAAAAGGTCGTTGACGAACATTTTTCGTCAGTTTTCGTTGACGAATTAACACTGCTTGGCTGTTTGTGTGTATTCGTGTGTACCTTTGCTGGACGTGTAAAGCAGTGCAGCCTGGAAGGACACTACTTGCAGGTCGACCAGGTTTTCTTCGATGGACATCTGAACCGCAAAGCCAGCGTCTGGGTTCACGTTGGGAAGGGACAACAGATCTGTGGAGCGCACAAAGAAGTTTCCGTGGAACGTGTGGATGGACAGACCTGCAGAGAGAACGAGAGAGACAAAAATCAATGAAGATCAAATTATAGGTTCAATTACAATCAAACATTTTAATGTTGGCTGTTGAGGCTATATTGTTTGTTTCTGTATACAGAACATTTAACCAGTTAACCACAGCATCCTTTCAATGGCAAAGACAACACATCTTAAAGTAGGATTATTTATGAATGAACCAATTCTGCAGAAAATATATTATAGAAGAAATAAGGGGTTCCTCTTCACAACGCATTTACAAATCAGAAATGAATGAGAGCTCAACATCTGGGAAGGCATATTCAGGTGAGTGCTCGACAACTGTAGTGCACACCAGACATTCCGTTGTCCGGTAATTACCGGACATTGGCCGGGAAAAAAAATAAATGTCCGAGAAAATGAAATCTCACCGGTCAAAGTGTCCGTTTGAAATTGACTAATAATCCCTCTATCTAACTCAATTTGATTTTCAGAATAATACTACCATTTAGGCTAAGTCTAATGTAGTAACACAGTAGCCTATTAGAATAAAATAATTTAACCTAACAGGCCTACAAATACATCGGAAGGTGTATGGTGTGTGATTGGCCCACGAGCGTTTGCGTGCAGCAAAGATTCTACCGCGAAAAGCGGTGATCCCAGTCTCAAGTGTTCCCGCAGAGAGGGGTTTTTCGCTGCAGAACCGGATCAAGACCAAGCAGCGAAGTCGCCTCTCAGAGAACAAAGTTACGCGCCTTATGCGCATCGCAAGTTGTGGAGAGACATTACAAACTTTCGATTTCATGTCGGCAGCTGCCAATTTCAACACTGCCAAAAACCGTAAAAAGTAGTGTAATTATAGGCTACGAGGCAGTGTAGGCCTATGAATAATTTGATGGCCTCATGCCTATTAATTTAAAATGTTACTTAAACCGCACCATATCAGGTGCACGTCAAGACCGTTGATATAACTTACGTGTAGCCTATTGTTGGGCTGTTAAAAGTCTTAATTGTATGTGGGTAAGGGGGATTAGTTTATTAAACTAAATAGAAATATTTGTATTTATTTTTTATTTGTTTGATATATAGTATGGAAGGATGATTGGTTCATCAGATACGTCTCTTAAAATTAACTCGGGCACCTCGTGCAAATAACGCACGGGGTCGTTTGCGCAATAAGTGTTCACATAATTATTTGAAAGTAAGGCCAATAAATGTGTTAAATTATTTTTGTGTGTCAAATTGTCATTTTGTAAGCTACTAGTCTACTTCAAATGTTTCTACACTAGCCTAATTAGGAACGATGGAATATTTGACCGTGGTGTTATCAAAATGTCCGGAAGGTGAAACCTCGGCCGGTCACTTTGACCGGCAGATTTTTTTTCTAACGGAAACCCTGGTGCACACAGACCTTTGGTGCAGCGTATCCTCATGACAGCCTCGAAGCCGATCTTCCTGGTTAAGTATCTTTTCAGATCCTTCGTGAAGCACTCCACCTGGGCGGGGTTGTGCTGGTGATGGTAGGATGGGTAGTTGTAAACAGTCCCTGCCGAGTATCTGGATATGCAGCCTGAGAAAGGGAAGCAACACAAGAAAATATTTATTGTCCATGATAAATATCGTTTTTTGTCTTCACCTTCTATCCATTTAGTTCAAGACTTACCGAGCGATGCCAGGTCGCAGTACTGAGAGCTGAGCAGGAACAGGTCAACCGACACCTGCTGGCCGGAGCAGTCCAGAGCCAGCTTCTTGTAGAAGTCTGTCGCTGGGGATAAGTGCTGGATATCCTGAAGGAAAGCACACCATCATTACCCAAAATAAGGCAAAATCACCGGTACACAATACGCTTGTACATTTTATAGACAATTGTGTACTTCTATTTTTATGAATATATCACTGGCCACTGACTATTCATCTGGAGTTTTTACAACACAACCATCATGCTGTTGTAGAATATACATCTCTTTAAAATCAATCACTCTCCATCGATGTCTCTCTTACCTTGGCAGATGCCCGTTGGTTGGGGTCTTCTCTGGATTGAAGGGCCCCCACACCGAGGTTAGGCAGCTGGGTCTGAAAGATGGTCATGCGCCCTCCGGTGGGTGACAGCAGCTTGAAGGCTGCTTGCAGAGCTGAACCCAGGGCAGACTGGGTCTCCATGGTCTTTTGAAACAAAGTTGGGAGGCTCTTCAGCAGATCCTGCACAAGCTGAAAAACAAAAGAAAAGGGAATGAGTCAAGTTTTTGAATCCTATGGACAGTACCCACAGTCAATGCCAGCTTAACACTCAGAAATAAGACAAAATGAGGATTTGAGCGAAAACCACGTAATATTCACCTTAACAAAACAGCTGTTATCAAGGAACATTTTCTTACCTCTTTGCATTCATTGAGGTTCACTAGAAGGCTGTCTGGTGTTGGTAAAAAGATATCTGTGGGGGGTCAAAAGTAAATACTTAAACTTTATATCATAGCAGTGATGAGACTGATTTTCATTAGTTCAGATACCATGAAGTAATTCATTAAATGAACACACAATAACAAAAAAAGAACCGCCTGGTGGTTGTATGCTTCTGACAGCTGAATTTCACCAATAATAGAACACAACAGTCTACCCAAAATAAATAGTTAGTCATGTCTTGATAGCGTTTACATTTATTAGTGTCACATTTCGGCAGTAATGAGCGTTCGACCATTGTCTGATGCGCCTCACCTTCGATGTCCGACACGATGAGCATCTGAGGCTGTGAAAGTCCCTCCTGGAGGTTGTAGAAGTGGATGGTGCTGTCAAAGGTGATGAAACCTACCTTTGTCCGAGAGTCTCCAGGAAGCCTGGGACACAGACAAAGAACGCATTAGTAAAGCAAACATTTCAGTTCTTATTCGCCACGTTTTGGCAAAAGGAAGTGTATTTATAACTGATACAAAATGACTTGTATTTCTTTACTCCAGGAAATTAAATGTTGTACATACGCATTGATGTTGTCCAGCATTGACTGGCAGAACACATTCAGGTAGCCTGTTTCCACTGCATTGTGGGATACATCGAGAACGAAGAGGTAAACTGCAGGCTGGGGGGGCCTCAGCTGTGTAAATAAAGGCAATCACAATTATATATAGTTTGGGCCTGTGAACTAAAACAAAAATGAGCTATTCATGAACAATTAATATAACATGCAGATAACTGTGCAGACCCTCAACAGCACTAAAGTCTATGAAGCTGTTGAACCCTACCATGTATTCTGAAGGAGCGATGAACTCGATGGTGGCGTTCTGGACCTCGGGTCTTTTGTGTGGCTCTCCATACGATCTGCTGACTGGGTTGTACATAAACTCCTCTGGAACTAAACAGAGACATAGACACCAGTTAGGGAGCTTTGGGTATGAAACAGATCCCTGTAGTTTGACTGTAATTCTATTCTCAACCATGAGCGTGAAGGACCAAAAGAAAAAGCTTCATAGCCAATTTGCGAACATGTAAATAATTGACATCAATATTATCATCAAAATTGTAGCTGTATTCATTTGGATAATTGTTGTTCTTTCACTGTATCTGAAAAACCTCGCCCCCTTTCTTACCATCATTGACCCGATGACACAGGTTGCACTTCCACCTCCTCTGGTCCAGGAACGAGACGAAGGGATTGATGTAGGTTCTGCAGGACCGACACCTGACTATGGTGCTGGATGTCACCACAGGAAGCTGCTGCAAGGAAACCGAAGAACAGAAGCAAACTGTGTGAGAAGGGCCTATAGGCAAACTCATTTCCTTGTAACTGGTGTTCCAACAAAGTCAAGGTTGTCCTCAATTATCAGGGAAAAATAACAAATTAATTCCAACAGATTATTTAGTCACACCCTTTTTCCTAGAAATGTGATATGAAAATTCTCATTGTTTAATCAGTAAAAGTACCAGATGTAGTTATTTAAATATAAAAAGAAACACAACTGAGGATGAGGCTGTAGATGTAGATTTTTAAACTCATAAATAAAGAGTCCTGTTGAGGACAATTTCACATTCCTTCACGTTAATACAATAAACAGATTACCATCCATATTTGCTGCATGGTTCTTAAATCATTTAGCCGCAGTAAAAACCTCCACATTAAGAATGATCCTTGTGAAAAGGTATCACTTGCTGTTCAGGAAATATATGTATATTACTAAATGTTCTATGCCAGTATGAAGTATTTTGCCTTCAAATTCTAAAGCCTCATGCCAGAAAATGTGTTTTTTCCCAGGGATTAATGTGTTAGGGTTACCATGTTCCTGTTGTTGATGCAAATGCACTGACGGATGTGTACAGAATAAATATTAGAGTGAGTGGTTACCGAGAGGTCTTTGAAGGGGTGGAGCAGCAGGCCCAGCGGCATCTTAGCTTTATTAAGCAGCGACTGAGTCTGAGGGATGCTAGTCAGCGTGCTACGAAAAACCCTGGAGAAACACAAACACAGAGTCTCATCGTTACTTTAACGGCATGCAGAGACCATGTTCAGTATTTCAAAAGCTTAAAACGGGTTGTTTAGGCAAAATGTAGCCAGGAAACTTGAAGGAGAAAATTTGCAAGTGACAAATGATTCTGGCAACCAATTAAATAAAACAATTAAAGAAAATAAATATTAATAAATGCTGTCAGTATTTCTTCATGGCTTACTCTGGGTTGCAGTTGATCTTCTGCAGGTCCTGTGGAAGGCAGGGTGTCGGGGGTGGAACGGGGCTTGGTGGTAGCAGGTTCCTCTCCTGCAGCAGGTTGACCACCCTCAGGGCCTCTGGGGTGCTGGACTGGAGGCTCATGGCTGCCAGGGATGGGCTCAGCTGGGCCGGGCCTGGGCCACCAGGTGGCTTTGAGAAGAGAAAAATAGATATTTAGTTCATCTATTTGACAAAAACCTATGAATGCAAAATCTTTTAGCATGGCAACCCAATGCTTATATATTTTCATTGCCTCATGATCTGAGCCCATTAAAGCCCAAACATCACAAGACCGAATATTTCCTCTAGCATTTTTGTGTCGTCACAGTGAAACCAAATCAAATTGGATATTTACAAATTTCATACAGTTATGGATGACACTAACCACCATCTGTTATGCAACAAAGGTACACAAATGTATTAGTCTGATACATCAGCAAAACAAATGAAGCCATTTGCCTTTTTAACACTTTATTCAAAATTAAAAACACTCACAGAAGTCCCTTGGTTGTGTAAACAACTCAAGTATATCACGTGACAATAAAGCAAATTGTATGTAGGTTAGGTAATACCGCTCCTCCTTTTGTCAACTTTGCCTCTACAAATTTTCAGAAGTTATATCTTAATGACAGCTTGAGGGCACAATTTTTGTTTAACAGTTTTAGTTTGAGCTTCCCGAGCTTCTGGCTCAGGAAACATTGAATACAGTGTCAGCCAAGGACAGAGCCTCAAGGGAGAAGAGGCCGAGGAGTAACAGCTAGGGGCAGAGGCAGAGAAACTAACAGAGTATTCTGAACAGAAAATGAAAAGAAAAAGAGAAAATACAGACAGGGTCTCTCCAGACAGAGACCTTGCCACACACATCGAGACTAGTGGATTAAAAGTGACTAATGGAGGGGGATTATTCAATATATTGTTTGGAGTAGAACATTTTTTCATTGTGCATCTAAAGTTTCCAAATGGCTTTCTAGTAGCGGAAACGCTATGACACAAATGGTAGAGCTTATAGTTCCATATCGTTATGAACTAGCTGACAAACAGCAGTCAAATGCTGTATCGGTCTCTAAATGGCTGGCACTCACTTGCTGGTACGGCTGATGTGCTTGAGTGTAAGGCTGCGTGGCGGCCTGCATCGCAGGGTGAATGGGAGGGGTGGCGTTGTGAGGAGCCGGGGTGTTCTGGTACCCAGGGGGGAGGGAGGGGTAATGGCCCAAGTGCCGACCCGGTGGTCCGTGCTGAGGCATGCCAGCTGTCAAAGAAAAGAGAACAGACATGAGGTCATCTAATCTCATCATATATTACACTTGTCCAAACATTGCAATTGGAGACTCTTTGAAACCCAGCTTAGCAAACAGACTGTAACTAGGGTTTGTGTGAAAATAATCTAATATGTTGCAGAAAATGGCCTTACCCATTTGGTTGTCAACATGATTATGGCTGTTTGGTGCTTGTGGGCCATTGCCAGCCATATTTCCTGTTTCAAAACAAACACAGATGTGATGTGAATAATTTTAGTGACACTTCGCTATTTCCATCCCAGTATGCTAACCACAGGCGATGGAACTGGAATGATCTGTTTTACAGTAAAAGAACGAGAAGAGACACAAGAGTAATGAAGCAAAACAACAATAATGACGACGCAGAAGATGGGAATTGATGTATGGTGTCTTCAAGAAATATGAGTACTTTCTAGGATGTTTAATTAGACGTCATATGGGAGATACGGAAGGAATGGATGAAAGAGGCAACAAACATACAGACAGGAAATATGTTACCAGGGGTGCACTGAATGAAAAACAAAAATACTGTTTACATATTACTTAAAACACATGTAATAGAGATCAAAGCAAAACAACTTGATCAATTCGTTAAGATATTTTCTACTTAAAAAAATATAAGACTGTATCAGCTTATTCAGCAGAGCCTCATTATTGGGTGTAAAAAACTAAGACTGAGTGCATCCCCAGAAACTATGAACAGCACAGAGAGGACAGGACGGGCATTACAGCACTGACACTAACAGCTATGGACAGATTAAGTCACACCTGGACATTCAATATCCCCATCCTGGTAGTCGGGCTCAGTGGGGGGCAGAGTGCTGTTAACGGCACCCCCACACTGAGCTGGCATGTAGAGGAAGGAGGGGAAAACAGCAGAAGGGTATCAGATTTAGAATAAAAAACAAAAATGGCTGCTTATAAAAAGGACATACAGTTTCAGACTCAGTGCTGAATCTGATATCACAACACAGACTCACAAAATGTTTTACTTCCAATTTGACAACAATAAATAAAACGAGCTTCTTGCTATAATTTTGGTATATAGCCTGGCCTTCATAACGCAATTCTGTCTTCTTCGCCCACTATGATCTCGAAAGGAAAATGTAATATATTTCTCATTCATTCACGACAAACCAATTAAAAATATAATGAGTGTCAAATGTAAATAAAAAAACGAAGTCATGTCGCAGAGAAACAAAACAGATGTTGATGTTGCCATACTTTAGGACACGAAGCACCAAAATGTTACATCTCAAGATTAAAAAAACCCTTACCATCTGCCCTGGGGGGTGGAGGTTGGGCATTGGCCATTGGCGGTCCAGTGGGAGGGGGCGTGGGTTTCATGGTTGGTGGTGGGCCTGTACGTGGGGGGCCATAGGGAGCTCTGCCTGGTTGGTATGTGTTGGGACCCATTGGACCCATGGGACCCATAGGTGGAGGTGCCGTGCCTAGAGGAAAACACCAAAATCAGTCATTCTTAGGGCTGCTACTCATATTTATTTACATACGTTTGTTATACATTTCCATTATTCTTTTGATATTTATTTCTGATTAATGGAGCACCAGTTAACAATATAAAATGTGTAAAAAATAGAATGATCTTCTACAATTTGAACAGAGAAAAAAAACTAATCATCCAATTTCACTTTTGTCTTTTTGTTGGGCAAAAGACTTTAATAACAAATATGGAAAAATCCTTTTACCTTAAACGTCCAATTGTTTTATTAAATGATGAAACACTTTCAACCAACATCCTTTATCATCAGTCATTCAGCATACGCAGTTATGACTTTATGGCAACAACATTACTCTTGTGTAAAACAAGAACACACAGGAACATGATAGGTGGCAAAACTGTGGTATTATAGAAGAGATATGAGGCATCGCCGATAGGTAACATTATTAGCTCAGAGTTGATGCGACAACAGCTGGTGGCTCTACTGACCCCCAGCCAGTTAATGTCAGAACGGTGACAGCAGCAGAGTCATATTCATCACTACTGACCGACCAGCCAATTCAGAGGGGTCTGGTCTCCAACAAACTCTTATCTCATTGAACAATAAATGGGGAAGTACGTCACATTTGTATGTAAAATGTAAGCACATTTTTCTATGAATGATTCTTGAATTGTACTCTAAGGGCATGGTGGTTTTTGGCTGCAACTAACGATTATTTTGAGTATCAATTAATATGCCGATCTTTTCTGGATTCATTTGAATATGTTTAGTTTTTTGGACTATAAAATCTCCCCTTCCAGTTTTATCAAGTCCAAGGGGATCTGTCTAAATGCCTTGTCCAAAACCTAAATATATTCAGCTGTATATGATATGAACAGTGTATCTCCATATTTGAAACATTCCTGCATTCAAAGAAGATGACTAAACACTTAATTGATCATCTAAATAGTTTGAGATAAGTATTCTGTTAATGAACTAAGGGAAGAGTCAACTGGCTTCAATGTTGCAGCTCTACAATCGATGAGGTTGATTATTCTTTCAGCAGTGACAGCAAACTATTATTTAAAGGAAAGCTATAGTTTCAGGGACACAAGACTGTGAAAACTTCAATAGAGTAGAGATTAGACTGAGATGAAGCAAGCCTCCAGCATGGCAGCACAGCAATGCTCCCCCACCAAAGGGGCACACCTCCCCATGGCTGAGATAACCCTCTTAACTTCACATTGTGCATTTCATAACGGCACTGTGATATGTTACATACATCTGAATGTTGAGAAAACGCTTTTTGAATGTAGAAGAAGCCCAATTGAGCCAAAACTGTTCAAAAGAGTATTCTTGCTGGTGCTAAAACATTAGATATTTTAAAATTGCTTGTGAAATGAAGTTACATTTTACAGCAAGAAAGCTTTGAAAGCCAATATGACCATAACATTTACAGTTACGCTGGAAACGGACAGTCTGAGGTCAACACGTGACATCAGTACTTCCCTGCCCTAAGAATCAAGGTTGATTACAAAGTGCTATGACAAGTCATTCAGACACTGTGACCACAGATTGCAAAACCAAAGTCATGCTCACTTCCTCCGGAGAAAATATTAATGACAAGTTGGCATACAAAGTGACTGAGATTGTCTAGGAGTCGTCTTATGTTTTTGACACAGAGAGCTAAACACTTCTCAGTATTCTGACAGTAGTTATCTCAGAGAAAAGCTCTATTTTCTCTGAGTTAAATAAAACTACTTGCTGAATCAATGTTATAACCAATAAGAATCAGCTGTGTGATAAGTGATCACCAGTGGAAAGCAAAAATGTTGACAATACAACATTCAGCCTAAATTGAAATTAAGATTTTGATTTGTCCAAAAAGCCACGTCATACTGCTACATAAGAATCCCATACAATTCTGATTTGAACTTTGCACAGATTCCGAGTAAATGACTCTCTGTGCCAAAGGCAGCAGCCAGCTATCATTTACAAAGTAGGAAGAGAGGACAAGGTCCGGCTCCAACATATCAGCATTCTTGATATGCTTATGTACATCAGTGAAAGAAAAAAATGACAATAAAAGACAAGATGCAGTGATATGGCTATAAAAAAGTTTTTGGAAGAGGATGAATCTTAAAAAACTGTGTTTCTCTTTAAGAAAAACAGACATAACCCCTCATACAGTGGTTAAATAGTGGGGGCCCTGGAAATAATGGGCTTACGTACACCTGTCTCATTTATTGAAACTCAACATGATTCATCTTTTTATTGATGTGACCAAAGGAGTGTCTGCATCATCATATGGCGAAATTGGCCCTTTGATCCAAGTCGAATCAAACCAAGCTGCACCGCTTGATCTTGTGGTTTCAAGTTTAGATTTGCTCCTTCCTGCCTGCCTGTTTGTAGGGTTTTTTCTTTGTCAGGTATCTGCTTTATTTGACTGTTTTGCTTGGAGCTGTAGAAGAGTCGTGTTAAATTACTGCTGATGAGAAAAACGTTTTTATCCACTGCTGTGAAGATGCTCCTTTCATCATTGGTGAGAGTCATAGTTACACGCATCTTAAAGTCGGGAACCTTTTGGAAATGGAGGTACAAATGACTGCTGTGCTGGGACGGCGTACTGAGTCAAACCGAGCCTTGTGTATGGAAAAGGGGCTTTAGAGTCTGATTTATGGAGCTAAATCAGGGTCATAAGTTTTGATCATTAAAAAAAAAAAAAAATTTATTTGAAAGTTCAAGTTTTTATCCCGAACTTCGAAAAATACAATGATGTATTCAAACAAAAAATAAGTATTTAAAATATTTTTTCAGGTTGAATATTATTTGATTCATTTCATCAATGTTTTGGAATAAAATATTAATTTTCATAATTCACTTTTATACATATTTTGATATTTGACTCCTTATTTTTTTCAGTTGCAGATTTTACATTTTCAGATTCAAAACGATTATTTTTTCAGTTTCAAATCTCGTTTTTCAGGTTTCACATTTCTATACACAATCCAGCCAAGCCAATACTATGCTGCGTTCACTGAGCTACGTGGAAGTGGGGAAGGATGTCGCTAAATTGCGGATACGTAATTTCACATTGTAGCACAGTTTATTGCTTTTATACCGCGACTGTTGCAAACTACGATGCTCAGCAGCTCGCTTAACGGAACTTTGACGCTGGTATCAGTTTTGTTACAACCAATCATGGGAGTATTGTGTATAGAAAGTGTTGAGTTATATTTCTCGCGCTACCTAACATCCATGAAGGCAACATGACAGAGGGAGGGCTGTCACTCAGGATGCCAAACTACTCTTTGGTAAGCCCCGCCCCCCAAGCAACATCAGGGCCACAAGTTTGAAGCAGAAAAAAAAAGGATCTGAAAGTGAAAAACGAGATTTGAAACGTTTTGAATCTGAAAACATAAAATCTGCAACTGAAAAAAATAAGGATTCAAATATGTATAAAAGTGAATTGTGAAAACTGAATCAAAATAATATTCAACCTGACAATATATTTTTTCAATACTTATTTTTTGTTTGAATACATCATTGTATTTTTCAAAGTTCAGGATAAAAACTTAAACTTTCAAATAAATTGTATTTTTTTGAATGATCAAAACTCAAGACCCTGATTTAGCTCCATACTAATTTGCTTTTCTCTAAAAAAATAGTGCGGTGCATATGGATGGTATAGTTCAGACTTCAGTGGAGCCCTTGTGTCTTACCTGGCTGGATATATCCGTGCAGAGAGGTGGGGGGCATCCCTGGGCCTGGAGGCTGTGCGCCACTATGGGAAACATGGGCTGCCGGTGCAGAGCTGTAAGCTGCCGATGACGGTGGCAGCAGCGGCGCGGTCAAGCTGGCGGCTGGGTTCACATGATTGGCCATGGCGCCATGGGGAGGTGTGCCCATGGAAGAGGCTGGCCCCATTGGTGGGGGAGTGTTGTTGTACTGCCATGCTGGAGGCATGTGCTGGGGCTGCTGAGGGTTAGGGTAATAGTTACTTGAAGACACAGCAGGAGGGGGAGGTGTAGCCTGTGGAGGGGGCAACCTCGGACCAGGGCTGGCAGACTGAGGGGGGGTGTGGGATGGAGGAGCTCCCAATAGAGGTCTGGTCATCAGCGGCTGGCCTGGAGGAGCTGGGTAGGAAGTGAGAGTCGGGCCAGGCTGGTAGGAGCCGACTGGGGGAGCCGGTTGGTAGGGCCCAGAGGGGTAGAGTCCGGGGCCGAGGGGTGCAGGAGCTTTGGCCTGCACTGGATTGTAGGTTGGTTGGTGAGTCATTCCATAGCTGACCCCTGGCAGCTGCTGCAGAGCAACTGGATTCTGTGACGGACCTGGAGCAGACAGGCAGAAAGATGTTAGACCATCTAAATCAAACTCAACAGGCCAATGTTTGTTTTGTTAAATTTAAATATCTCTTATCATGAGACGACACAGATCCGTCCAATGGGATGGCACTAAAGCTGTTTCAGGCCCTTTTTCGATGTTTCAATGTTAGAGCATTTCAAATGTTCCATGTCAGCATGAATTTTTCATGACTCCTATTAATTTCAAATGTTTGTTCAGCAGTGCTGCCACTGTGGCGAGAAGAAATGGGTTCCTGGAGTCCCTCTTTTTGTGTTTAATGCCCAAATACAAATCAGTATTGCAGCTCTCTAGATAATGATCTTGTCCCACTTGAACAAAGCCCTTTGCAACGCTTCTGTTGTACCTTTAAGGCTCAGAAGGCACATTCGGTAGCCGTGTCTTACACACCAATAGTAAAACCAATCCGATCCAGCAAATTACCAAGGAACTGACAGCCTAGGGTCTAATCTCCTTTCCTGGATTTAATTCCATGATATGCCCTCAGTGACAGTGAGTAGGGGGCTCTAAGCCCCTACTAGACAGAACACAGTTTTAGTAAACCACTTTACAAGCTTCTGCAAAAAGGAAGAATGCTTTAGTTTAAATTGTACTGATACAAAACTAAAATATCCCATTTATTTCTTCTTGAATGTCAAATATCAATAATAAGAACTGTGGTGTTGTACCAAATACCAAGTATCAGAATAACAGGATTCACTCTTTAGTAAATAATAAATGTTGAAAGATCTCGCTAATAGAAAAAAAAAACTGGATCTCCAATTCGGATTGGTGGGAATAAATATGATGTTATTACTCATATGCATATCATTGATTTTATAGATATGTTATCTTTATGAATATACGTCACTGACATCCCATGATAACAATTAATTTACAAGCGAGTGATGCTGGTGTGTTTCTTCAATCCTTGACACATAGTTTTCAGACTGATCAAAGCTTTAAGAACAGAGGTAGATTAACATGCTTTATTGACCCATTTGATTCAAGATAGATGTAATGAAAAGTAAGACTTTTGGGCAAATCTACAGTTTGAGTAAACCATCTGAGGCATTTCAAACTCAAGCTGCATCTTCACAGTGCAAGAGAGCTCCTAAACTTGCATCAACAATATGGTTGCAGTCAATAAAACTTTTGTCAAATGTCACCAAGTGGATTTAGTTTTTTCCACAACATTCCTGGGAACCTGATCAAAATATGTAAGTCATCTCTAACGAAGTTGGTTATGGTATGAGTCTGCTGTAGAAAGCTCTGCAGCAACACATCTGGAGCATTCCCAATTTGCCACATGTACACTGAAACGTAGAAAGCTAAAAATGTCCAAGCTACCAAGCCTGCAAAAAACTAGCACTGCAAAAAAAAAAAGAGGGAACTAATACACATGCAAATGTGATTATCCAGCGGCTACGTAACTGTATAGGAAACACTCTAAGAAGGCAGCTGCTAAAAGAGCATCATTTATGTGTTACTTTGACAGGAAAAGTTCCGGCCAATTTAGCATCATGACAGGAGCAGAGCAAGTGTGGTCATATCACTGCTGTTTTGTTTACTGGGAGTAGATGAAACTGACCCATGACTCATCTTAAAAGTTCTGATGCCTGTTTACCCGTCGTTTTGTCAGTCTTCCAACAAACCAAAGGTAGCACACGTTTGAGTCAATTGCCATGGCAAGTATAGTTGACACACCTTACCGATACTACTTTAAGCATCTTGAGTCAGTACAGTAAAGCTGGTCAATATCAACCTAAAACCTCGCTGTTGCTTCGCTTCCTTTAATTACAGCGGTACTAACTAAGCTAACAGTTAGCAAATAGAGGCAAGCTCCAAGATCTGCCAGTTATAGCATGTTACTTTAGCGTATGTCGGCTTAGCTCCTGTTAGCTACTTGGCCTTTACCTGTCTGTCCTTTCATAAAAATGGTACTCACCATTAGTGTACGTCTGTCCTGTCCCGGTCCCATTCTGAGAGTTAAAGCCCGCAGTTGACATTTTGAAACAGACACCAGGACTTAATTTAGAGGTGCTTGGGTTGGCGAATAGCTAGCTTACGTGTTAGCTAGCTAACTAACTAGCTGGTAACGTTCAAACCTGTGGCTCTGACGATGCGGTGTTTACTTAAAGCAGCAACTATAGCAGTGACCCTTTCTTATTTCTTAAAAAAAAAGTGAATAAGCTGACTCGTTGGGGATCACAGAGCCATGGCTATTATCGAAAACCCCGTCCAACTACCTAACGGGTGAGTAACGATAGGCCTTGTCAAGAGTAATCGTGTAAGACACTTCTCCTCTTTCACCGGAAGTTGGGATCACCCAGACGGATACACGTAAAACTCGTCGGGCATGCGCAGTATGTACACGTGGCATTTCCTCTGGTGCTCTGGTTTTTCAAGTGTACTGGAAACAAGAGGAGAAAGTGAAGTATTTTCATTGCGTGTATTTAATAGTATTTTTTACAGTATTTTATCATGTAATTTGGATTAAGTAACACCGGTAAAACATCCGCCTATTAGGCCATATCATAAATATATAAATAAATAATTGAAATGAAAAGGTAAAAACAAGGAAAGAAAAGAATAAAAGGGTTCATCCAAACAAATGAATTGATCAACTATGCTAGTGTGATAAGATTGTCTTAGTAGGTTAGAAAATATGACAAGATGAATAACGTGAACTTACAAGATATTTAGAAAAACTAATCTATCAAACAGAGAGAAATCGTTTCACGGTTGTTGTTGTTTTGTTATACCTTAATACGTGTAATGTAACTAACTAATTTACTCAAGTAAAAAAATGGAGGTACTTGTACTTATGAAAAGCACAAGTACCTTTTTAATCCACAACATGTATTTCATGTATTTAGTTACTGTGAATATTTAGGATAATACATAAACATACATCGACACATACATTATCATATTTTGTATAGGTAGAGCTAAACAGTAGCCCATACATGTATCTAAATAGACCCCATCTTTTCCATGTACAACATAAAAGTGATAACCACAGTACTGCACCAATACTTTTAATAAAATCATTTAAAAACGTGCCTTTCTTCATAACAAGTACTTTTGATACTCAATGTATATTTCGATGTTCATACTTTTTTGTTTCAGTACACATTTATATGCAGAATGTACTTGTAACTGAGTGTTTTTACGTTGTAATATAGCTATATTACTTAAGTAAATAATCTGAGTACTACTTCCACCTTTGCCTTAATTTGCCTCTTGACAATATTTAATGAAAAATAAAGAACACTACGTTTTATTTGAGATCTCCTGCCGGAAAGATGATTGTGAAACATAAACAGGAAGCGGCTGGACAGAGTTTTTTTGGGAGTTGCTTGAGAAGCCATTGCACTGTCGTGGCTCAGTAACAAAACACGAAAAAGGAGAGGAAGACTTGGTATTTCGCTGAACCGGGAGACCAATTTACATGACTGAAAGAGCCAACACACTCTGTTAACTAATCTACACATACATAACGGGTAAGTGTTAAAATACATATCCTCGTGAAAAATAAAAAGAGTCTTATTATGTTAGCCGTCGGCATCTCTGGTAGCAAATTATCCCGGCTGCTAACGGTGCTACGTTAGCATTGCTAAGACTAACTTGCCTATTATTTGCCTCAGGGTGAATATAAACTGAAGTTGACCCACTGTTGTATTTATCTGAACATTCAAATGTACTAATAGAACAAAAATACTCGAAAAAAATTAAAGTATCTGGTGTTGGTTGGTGAATTATCTAGGTAACGGCTGATTAGCTAACGTAGCAAGTTGATGCAACGTCGCCTGTCAGAGAATATGACACGTAGCTAGTGGCTTCCTGCTAGCCACCCTATATGTCGGCCTCAAACTGGCTTTAAACAGATACAATTAAATTATGCGTCTATCATTGACATTGTTATTCAGATATTTGGACCCTTCTTTTGTTTTATCTTCAACACAGAAACTGTCAGACACCGATCTTTAGTGGAAGAAGTATTCAGATCTTGTACTTAGGTAAAAGTAAAACTTCCAAAGAGCAGGAATGCTAATACAGTTTAACTAAAGTGTTAAGTGTTGATTACGCTTTATATCCTTAATCCATATCTGCAAAGTAATTTAGGAATGAAAATCTCTCTTAAGCTAGTCAGTGAACGACTTCATTTGTGAACCGTAACATATTTTTACTGGTATGTTTAACTTTAGACTACATATTAAGTAAAACATGTTGAATTTGAGGAAACCTTTCCAGATATTTTTTCAGCAATTTAAGAATTGAGGTAGATGTTGGATAGCAGAGTTGAAAGAAGTACTCAGATATTGTATTTTAGTAAAAGTAAAACTAAAAGTAAAAGTCCAGCATTCAACATTTTACCTAAGTTAAACTACAAAAGCATAAGAAAAAAGCAAAATATAATGAAAGTAAAAGTATTAATTATGCAGACTGACCCATTTCAGAATGATATACAGCAGCAGAAAAACTTAAGAGATCACTTCAGCATTATAATGTTCTCTTGTTTTATTATTTATAGGTATGTCTTTGAGTTCAATTATTATCATTTTTAAAAATTGTATTCTATCAACTACTGACAACATTTCTCTGATGGAATTCAGCAGACACTGGAATGGCTGCCATACATGTAGAGAAAAAGATATAAGAAAAATTTGGAGTGGACACTCAATTTTTTCCAGAGCTGTATATTATTTGTTTTGATCATAATTCTTAATGTGTTTCTTCATATGATTATCTTATTGTTTTATTTACTGCTGGGTGGTTTGTGAATTAAGTCCAGGTGTAACTAAAGTCTTATTTAAGTGTTGATTTAGTTTTTATATCTGCAAAGTAACTTATGGTATTAAATAAAAGTTGTTAAGGTAATCTTTTTACCTCTGCATTGTACATTTTAGTTGGGTAGAAGTCAAAGGTAGCAATACAATCGTAATACTCAAGTAAAGCATACGTATCTCAAAATTGTACTCAAGTACCGCTTGAGTAAATGTATAGTATCTTTTTTTATTATTTGACTTTATACTTTACTGGGTAGCTTCACCTATTATAATATAAAATAATGTGTGTTGATTTATAAACGTATAAAGTAGCATATTGTGAAAATAATCAGTACAAATACCTACATGTTTTACTAAAGTACAGTACTTGAGTTTATGTACTGGTGGATAGTTATTAGGGTAAACCGTCACAATGTGTAGTCTGGTGATTTTTGTGTTGTTAGACTTCTCTTCAGTCTTAGTGAATCCTCTTCTGAAAAAGAGTTAACCTAAAATAATGTCAATAACTTATCTGATATATTTAATACATAAGAGATGTCTCATTGATGGTCAGTTTAGCTCTGGGGCCCCTTCTAACCAAATTCTTCCTGTCCATTGTCCATGAACTCAATTATGCAACCAGCACTTTTTTTTATAAAAATATATATATTATCACTGTAACATGTTTGGTCATTTTGCTGAGTGAAACCTTGTAAACAACAACAAAAGGTAATTTCAAACAAGTTACAGCTGCTGCTTTCTGGAAAACATTCTCAATGCAACACAAATTTAAATGATGTGTCTTAAGTGAACGTATTATTGTCTCTGGTAGTTAGTTACTTTCAAACTGTTTTACATTCACAGCTGCATCACGCCACACGTGTGAGTTTAAGTCTGTAAAACTAGCAAACAGTTTTGTAGAAGGTATGGAAGCAGGCATGAGAGAATATGGGACAGGAGTTTAGCAGCAGCTGACGTGTAGTTCAGCTGTGTTTGCGTGGTCTTGACCTTTGGCTACCTTTATACTTTAACCCCAGAGTTGTTTGAGTATTATGTAACTAGTGCTAGAGGTCGGTGCCAACTTACCTCTGTAACAGAGAAAAAGGCAAGGAACTGAGATGAAGTTTGAAAAGACTGTGTGTCCCTAATGAAGCAAACATTCTGAATTATGGGGAAGTGCAAACAAACAAGAGTGTAAATTCAAAGGTTGACCTTTAGTTATAAAGAGTTTTTTTGCCCCTTTTTTCTCCAATTATCATTGCCAGTGAATCACTTAAAAAAGCTCGAGTGAGCTAGAACAAGAGATGAACAGAGCTAAAGTTTGGTTTTATCAAAAGCAACACGCTGTTGCATGTAGTAAGTCTGGATGTTGTTAGCGCCCCACAGTTCCAGCTGGTCCTATATAAGAGCTATTTTGTTTCGTCTGAAATACAATCTGGATTGCTTATCATGAAAAGGTCAGGTTTAAGTTCTTAGGCCATTGTAGATTAACTGTGTTGAACAAAACCCTTATGTTGCGTATTGAAGCGCTGTCGGAGGGCATGTGATCCGTGCTCTGAATCTCCTGTCCTGCTGCTCAAAGACCCTTACTGAAACCAGCTAATCATTGGATGTATCTCTGTTCTTATCATCCGCCAGTATCTTGCTGATGGGTTAAGGCAGGCTTCATTTTCTCCAGTTTCTGGTTTAGATCTAGTGTTGTAACAAATTTGGCATTAGGACATTATTCTTATCAATATGGAAACAATTATTTTGACTAAATAGTTTAGGAATAAGCGAATGTATATACACACTTATTCCCTTTCCCACATTATACATCAAAATATTGTTTATATAAATATTACATAATAAGCTAAAACCTCCATGTTTCCCTACAGTTGAGCTTTTAAAGTGTGTAAACTTTGAAGCAGAGTGGAAACATAAACAGCCTGCCATTTTAATGAAGATTTCAGCATTATAGATGCATGTGTCATGCCAGCTATTGTAGAAACCTTTTGTATATTAGTATTCTGGGGGATGAAGGATGTTGTCCAAATCCTCCACAAAGTTTACTTCACCAACAGTTAAATGCTGACACTTGTTTTTTTGATATTGTTTACTGTTCAGTATAATGTTCATTGGAAGAAACCACCAGTATGGATAAGATCATTAACAACTCAACCCTAGTTATGTTTCATCAGGGGGAACGTTTCGGGGGGAAAAGGCAAAAACATAAGATGATTTGTATCATAACAAGACAGGATATTTATTCGCACCTACTTGCTATGTTTTTGCTCACACCTATGTCTTCTTACATCTGCTTTTTTTCCCCCCATTTGTTTTTTTTCTTCAGGATTCAACAGCTCCGGATATGTCTTTCATATTTGATTGGATTTATAGCGGTTTCAATAGCGTACTACAGTTGTTAGGTAAGTACTGTTGATCAGACACACTAACTTAAAATAAACAGGAATTCTTTGCTGAAATGTTTAAGAAATCACTGCTTTGTATTTTAAATCATTAATCAAAATGGTGTTGTCGTGAACTACAAAGCTATTGTATTGCATTGGGATCAGAGTTGATAGTATCAGACCGAGTTGAGTCTGAATAATCTTTAGTGATCACAAGAACAACCTGAATTGTTACGGTCTGTCTCGCACCTCATTCCTGAAGTGTTCAGTGAAAACCGGGGCTCAGTGTGCTGTTCACAATAGTACGCTTTGTTCCTAGAAATACATCCCTATTGTGGTAGACGTGTTTACGTTGTGCCATACAGACTCAGATCTGAAACTCTGTTCTGTAGTCACCCCCTTCTTAACTGCTAAGCCACATTACATGTTTTAATGCTATAAAACCTTTCCAGTAAAGATTTGTCCTCAGCTGAAACCGTTGTCAGGGTGGCTGGGTGAACGCCAGCATGAAGCGTCAAAGTGATGGTTGAGTCTTTTCCCTGCCAATGAAAAGTAATTGAACATAATGTTTTAAAATCTGCCCCACATCTTTAATTTACAGAAGATGTAAAAAGTCAACTTTATTGTCATGTGTAATTGTAATTGTTAAGTGGACCAGCGGCTCTTCTCCCCAATGTGAGCTGTTTAGTTTCTGTGTTCGTGCACCTCCTGTGAAGCAGTTGTTCCGGTTTTCCTGGTCAGACAGGTAGCATAGTGCTGTTGTGAGTTATGGTGATGCCTAGTAGTGCTGACTCTGTCAGAAATGTACAAATCCAATCGGTTTCAGTATGCTGACTCAGGTAAACACAAAGCCTTGTAATCTTGTCAAAAATGTTGGAGGAGTGAGTTGAACCTTTTTCTCCTGTATGTAGTTAATCTGAGGTTTTGTATTTTTTGAATAGAGATTACTATGACTGAATGTCATTCCGTCAGATAATTAAAACCAACCAGAATCAACTGCACACTTTTTTTTCAGCAAAGTTGCCTTTTTAATTTAACGTTCACAAAGTAAAGACAATAGAAAGGTAACATCAGAGGGTGGAGCACCGCCACTGGTGCATCAAAGTATTTATATGTATGAAGTAAATATCCAGTGAATGTCTGAGAACAGGGCTTAGTGTAACAACTCTTTTGTTCTCTTTATGCTTAATTTAAAACTAAGTTTCGAAAGCCATGACAGACCTTCAATACCACTTGACTCATCACCCACATTCACATGCTGTTTTCCTTCTGTGTGAAATTCAAAAGACTAAGCATTGTATAGTATGATACAGCCCATCTGAAAAAAGATTTCTAGCGTCCAGGCTATGTTTTCTAAAATGCTTCTGGTTTTGTTTCAGGACTGTACAAGAAATCCGGCAAGTTAGTATTTCTTGGCCTGGACAATGCTGGCAAAACAACGCTACTGCACATGCTCAAAGATGACAGATTGGGACAGCATGTGCCAACTTTACATCCAAGTGAGTTGGTGCTACTCTCACATACATGCTTACTCAGTGATGCGTCGATAGATATCCATGCAAAAAGAGTGACTTTTCATAATCATTTCCTTTCATCCTCCAGCCTCGGAAGAGCTGACAATTGCTGGCATGACTTTCACAACCTTCGATCTTGGAGGCCACGCACAAGGTATGTGTGTGTTCGGTATACTAATGTTTTTGGGCTTTATTGTTCACGGTATGTGTAAATAAAGCTAAGATACCAATTTGTACCACTGTCAAAAATGAATGCAATTGAGCGGTGCCAATATTCTCACTAAATAAAAGGAAAGCCAGTGCCATATATCACTCTTTAATCAGTAAATGCAAAATCTGTCAATAATATAAGTTAAGTAAACAGACTGGAGTGTAAAACTCTAAATGTTTTTGTTTTGTTTGTTCATACAGCCCGAAGAGTGTGGAAAAACTACCTCCCGGCCATCAATGGCATTGTCTTCCTTGTGGATTGTGCAGACTTAACTAGATTGGGCGAATCAAAAGCTGAACTTGATGTAAGTACCACTTAAACCACAAATGTCAGTTGGTTGTGTAAAAGCAAATCCATTGTAAATGAGCCAAAGCTCCTAATTTTCTTCTCCATAATAGCTCATTAATTCCAAAGCATTGTTTGATGACTTTTTTGTAAAATGAATAATGAGGCACAGCATCCACTGTCTGCCTTCTTACAAATGCAACTCATATTCTCTTCTGTCAGTTCCTAGGAAAGTGTATTTTTGCAAATAATACTGAAGTAGTATCTGAGGGGGAGACAGTTTTTATATTTTTATGATGGTAGTGATAAATATGAAAGCCACATAGTAATACTATGGTCTACCCTATCAGGCATTAATGACAGATGAGACTATTGGAAATGTGCCTATTCTGATCCTGGGCAACAAGATCGACAGACCAGAGGCCATCAGCGAGGAGAAGCTGAGAGAGATGTTTGGATTGTACGGACAGACGACAGGAAAGGTGAGTAAACGCAACAGTAATGATTGTTATGATCAGACAAATAGAGTTCTAAATACAGAAATGTGATTTTTTAAATTGTTGACCAGAGTTAAGAATAAAAAAGACTTAGGGTTTGACTATTGGAAGATGAAAAGCATTTGTCAGATATGGTTTCAATTAACACAACCAGTGGATCTAATGTGACTTTTTTCTTGCTTTTCTCTAAGGGCACAATTGCCATGAAGGAGCTGAACACAAGACCACTGGAAGTGTTCATGTGCAGTGTGTTGAAGAGGCAGGGCTACGGCGAGGGCTTCCGCTGGCTCTCCCAGTACATCGACTAAAGCAGCCAACCCCCGTAACACACCGACACCACCACCATCATCAGGGGGGAGCTAAACCTGACCACTTAAGACGCCCAACAATGCCACCAGTACCATCATTCTCAGCCCCATGTTTGGTTAAACAAGTCTGCCTCCACCTTCAGAGAAACCAGTTCAACTTGATCCCAATAGACTTTTATTGGTCGAACATTTGGTTCCGCACTTGCAGAATTCATACCTGTACGTGCACACACACATTTCCATCTTTGTCTTTTTCTAAGGGAGTATCATAGCATTGGTTCGACAGCAAAGGGTGTTCAAATTCTAACGGATGAATCTTTTCTATATTGTGTCTGTTGTTTGCTTTCCTCTCTCCTTCCCTTCCTGCCATCTGTTGAGTGTGATGATAGATTCATTATAACTGTAAATCAGAACATGATTCCATCGGTATATCAACAATCCCAGCTGCCTCTTCATCTTATTTCGAGCAACGAGAGAGCAACATAGTTGTATACATTGCAGTACACTTTCTTTTCTTTTCTGTAACAGTAAAGTCATTCATTCCAAATTTGTATTTAACCAACACATTTTGGTTTGTCCTTTTTTCTTTAAATTGTTTTACTTTTACATGATTTCCGTAAATAAACAGTGTGAACACGTATACAGCCCTCACTATGAATGTGTGGCTGTTTTCACCCATTTATTAAAATGGAACAGTGCATTTATCTTAGTGTATTTTAGGTTACTTTGAAAATAATACTTTTGTTCCTGACTTCTATCTTATGGGCACAGTAGAATTGAATGGATTCCATGAAGCTGTAATGGGTTCCCCTTTTTTTTTTAAAAATAGAAGCATGGGGCGTTAGTAAAGCGGGTGGATGAAGAATTTTAATAGAGAGTAATACTGGCTATAACCCTGCAAGGTTTGAGGAAATCATGTAGATGGCACAATGATCAGTTGATGCGACGAATACTATTAAAGTAAGTGAAACTTGGGGACAAATAGCTGGATAACATGCAGTAAGAGGTGAAGGGAGGAAAGATGGTTGTAACACCTAGTAATCGTCAATGTAAGAAGTCCATCCTACAGATATATTTTCTGGCCTAGACCTTTGTACAGGGTGAATCTAGTGACCCAGAGTAGATAACGGAGGGCACAGTCCCACAATGGGAACAGGTAGATAGGCCTCAGACACCTATAAGAAAGGGACCATATATATGAAGTGTACATGAACATCGTACATGGATTTTGTACTTATAAGTGGTATCCTTTTGATCTATGTGCATTACCAGAAACTATTATGCATGCCTTGTTCTTTTGATTTTTATTGACCCTTATTCCAGAGTACAACAGGAGGGGAAAAGATGCCAAAATGTACAATGAGAGCTGATTGTCATGTTTTTTTTTTTAACAGAAACAATGGAATTACGTGTAATACACACTTTTTCTGTCCCTGTCCCTTATTGTCTCTTTCATTCCCTCATGACTAAGTGATGAGCTGTTTCAACAAGGGTGGGACTTGCTGTTGTTTGCATCATAAAAATGTAATAAATGTTTTCAATGAATAACAGGCTTTAACATTGATCCAAAATGCAGACTGATTTGTCAATTTTCTTTTGTGAGATTAGCCATGAAAAAAGTATTCATTTTATTTGAGTTAATGTACAAATTCAACAGTATAAATACGGCACTTAATACCACCAAACCTAAAATACGGAATTATCAGCAAAATGTACTTAAAGTATTAAATAAATAATATTCATGCATAGGTATTGTTATCATTTAATAATCACTTATTTTTTGTTATGGGTTACAAGCCAACAATGTTTAAAGGTTTGATCTTTCAGCCATAGTCTTTAAAACGCTTTTTTTAAAATCTGAAAACATACCTGCAGCTGTGAAATGATTGTACCGAAGTAATAATGGCAATATTTCCTTCCAAATTGTGGTGGAGTAAAAGTACAATACACATGGAAATACTACAAGGAGCTCCAAACTGTACAAAAGTAAAAACAAATAAAGCCTTTAATCACCGTCACTGACAGCTGAAATGTCTTGTGTATTTGGTATGGCATTAAATAGCAGTATGTAGATGGTTAAATGGAGGTTATTTAAAAGCTAATTTGCTTCAATATAGGCACATTGCCATCAGGCCACCAGGTGGTGCACATGAAATGGTAAAATAAAGTGCTGTACATTTACCTCAATTCTTTGAAAAATAAATTTGAAGAATAATGTTGTGCTAAACGTTTCCATTAATACCAAATACATTGACTAGAGCTAGATGCTTATAGCATGTTAACATTTGCTTACTAACACAAAGTACAACTGATGGTAATGACATTAGTTTTGCTTGTAAAACAAAAAAGCAAGTACAACATGCCGAGGGAGATATAAAATGTGTACAACATATTCATGACAATCCATCAAATAGTTGTTAAAAAACTGATAGACCGACCTTGCCATCCCTAGAGCCGTAAGCATGGCTAAAAATTCTTCTTAGAAATGTGAGTAAGTAGAAATCCACATCCATTCATTTATTTATAGTGCTTCAACCAGACATAAAGAACTTCCTCTTGGGAGCTGAAGCCCTCACACTCCTGAGGCACTTTCAATGTATGAAGGTTGCAAGTACACCTACATTCAGGTGGAGCCATACTTGTAAGTATGAATCAGATGAATGTGCAATTTGAAAAAGAGTAGAAAATGCAATTACAGGATATTCTAACATGAGGCCCATGGTCATTTTCTGTAATTAAGTTTCATTCAATTAGGACTCAGTGCAGGACTACTGGTAACTAAATTATGTGATTCACTTACAGATTTCTGTTGAACGTTTTAAGAGATAGATATTTCCGATTTCAGCTCACTGATAACCCTCAAGTGAGAACACCTCTTTAAATCATGCAGCAGAGACCAGTGTCACCATTCTCATCAAGATACTGTAGACTAGAATCATCTCATTTTGAAAGTATACAACTTATCAGCATCATTGACAAATATCCGTTATTTAGATTTAAACTAATCTAAATGGTCACTTACTGCAAAAATATTAATATATAATAAAACTTTATGAGAGCTGCAAAATAATAAGTACTTCGCACATGTATGAAATGCATAAACAACCTATTGACAGGCAAAGAATACGTGTGATATTCTGGTTGAGAGTTGCAGGGAAAGTGAACTAATATCCCCAAAGAAAAGTTTTCCAGTCTAGTTACCAACTGTTTACATGGCATTGACTTAGAAGAAGAGGTGTGTACTAATTGTCCAGTGTAGTAATACAAAGCTGCATTGATTGAGTCAAAAAGTAAAACTTAGCAGGGAAGCCATAGGCCATTTAAACATCAGAAAGGGAAAAAGGTCCCTTTTAATGTTACTCACAATATCTTATGACGAAGAATGTAGTTATCCATGGCATCGAAGTTGTACATTTCCCAGTTTTTGTAAAACTTTGGTCATTTCGTGTAACTGTTTTTCCCAGTTGCGATAATGTGACACTGACCATCTAACTGCTTGAAACGTATTACATTAATTGAGTTCACTTATTGTCGAATACTAATCAAAGGACATTAACTTCACCTGGCTCATTTTAGGTAGGTAGTCTTGGGATGAACGCCTCAACTACAAGGCTGCAATACCGCGTTTGACCACACACACTGGTTCGCATTAACCACAACTTGCAATTATGGAGGCGCTGTTTCACAACTGGAGAAAGTCAATGAGGAAAAGATTACAGCGATAACCATGGTGATGACAAAATAAGAGTACAACACATAAAGAAACTGAGAAAACATTTACTCAGTAGTAGAATGTATTCTTGGAGGCTTTATTTACTCATGAAAGCCTACTGTAGCAACTTAATTAAGGCTTTTTTTTACTTTACTGAGTATTTTCTTATCATGCCAGTTCAGGCCTACTCGAGTGCATTGTATGTAATTTAGGATAAACATGCATTGATGATTTTGGATAGGAATTTCAGTCTCTGCATGAAGACTACAGGGCAGCAACACACCAATGCTCATTCATAGTCAAGTAATTGTTTTCTCTATAAGACAGGAAAAAAGCCAATTCAAACACTATCATGAGACATCATCAAAGGGATTGTTTTATCCAATCAACAGCACAAAAATCCCAAAATGTTCAATTTATAATAACATAAGTAAATGGAATCATTTGAGAACCTTGAAACATCACGTAATCAAATAATTGCTGATTCATTTTCTTTACATTGACTTGATAGCAGTGACAGTATTAGGATGGTGTTGTGGTGGTGGTATTTTTTTTAATTGTGTGTGTGTATCTTCCTCATTTCTTCTGTAACAATCTTTTCTCTGTGTCTCTCTTTCACCTTCCCTTGGCAAACATCTGTGAAAGTGAGAGTAACAAACACAGACATAAACACACATATCTACACACACACTGCAAAAACATTGTTAGCTATTTATAGCAGCATGCAGTGAGGAAAGGTACACAGGCCATGGAGATGTGTCCTTCACCACTGCTGGGAACAATGTTCCCTGCCAGACTCACAAACACAACACACAAAACATGTGTGCCCACGCTCAACACCGACATGCAGGGACCTCAATTAGCATCAAATAATATAGAGACAGACATGACATATGAGGCAACATATATACAGAAAAAGGGCAAACTGTGTACAATGCACACAAACAGCTACATGAATACAATGAACACACACACAGGTATAGTATGCAAATTGTACACAAATGCTGTCCCCAACAGCTATAGAAAGTCTGAGGAGACAGGGGTTGAGGTATGAAAAGAGATTTTGTGAATATTTGACTGTTGGTTGACTTACGAATACAATTTACATGATGAGAAAGTGATAAACATTTCATTATGTCTCCGGTAGCTTATTCTCCAAGGGCCTAACTTGCACTAGAAGTACTGCTGTTGCAAAGAAGAAATATGAACAATGTGCAACTTGGTTTGGCAGTTGGGGTATAACAGATTTGTCAAATATACTAAATTTTAAGAAAAACCTATACATTTGTCTCATACTTATATTTCCTTGTGCATTTTTAGAGCGGTTCCTTGAATTCTTTCTTGCATAAATCCTTTGAAGAATGGTGGATCATGCCACCAGAGGGCAGCACAGGAAGGCAGCTGAAGATATCTCTCCATCTTCCAAGTATTCAATGTACTGTACTTCATTTAATAACATACTGTTGATCCTACACACAAAGTTAATATGGCTGACATAATTGTTTCTAAGTTGCTACTACTGACCAAGTTTAGCTACATTCTTCACTCCCTGCATAAACAATTTAGACAATGTATTTAGATTTCTGTCTCCTATACACGGCTCTGTACATTGTGTTGATTATTCAGATGTTATTCACCCTTGTTTGTGAAAGCTGTGTGGCCTTTAGGCAATCAACCCTATGTCAGCACTCTTCCCACGATGATATTTTTCTTTGACTCATAAAAACTGTTTATTTGTTCACTCTGATCCTTTAGGTGTGGTTAAACTTGTTTTTTTCTTCATTCAACAGGGCCTGAAATCAAATCTGCACAATGCTATTGGAAACATGCAACTCCTCACTAATGTACTTCATTTAAGGTTATCCTGTGTGTTTCCTGCAAGTACATTTCAGTTGAATTATTAACCAGAGGGAACTAAACAGTGGTCTGCTGGATGGTAAATGAGTTTCAGGTGCATATTCTCCTGTCTTTCTCTTCCTCAAGTGTAATGACACAACACAGGCAGCACTGTATGGCTGTCCACAGACTTCCATACCTATCTGAGCAGAATATCACAATGTTTTCATTCTTAAAAACACGTCTGAGAGGAAGAAACTTGGAAAAGAAATAACTATTATGGCAAGACGACCTGAGAGAGCATTTTGTGCAGTGATTATGACCATATTGGTGAGGCAATACCTGCAATGTGAAACTGAGTATCCATAATCACAGCAGGAATATTCTTCAGGGTATGATTGCTTTCATACAACAGTACCTTAAACATTGATTTCTTCAATGTTGTTGGGCAGTTAAAGAAACACAGAAGAAACTACGTCTGCGAGAAATATCAGGTTCTTTTTTATGTTGACAGATTTGTTTTACACTGTAGAAAGAACCAATTTTTGAAAAAACTTTGCATATGTCTTATTTAGTTGCTATTATACACAGGTAGAGATGATCCTACTCAGATTCTCCAGTATTTTTGTATTAATCTTACTTTTGTGTTTCTGCCTTGATCTTTTAGACTATTGTTTGTTTTAATATGGTCAATACATTTACATCAAATTTGATACTCAAATATAAATTATGGAACTAAAGTTGGTCTTTTCTCCCGCCATCTGGTATTATTCTTTCGTAGTCCTCCCTTCTTCCACCCCTCATCGCCTCCACCCTCATTTGACTCTGCTAAGTATTTGCAAAGGGTTTCATACAGGAAGCGCTTCGTCACTTACTGCACAGCGCTCTGGAACAGGACCAAGAGCAACAAAAACAAACTATCTTCCATGTACATGGTGTCTGGTGTCTTTCTTTTTATTCAAGCCAAGCCCTCTGCTGAGTCCATTGTTTGTTGCTTTAAGAAGAACTAGATGACTTATAATTCATCAGGAACCCACTAAACCCCAGTGGCCTCTTGACATTTCAGCCTGCTGTTGTACTGGATGTTTTCAACACCTAGTATGTGAAAATATTGGCCTGTGCTGGATGTGTTAGTGCAGTTGATAAGGATCTCCTGGGAGGTGGAATGAAAAAGAGAGTTCAAGTGCTCATGTCAGGGCTATGAGGAACTGCTGGTGTGTGTATGTTGTCACTGTGTGTGTACAGTCGTGGTATGCAACTGAGAACATTTACTCAAGTATTGTACTAAATCAGGTACTTTACATGACTATTTCCTCTTTATTTCCCTTTACACTTATACTAACACATTTCAAAGGTGAATTTTGTACTTTTAACTTACCAAATTCATGTCACAGCTTGAGTTACTACTTACTTCAGTAATTAAGATTGTGCATTTCAACCATGAAAATATGATTTGCTAAAAGTGACATCAACCAACAGTTTTAATTTACGTTTAATGTATTGTTACAATACCATCTGAATTGAGACATATACACATTTAAGTAATTTAAAGACAAGTTTTGATTCTGACTTTATTATTTTCTGCATTGATTAATTTTACATGTATTAGTTTAGGAACAGCAAGTTAAGGCAAGATTATTTATAGGGTTACTTTTCAATTCAAAGTGCTTTTCAAAACTATGGTGCATTTTATGGAATATTTTAATGGAAAGACTGATACTTGTAGAAGAATATTTTGTGTGTGTGTGTGTGTGTGTGTGTGTGTGTGTGTGTGTGTGTGTGTGTGTGTGTGTGTGTGTGTGTGTGTGTGTGTGTGTGTGTGTGTGTGTGTGTGTGTATGACAATTTATCAGATTGTAACAGATAGAATTGTTTAACCCCCTGAGCAGAGCCGCCCACCTCCTTCCTCTGTCGTTTGCTGGACGTCCTGAAACGAATGTGGATTTCACGGTTTCACAGTGGTTGATGTCAGCTGCCAACAGTTTATCAAAACAGTTTTCTGTTTTCTATTGATTTCTCAACAATGTGTCAGATTAAATGGCTGCCAGTACAAAAGGCTGTTAAAAGGATGCCTTGACATTTGAAATTTCGTATGTCATTTTTTTCCTTTGCCAGCCACTTGTCACATCGTGGAAGAACTATTAGCCTTGTGTGTTTAGGACTGCACCAAAGCTTATTAGCATTCCTCATTGAGCTTGTGTGTTTGCTGGAAAGCTAATGAACTAGCTAATAGGAGGATGGTTAGCTGCAAGTTTAATACAATTACAAGAGTTTTACTTTAATTACCTGCAGGGTCAGGATAGATAAGGGGTGCACCAGTGATATATACATAATTATTGTATATTGTTAAATTATTAATTTAAATACTTTATAGTACAGCCAATAGGATTAAAAGGGATTGTAATTGATAAGACTCTTATGACACAAATGCCATTTTTGCTTCTACTTATCTGTCACCTATTACCAAATGGCTTTCTGATCAATATTCTGGCTTACAGATGATGTTTAGCAGTCATTTACTTACTTCTGAGTCTGAACAATTGAATGAACATTGCAACATAATCTTTTAAAGTGTTTTTACTTAGTTGACATTGCAATGATGAAACAAAAAATATGGACTGCGAGAGGGTAAACGGTGCCATTAAGAAGACCAGACACCAGAGATTGAGCAGTTTTACAATTAGTGTGGAAGATGTGATCTAATTTTCTACTGCTGCCTTCCTTTCAGATTTATGCTGTTAACACAGGTGCATTTTTACACAAAGTTCTTGCCTACTGCAGCTTAAATAACTGCTGCTTGTAAAAGCACCAGGCACTGTGGCAGGTGCACGGGAAAGTTTGCCTGAATCCCCTTGGCACACTCAGCCCTGAAACTTCATCCTGCTGTTATCAAAACACCAACTGAGGGTGTGGGGCTGCGTGGCAGACACAGGAAATAAAACCCTGAATTTATACAGAAAAGGGTACCCAAAGCCTCTTTTTGAAGTGCATAAAGTTGCGGTGGGAGAGTGTGTTAGAAGTATAACTGTACAGCAGACTGAGCCAGTTAAACCCTTACAATTGGCTGGAAAAATAACATTTAGATTGCAAAAAAGATATTCAAAAGGGCCCAATGGGAAAATAATGAAAATGAGAGCTTTGTGAGGAAAGCCAGGTGCAGGATGTCTCTCCAGGTGCCTGTGCTTTGTGCAGCTAAATTGATTTCCATTATTATGAATATGTCTGTTTGCTTGGCTTGTTTCCACGGTGTGAATCAGATAGATGGGAGAGAGAATATGAATCAAATCAAATATTAGAAGGCAGACACAGTAGTCAAATAGAAATGAGCAGGATATGGTTAGATTATGATGGCTATGATTAGTCTCTTTTTAATGTGCCTTCATTATGTATTTGAAGTCCCTGAATTTCCCCCTGCATTTTATGATGTTTCAACATAAACTCGTGAGAAAATGTATAATGTACCTCCTTTAGTAACTTACTTTAATCATCCTGTAGGATATACTTTTGGAATTGCAGGGCTCGTGGATATACAGATGTTCTCTTTCTGCATGATAGGTTTCTCCTTTATACCAGTTTCCCTGTAATAGAATAAATCATCGAGCTTTACTGAATATTATCCAAATATAACAGGTGCATCTTTTAATAGCTATCATGTCATGTGTGTAATTATTACTCTACGGGGTACCACCTTTGTATGCATGTAAGATTGAAAGTCCTCCAATGCTCAGAAATGTTACATATTTGGTTCAATAAAAATGAACTATCAATGTCTTTTAAAAGAAATGTATGTGGAGATTTGCAAACATAATTTTCGGCCACAAACACTATTCTCCTATTTAAACGTAAATGCAAATGTCCTTAATATATATAACTCCTACAGGCCTTCATGGAGACCGTTGTCCTATAAAACAAGGTATACATCATGAAAGTAATTTTAACCAAGTGTGATAGGAACATATCCTCATCTGCTTGACACTTTTGGATTTGCTGACATGGCTCAATCTTGACAGCCATTCCACAGATTTTCTCTGGGATTCAAATGTGGGCTTAGAGGCTGCTGAAGGACTTTCACATTCTTGTTGTGAAGCCACTCCAACATTGATTTGGCTGTATGTTTGGATTCCTGTTGGAGGAGAAATGTGCTGGCCCCACTCTCAGGTCTTTGGCACGAAGTGACGGTCTCTCCTCGGGATTTACCCGCATTGTTCTTCCAGACCTCTGGCAGAGTCTCCCAGTCCAAGTATGAAGGTAAGGGTGTTAGAGAGTTGATCAGCTCTGCACAGTTCCAGCACATGATTTGAATCGCTGAGGACATTTGAATTTTGTTTCATCAGACCACAGAATCTTTTGCATCATGCTCCCTTTCCCATATCTTTTGACAAACTTTCTTTCAGGGTAGGCAGACTCCAGCTTCATGGAAACCAGATATATAAGTGGAGCTTTAGATTTATTTAAATGGTGGGGCCATTTTTCAATAGTTCTCAAGACCAAACTAATGGTTCACTTTGTGGTAAAATTATTTTAATATACATTAGAGACAAAACCATTGATCTACAGAAAAGTCCTTGCCAATCACGGCAATGTTAATAATGTAATAAAATCTTGGTAGCAAAAATGTCCAAAAAATGCCTGAATACTCAAATGTGGCATTCCGCTGTTCTTTAATCCTTTATGAGAGTAAATTGAAATTCTTAGGGTTTTGTACTTTTAAATTAACCACCATGAGGTTAAAATTTGTCATTTTGAATGAAGTTATCAACGACAAACTTCTGCTACAGCGTGGGTTATTGTGCATTAACATCAAACATAATTCAATTTAAATTAAGAAGGCAAAATGGTTTAAAATCTTTAATTTGGTAAATAATAAATCGTTGCATACATCTACTCAAAAACATTTTTTTTTTTAACCATAGCTAAAAACATAATTCAATAACCTGTGTGTTTGTGTGAGTAACAGAGGCAGAAAGTTTTGTTTACACAGAAAGCACTGCTTTATTGACTGCACTGGACTGGACTGGATTGGACTGGATCAGATGGGACTGGAACTCCATCAGATGAGGGCGGGATTTAAAGGGGGGGGTGGGGTCAGAGATTGGGGGTGGGGGGGGATGGGATAGACAGGTAGGGAGTGGGGTGGGTGGGATCATATGGGGACGCAGCCATCATTAAGGCAACACAAACAGCATGCAGATACAGTCACAGGAAACATCGTCATCAACATCATATTGCTTTTCAAAGTCTCGCTCAAAACATCGAAATTGTACAAAAAGGAAGAAAATAGGTTTTTCGCACTAATGAAAAATACATTTTTAGATTTTTCCCTCCTACAAAGAAGATTCTAATACAAGAAAAATAAATATAGCAAAAAAAGCCAAAAAATAATTTAAAATAGCTCTTCTTTTTCATATATGTTCAATAGTTCTCTTTGCTATTAACAAATGGCACAACATTCTTTGAAACAAAGAATACAGAAGGATAAACTCCTGCAACATTCATATTATTGTATTGAAGAACCGATGCAGAGTGAAGGAGAAACTGGAAACCACAGCAGGGATTTTAACACATTTCATAAGGACAAATAAGACAGGAGGAACAGGAGAAAAAGCCTGCGTCCAGCTCTGCTTTGATTGGACAACGCTAATTGTTTTTTAGATAGCGCCTAAATACAACCAATAGTTGCTAAACATATGATGTTGCATAATGCAACTCAATAATATTACAATACATGAGAGAGGAGGGAGAGAAAATGTTTTTTAAAATAACTAAATAAAATGTGGTAAGTTATTCTAGGAGAAAGTACTGAGAAGTCTGAATAAAAAGTTGCTAATATTTTGAAAACCAAAACTCCACTGAACTCTTGTTTCATTATTATTTTAAACCTGAGGAAATGCATTTTGAAAATCACAGGTCAGGAGAGTGGAGAGTGTTTTTTTTTAATGAGAGTCAGAAACAGTCTGCTCTGAGGGGGGTACTGAGAAAAAAGGAGGATTGGAAAGTAAGTAAAAGAAGAGAGATACCTAAAGTGGAACAGAGTGAGACAGAAAACACCAGAGCAAAAAAAGTTATGGAGGTGAGAGAGAAATGTTAAAGAGCACTTCCACACAAACAATGTCATGACATTTTGTCCACATGTCATGTTTTTTTTCCAAATTAATACATTTTGACATCATTTGCCTTGATAAATGGCAGACTTGAGTGAAAGAAAACCTTGTATTATGTTATTAATGGTTTTAGCTGTGAACATATACAATACATAGAGAGCAAAAGGAGACACAATAAATGTATGTGTGACCATACTGGGATGTAGTTTTGCTGTTAGCTGATCAAAAATAGGACAAATAAGAAGAGATTAATCCAAACAGGAATTATAGATTACAAATTCAATTTAAAATGCAAATGTGGACTTTGTTTTGGTTAATAAATGGACAAAACCAACATAAAGTAAAGTCCAACAGGTAGAGATGAGGAAAGAGAGATGAATAGTCAAGGATAAGTTTTACCTAGATTTGGTATCTTACTCAACTTGCACACATACTCAAAACATAAATACTGCCTGTAGTATGAGAGTATCCCACTCATACAGAGAGACTGCACTCTCCATACTTAATGGAGTCAAATCACATTTTCCTTCCCTGCCTGTATCAAAGATCACACAATTAATACAGATTTGCCTTAGAGGAAGAAGATTTGTTCTGTGTGTGTGTGTGAAAGAGAAGTCAGATTACAGAAACACTGTGGAGGAACAGTGAGGAATGAGATCAAAAAAGTGAAAGAAATCAGGAGAAAAAGATAAAGCAGAGACAGACATAGAGGGGAAATTACGAGTGGGAGAAAGAGCAGGGACAGAGATCAGCACAGAGGGCCTCTTAACAAATGGTCTAAACCTGCATCTCAAATCCAGATTGTGTCTCGACGTGATTTATCCAGATTACATTTACATCTGGCAGTGTTTCCGGAGCCCAAGCCTAAATCACTCTCTTCCTCATAAATCAGATTCCCACCAACGTCCCTATATTACATCTACACTTTGTGCATAGCTCCGAGCTTAACGTATATTAAATGATACCAAATGTTGCTTTGACCACCAGTGGGAGACGCTAGCTTAGGCTAAATTGATCTTCTGTGTGTTTGGTTGCATTTACACCTCCAATTTGTCTGCAGTGATATATATGTGTGAACCTCCCAGGAGCCTGATGGTTAAACCAGATGCAAAGAATACAATGCTCAGATTGTGAGAGAGGAACCATAAAAAGCACTCAAGCCATGTTTCCATCCAAGTTAAATTGCCAAAAATGATATATAAAAAGGATTCAATTTCACGTGATAGTTAATGGTCTTGACGAATAGAAATAGTTTTCTGGACTGATAGTGACATTTAAAGGATAAAGCAGGTGTTCTATATTTTCCTTATTGTCAACTCAACAAATCGAGCAAAAATCCAACAATGTGTTACTCTCTGTTTTAGCACTTACCCACAAGCAAAGACTGTATATAGTAAAAACGTACATATATATTAACTAAAAAAAACACCAGGTTATTTCTTAAAACAGTTGGGCACTGTGGTTTTTAGTAAACGTTACAAAAACATGTGCTTTTGTTGGGGACTATTTTCAGCTGCGGATTACACATGTGTTGCATTAGTATTAAAGGCAACAACGTTGTATGTGTGTGTTTGAGAATCAGTCTCTGTGTTCATGGGAATGAAGGAACATGTCATGCATTGATGTGTTTCAAACTGTTTTTTGACAATAGGGGGGTTACACTTTCTTGGCTTTGTATAAAACTTGGTTTTAGTTCATAGTTTGATCTATTAACAGCTGGTTTTGGTCTTTTCATCGTATTTATTGACAGTGAGAAAAATATCTAGAATATCACCAGCCTTATATTTGCTGAGTAATATTGGCCAAATTAATGCTTTACTTTAAATACAAAAAAATCTAACCACATATAGCCAGAGAGAATGATTTGTGTTCACAGTCATGCTGCATATAAAAAATACTCGGAATTGTTTTCCAGGGCTGGTCATGCCATTAATGTAAATTTCACCGCTTTCCGTTCTGCTTTCCTGATTCGATTGTTACAGCTTGTAAAGGAAATTCTTTGAAGGAGACTTGGCTGTACAGAGAGAGAAACAGAGAAAGCACAGAGGGGAAAGAAGAGAGCCGAGGAGAAGGGAAGGGTCTGGTGTTGTTTATATTAGCTGCTTGTTAACTGGACTGTGCGGACAGGCTGCAAACAGAACACTGGGGAAAGAACAAGTTGTACTCTTTCTGTCTGCTTCTCTGGCAACGGTTCAGTAAACGTCTCCCTCCTTTCTCTCCCTCTTTCTCTCCATCTCTCCCTCTCTTACTGCAGGCCACAACCAAAGCAGAGTGCAACATTTCCCCCTCCACACACGTACTTCCACAACACGTGCCTGTCATTATTTGTCCTTAAAGCTACAGACATCTTTTTTCATCTTTTACATTTTTTTTTTTTTGATCGTCCTTTGCTTCGAAAGCCACGTGTCGGCCAAGGAGGCTGATCACCGGGCAGGAGAGGAGAGGAGAGGACAGGAGAGGAGAGGAGGAGTTGTTGGCAGTAGGGACACGACAGAAGGAGGGGGGGGGGGGGGGGTGCTGGTGGTGGTGGGAGGAGGAAGAGTGAGGAAGATGTTGAATGGCGGAGACAGAGTAAGGTGCGCAGTTTGTTCAGACGGGAGATTTAGCTAAACAAAATGACATATTTCTTGGAGCGGCTCTGGAGGCAGATGTTATCTCAGTGTTTGGGTTAAACCTCAGTGGGTGGAGCCAAAGATCTGCTGATTAAGTGGTTTTGGACTGAAGCACAGTGAAAGAGTCAAAAATGAGAGGCTTTGTTAAGATGAATATACAACAAATGCCCTGATTTTTTGCTGATTACAGTGCTATATACAACTATAACTTGTCAGGAATGAGTCGTGTTAAATAATATTGTGATTAATTGATAAGAATGTCCCTCCAACAATTTTGATACTTGATTTTTCAGTAACCCAAGCAAAGCCGCACATATTCCCTTGTTTTGGATTCTCAAATGTGAATAATTGCTTTTCAAATATCTTTGTCCAACCCAAAGATCTTTTTACTAATTATTGCAGCAACATATCCTTGCATTTGAGAAGTAGGAGTCAGAAAGTAACATTTTTTAACCAACACAAGAGTTGCCAAAAATGTTTGCATTTTTTAACAATAATCTTGGTTGCTCTCAAAATGACAAAATTAATTTGTCATAACACATGGCCCAGGCATTTCCTCACATATGGCATTTCATTTTGTTAAGGTCTTGTCTGTATTGATCTTGGTTTGCCAATTATCTCCCCCGCAATATCATGAATGAATGAGAAAAGACGCTCTGACTCAAATCACTGTGGTTCTTTGACACCGCCAATTTAGGCTTAACTTGAAAACCGAGCTTGCTTTTGCCTCCACAGCGGCTCAGTCTGTATGACTAAACCTCCCATCTGTGCAATGTGTCTGGGTTGTAGATGTTGACCTTGAAGCCATAACTTTGCTGTAACGGAGAGGAGAGCAAAGCGCCAGTAAAAACAGAGCGAGCAGATAATGAATCAGCTTTCTAATTTGATACGAGCCACAGCGGCCAGCTAAAGCATTACAAAAGAAAAAAAAAAGCATCCAAAGGCTTTTTCAAAACAAGGAAATGAATTTTTCTCTAGTAGTAGTAGTAGTAGTAGTAGTAGTAGTAGTAGTAGTAGTAGATGAACAGTATTATACATTATTGTAAATGTGTATAAACTCCAGTGGTACGCAGGTGGGGGGGTTTGCATGGCTGGTGTAGGAAGATAAAACAAGGACGACACAATTGTATTACAAAAAGTCTGCTTTTTAAAAGGATTAAACAGTGTTCCTTGTCAATTTGATCCATTTTATAGACAAAACCAAATGTTCCCTTCGGAGAAAAACTATTTACTGAGGCCTCAAATTAAATTTATTACCACTAAAGAGTCCATTCCTGATTTTACTGACCTACAGACAGCCTCAAATCACTTTCTTTTTGGAAGAAGGAGCAGCCACAGAGGACAAGAGACTTCCTCACGACAGCATCACGGTACCCTTCTGGTTCCTCAAAACGACCTCAGAGCAACCATCAGATTTGGTCTTAAAATGGTGGAAATAACATGTTTCCACTGAGAAGATGCAACATATAGGATTCACAGGTTTTTATCATTTTTTTCATGTTCAAATCAAACTGATGTTGCATCCATTGGTTTGTACAAATTTTGTCGCTGGATGGTCCTAGCTTGCCCTACTTATAAACATGACCTTTGCTCTGCTGAGGAAGTTCTGAGGAGCCCAACCCAGCTGGTGCAGTGATGTCTTTCTCAGAAGTTTTACAACAGTGTTGGTACATAAGACAGCAGCTGTTTGAATTATATGCGAGCTTCCAATCGCCTTCAGCAATCAGCTGGCCTTTAAGCAGGTGTTCAGTAGAAGGCTAGTGTGTAGGTGTGTTTTAGACCTGCCATTTCATGAACGATGCCCACAGGGTTATTTCTCCAGTGTAGCATTCATGCCAACTCCTGCAGTGAGAAGGTTTTGCCTTCACACTTGCACCAGCTTACCATTTAGAAAACTGTAAAGTTGTATATTTATCCATTATGCATAATGTCTTTATCATGCACTCTAAATGGTACACTTGCACAGAGGAACATAACCACCAATATTCCCGCAGATATCCAGCTGATACTGACACTGATGCTTCACTCTGAGGCGGAACATTTTGACAGCATGATTTATATTACAGATTAAAACCAGAAAGAAAAAAAACAAATAAAATCTGGATATCGGACCTGACAGAGTTGCAAAATTCAAAGATCATCAGAGCACTTTTCGGGCTGCAAGCCAACACCCACACCAGCGTACCACACAGAAGACAGTGATGGTTTGAAGTGGTATTCTAGAAGATATTGATAAAAAAAAACCTGCAAAAAGCTCCAGTCTACTATATCTATGCAGCGGAAGGAGATGGCATTGAAGCCAGACTGTAAATACAGAATAATAACCAGTTTGTTTGCCAAGGCTGCACAGAATCTTGGAATAAAAAATAAATCTAAACTGCAATTTGCCAAACAAGGTACTATTGTGTCGTTCGGAGGTTCAAATCTGATTTACAAACAGAAGATAATCTTTAGAATCAGCAAATGACTCACCTCCACATCTTCTATAGAGCACAATCAGTCAAAATGTTAAGATTTTGTATTCCTGCGAAAGCTATGCAGCCTTAGCATTTGCTACTACAAGTTAAGGCCGTATGTGAGGCCTTGTCTAATACCACTGTCTACAAAGTCAGGCTACTCTGAACACTGAATATTGAAACCAAGATTACATGTTTCTGTTTTAGCAACCGATGGATGGTCACAACCACCCGGTGGAGGATTCTGTGGGTTGTAATGATAATACGCCACCACATCCTCGCTTCAAAACACAAACTCTTTTTCGGTTATTGTTATTGTATGTGTTGTTGCAGTCTGTTTTCGAGGGGATTGTAATAAAAGTAGCCAAAGTAGAAGTTTAAAATCCTCCTACAAAACCCTCTCAGATGGTTTTTTCCACCTTTTTATGTTGAAAAAGAGCTGAGAGTGGAGGATTTACAACATGAGTCTTCCACGATGGCTAAATCTGAAGGAGACACTGTCACCAGTACTAATACTCTCCTGCTGACAGGGGGCGTTTCTCTCTGAGTAAGTTCATACTTCCTGATGCAGTCAGGATCTCCTACACATAAAAAACTAGTCATCTTGTACATTTGAACCCTGTTATACCAGCTCTGGTGTGTATGTCTGTGTCTGTATGTGTGAGCTGTTTGTTGAGAGTTCAGTTCAGCAGCATTTGGCTTTTTCTGAATAGGGTTTAAATGTGTGAGTCTGCATTTAAAAACCATCGCTGAGCTTTTCCTAAGTGAATTCCTGTAAATGCAGTTGTGGAGCAGGTTGGGTTTGTTGGTGTTGTGAATATAGCTGCGCTCGTTTGGAGCTTGAAGTGTTTTCTGACTGAACCCTCTCGATCTGGGTTGAGATTTAATTGAGCTGCAGCCAGAATTGTTTGACATCCTTATCTAACATTGTTCATCTTGAAAACCAGAGACGTGTATGTGTGTTTGTGTAGATAAAAGATGTAAATATGCGGCCTTCATACACAGATCTGTTCTTTGGCGTGGTCACTTCCGAAGACAGGTAAGAAGCTGTTCCATACAGCAAAACAAAAACAGAGGAAGTAGATTGGACTTGCACCTCTATTTAAGTGTCTGTTCATCAGACCTGGGTCGAGCAGCCCTTGAAATCACTTGTGATGGGTATTATACTTAATAATTGAAAAAGAATCCCTTTTTGTTGTTGACCACAGAACTATTATAATTCGCTAGTATCTGACCTGCCCCCTCGTCTATAATTCAAAGGAATAAAATGTAATTATTGGTTGAGACTATTGAACCCAGGGCTGATGGTCATACTGAGAAAAAGGATCATGCTCAGTAGTATTCGTGTAGGAGTTCCAACAGTGAAGCTTGCCAAATAAGGAAGTTTCTAGACATACACACATTACTTTATATATATGTATATACTGTATACGATATAAAATATGTATGTATATATATCTGTCTTAGGCTGCTTTTCGATACATTTTTAAACCTTGTATTCTTTTTTAAACGTTTTTCTTAACCCCTGAGAATACCATGGACTGCTTTAAGTATAAAATACAACTCTCTGCGAGAACAACAAAAGTATCTTTTTTTTTTTAAAGAAATACAAACAACTCAATTTAAGAACTTAAGAGCGCAGGCCTCTGAAGCTGGTTTTTACATTGTCATCATTCATCTAACAGGAGAAAATGTGCAGAAGAGCCATCAGAGACTAGAGCTTGGCCACATTAAAGTATGAACACTTTTCACTACACTGATATCATACATTGCAAAGATACACATGAATGAGATGAAGTATTACTAACTCAATACAAAAAAATAGTCACAAGGTCGGAGGGGGTCTCTTTAAATGCATTGCTTTGTAAGTCCAAATCAAAAATATGTTTAGTTAAATATATAAACTAAGGAAATCTTCAAATTTGAAGAGGCTGAAATAGTATTTTTGCATAGAAAAAAACGTTATTGATTATCAAAATAGTTGGCGGTACATTTTCTTTTGTATTGATTGTTTATCTAATTGTTGTAGGTCTAGGGAACAGGATACACAAAATACCAAAATGTCAAATTGGTTTTTCTGCCACTAATCTAAAATACGTTTTCCCATTTTCCATGTGTATCTATGGTTTTACTCAGGTCTCTGGTGCTCACAGTGTAACCTGGCCAAACTGTGTATCGATGGCTCTGGGCTGCAGTGATCTTGTTGGGGGGGGGAGGGGCAGAGAACAGTAGGCAGCTCTCTGCACTGATAGTACGCTGTGGCTCTGCTTTGCTAACTGTTGCAGATACTTTGTTGATTAATGGCAAATGCTGCATTTACATCCTTGTTTCAGGCACTAGACAATTGTTAAGGAGACAAGGAGACCGGAACAATGGCTACACTCGGCAACCAATCCAACGGGATTACCTTTTGGTTTGATTGTTACAAATCCGATTGAGGAACGACTGATTGATCTGCTTACTGATTGTTTGGTTTTTTGATACGTTTTTTCGGTCGAGGGGAGGGGGGGCGGGCACAGGGCAAGCGACAGAAGGCACAGAGTTTCTACGATGATTTCTCTCCAAGGATTCCGGCTTGATAAAAAAATGAACTCAGAACTAGGAAGGATTTGAAAGCAGCTGACAAAAGTCAGATCAAATATTTTTGATTTCGGCTGTGATGTTAGCAAAGGGATTTGCTTATTATGTGTGTCTGTATGTCTGTGTGTTTGTGTCTCTGTGTGACAATCTGAATGAGCTCCAGGGTTGGGGTCAATCTTTTTGCTATCAAAAGATTGGAAAAGCAGGAAATCTGAGAAGATAAATTGAAGAATGTAGGCTTTAGTGTACATTTCGCAAACCGGGTAAACATGAGAATTGAACCCAACCCTGAATGAGCATCTATTATACACACGAGTGCTTACATTACAGCTCTTATGACTAGCTAGTTGTGCTTTTCAAGGCTGAATACATGTTATCCCGTGTCACCACCTGTATATATTCAGATTAGCTCTGGTTTGAAATTGTCTTTCCACTGAACAGATTCAAGAAAACAAGGACTCATTGGATGCATCTCAGGCCATAAAGACCAAGAGAAGAGCAGACCCTGAAACCAGCTTGAATAATATTAATAATAATAATGCCCCAAAGTGTTTGATCCCAAGTCTGGCAGATACCACAGACATGAGGCCAGAAATGGGTACCCCAACGCCCAAATCAAAATGAATCTGAAATTTAAACAAAAGACTAAATGAAATGTTTCTTTCCTATTTGTTGAATGTATCACATCTTGTAATAGGCTGACGACAAACTACACTCCGGTGGAGTTGCTTAACTGTACGATAGGCAAACAGCTACATTCAAATTTCCCCCGAAAACAAAGCAGTCGAGAGCTGAAGAGATTTTCCACAAGTAGACGTGACGGGATTTGGTTGAACAAAGCCATCCAGCCATGTTTTGTGGACTGTATATTGGGCACAGATGGAGATACAATTCACTAGCTCAGTCCTTTATGAGGCCAGAACGCTCCTTCTCAGCAGGTCCTCGTTCCCAGAATGCAACTGCGGCAAGCGGAGTTTGCGTCCACCAGAGCGTGTGTCCGAATCGCTCTGCTCGCCGTCAGAGAAGTAACCGTCGGTCTCGGCAGCATCCAGCATTGAAGCGTCTTTTCCTGTGAGCGGCATGCCCACTGACTCCAGCCCTGTGACACCCCTACCTCTTGATTTCACCTGGCGGGAATGGCGGAGCCGTGGACCCCTGCCACGAATAATCGCCCCTGTGTCGGGCAACGTGGCCCCAGGGCTGGAACCCGGGCGTGGTGATGAGGATGCAACGCCATTCCCTGTGTAGACGCTATTCCATGGGCTGCGGTCCTCAGAGATGTGACAGGAATCCATCTTGGAGATGGGTGGCTGCGGCGGCGGATCGGAGCTCCTCGTCTGGTGGGGATGAACGTAGAGATGGTGCCGCGAGGAGCCCCCAGACCTTTCCCCTTTGCGGCCCACTTGGATGGGCTTTTCCTCTGCCATGCTTGCCCAGAGGCTCTTTGCTGTGGAGGGGCTGCTGGCGGAGGAGGGGGCCGCTGCAGAGAGGGGCATCTGGGGCAGGGTGGGGCTGGAGGATTGCGCAGGTGGGCCGCGAGTACGGGGCTTGTTGCTCCCTCGCGGTTTCCGGCCCAGCTGAGGTGTTTTCCAGGTGGACTGCATGGAGTTCTCCATCATGAGATTTAGCAGGCTCTCCTCACCCTGCAGGAGCTGGATGATGGGGGAATGGGGGATGAGAGGATATGAATCAAAAGCAGAGCCAAGCAATGTTGATTAAAAAAGAAGGGACGAAAAAGACTGAATCAGTCCATGTTTAAAGGTCCAATAAATACACGTTGGACACAACATTTTTACGATATATCTGGATTATGCACTTTGATCAAGAGTAGGGCTGCACAATATATCACTTTTTATTGTCATCACTCAATACTGCAATGGTGCTAAACTGCAAAAAATAAAATAGTATCAATAGAAATCTGCCTTTTATAAGGTGACTACAGTATCTACTGTATCCGTTCAATCTATTTTTCTAGTTAATGTTATTCCATGCTTTTTATTTAACAAGCAATTTGTTTTATTAAAGCAGTAAATATAAGTTGCAGATCAATTTTTGTTTGGTTAGTATCCAATAAGTTAAAAACCATTGAGTTCAATCCGTGCTGCATTATTAAAGAAGCATTTGATGTACGTATCAGTTATCCTAATGTCAAAGTCTACTCAGTATCGTCACCTCTCGGGCTTCCTGCTGCTATGGGCCTACCTGATCAGAGAGCAGGCTGCTGCTCTTGTCCCGATGCTGGGAACCCAGAGCCCACTGGCTCAGCATGTCGTCAGCTGTGATCTGAACTGATTGGGCGAGCCAGCTGTCAAACAAAGAGTTGTCCAACGGGAAGGACTTCGACAAACCTGAGGGAAGGGACATGAGCAGGGAGAGAGGAGGAGAAGAGGGATGATAGCAAGACAGAGGGAGTGAGAGAATGCGTATGGATGAAGGGAAGAGAAGGGGGAGAAAGAAAAAGTAGACAGGTGAGGGGAATTGAACAGTTCTCATTAAAAAAACAAAAGACATCCAAGTTGAAAGAAAATGTCTCTCAAATGAAGTCAAGAAGTAAAAAGCATCAATCAGCATCTGCAAATAAAAACTTTCAATTGCACAACTCGGCGTGTGTACAACATAAGGGTTAACTCAACTCAAATGTTACACTTAAATTCAAATTTTAACACATTGACCCATTTTTAATGATAATGACTCCATTTAGATGATTTTAAAAAAAGGAACGTTCAATGCATGAATCTGAATTATGCAGTTGATAGGCGTACAAAATTGTAGGTCTCCATTTCTGAAACCCTGTCCGATGTATTTATGCTTATCTTTAGACAATTCTAAAGTAAAACTTTTTTGGAATAAAATTACATTTTTGCAGATAGCTCAAGAGTTTGGTCCAACAAAACCAAAATGTTCTATTCATTGTTGAAAAGAAGAGAAAATAAATATTGAATGTTAGCTAGCTAGCAACAAACACACTGAATTGGTAGTGTGCCATGTTTTGTTCCTTTATAGACACAAATAAAAGATACAAAACTGTCCAAAAATGTAATTGCTGGAACCCCAGATAGATGCAGTTTACACATGAACCCTGATTTGATAAGAATTTCTGTTTGTAAATTCTTTTAAGAGGATTTTTTTTTGCAGACAATGGGATGATAACAGCGAGACTTCCACGTATTATAGCAATTTTGGACATTCTACTCTCCTATTTTTATTCCTGTAACAACAAAAGAACCCTGTAGAAACTAACAACAACAACAACAACAACAACAACCATGTAGAAAAAGGAATGCAATGTTTTTTCCTCGGGATAACAACAATTTCAGACCAATCAGAAACAGAACTGTGTGCAGAGTAAAACACTCCTTGTTGTATACAGTATGCAGCAAAATCTAAAATATCTGCAAAAAAAGCTGCAGAGGGGGCATTATCTAGTCAATGGATGCAATTTAGTGTTCACATGTAACCAGGAACAATTGTCAACCTCTGGAACCATAACCTTGTCATATCCATAAAAAAATATAAGCAGAGATAAGCAGATGCCAATTATGTTTACAAATAACTTGCACAAAAGCACATTAAGAGAAATACTGACAAGAGCGTGCATAGTTTTCAAGTTTTCTTGATTCTCTTCCTTCCTAATTTCTCTACCATCTTTCTAGCCTCTCTGTAAATATTCAGTGCTTTTAATGATCTGCCAAGCTGGTCGGCAGGAGGTGCTGTTAGGGTGGCTTTCACAGCAACTATACTTCACACACACACACACACACACACACACACACACACACACACACACACACACACACACACACACACACACACACACACACACACAACACACACACACACACACACACACACACACACACACACACACACACACACACACACACACACACACACACACACACACACACACACACACACACACACACACACACACTGGTCGTTTCCATGACGCAGCATGTCTCTGCAGGAGTCGGTAGATCTCAGAGGGAGGGAATAGGTGACGGAGGGAAAAAAAGAGCCAGGGGAGAAGTGTGAGGAGAGGGGATGATGGAGGAGAGTAATGCCGTTCACAGAGAGGAAGGTGGGAGGGAAACATGCCACACTGTGGTCTTTAGATATGTTTAAATTCTCACATATTGTACATCATGAAATTTATTTGACGATGGGAGAATATATACACAAGACTGCTAGCAGCTCTGTGAGGCTGTGCTGAGACACAGCAGTGCTTAGAGTCAAATGCTAACATCAGGATGCTAACATTCTCACAATGATAATTTTAACATCTATCATGTTTACCAAAATGAGTGTTAGCATGCTAACATTTGCTAAATAGCACTAGACATGAAGCTCAGCTGAGGCTAAAAGGCATGTTGTCAGTTTTGTAAGTATTTAGTCATAAATATAAAAGGATAAAAGGATACATTTAGACTGGACCTGATGATGATTGATGAGAAGTCACAGAATCTCTAAATCTCTTATTTTTTTATGAAGGAGGCATGAGTGACTGTACCCAATTGAACATGTTGTTGCTGCTGATCCCCACTCTACAGTCAAGGATCAGATTACAGTCATTTCAGCATAATGGGGAGGCTTCTTCGTAATTCATTCAAGTTTTGCCAAAGAAGAAAAACTTGCATTCAATTCTCGCTTTCCCAGAAATTCAATTTACCTACGAAAATAAAGAAATTTGATAGGCTTACATGATTAATAGGAGAGCAAATTATATCATTTTTATAATTTCAACCAAATCTCAGTGTCTTTAAAGTGGATCTTTTGTTTTGTTTTGAAATGTTATTTTTAAATCAGATTGAAAAAAAAAGTGAAGCTGTATCTTTTAACTGAATGACGACACTGACTCCTCCTCCTTCTTCAGCTACAGCTAACATGTTGAACTAATGGGCTAATAGGCTAATGCTATCCATCGAAATGTGCTGTTGCAGCTATCCGAATCCCTCGTTTGAGGCTTTGTTGCACGGCAGCAACAGTTTTGTTCTTCGTTGCGATTGCGCACTAGTCCTACAGCTACAGAAAGCCCCAGGATGTCTTTAGAGAACAGCTGATGTAGCAGTGAGCAATGAATCACTAGCCAGCAATACTAAGGCAGTGCCGGGTAAGGAATGTGCTAGCAGCAGAACAGGGCCAAAACCAGGCCTGTGTAGAAGAGAGTGTGTTTTTGTGTGTGTGTTGCTCAGTCTCAAGCCTGCACTACAGTCTGAGGATTGTTCTCGGGTGCCAACCGTCTGCCTGGAAACTCAACCAAGACAGTGATAGAAACAGAGAAACTGAAACAGAGTGTGCAGGAGAAGTAACAGTGTGATATAAACACCCATCAGAGCGATGAAGGGGAGACAAGAGGTGCAGCAGGCAAAAACAGTGAATTAAATCGGCTTAATACCTGATTAAGAGGTGTAATGACAGTCAAACTCACAATGGGAAGCATGAATCAACAGAAATAAACCTGTCCGGGTTCTTCTCTTTAACCAAAAGGGGTGTTTTATTGTCTCTTACCCCATTATGTTTTGATTGATCACACATTATTCTAATCTGTAATTTGGCCTCATTGTGGTTTTGCCCCCTGAATAAAATGTAACATTTTCAGTTCTTCTTTGCCCTTCAAGTGAATGCTAAAGAACATATCCATCCTGATCCAATTTAAAATATATTACAGTGGAAACTTGAATGTTTGAGTCTGTTGGGTCTTATACAAGAAGAGAAAAGGCTATCACGGAGGACACAAACACACCTATTTCCCAGAGTAACAACAGCCTGAATGCTCTGAAGTCAAGACCTAGAGATGTACTCAAGGCTGTTTTGCTTTTACTCTCACCATCAGGCACAACATGTGAAGAAAGGTGGGCTTCTTAATAATATCTATACACAATGTTATAATAGTAACAGTATAACTAGGCAAGGTTCTACAAGCTCTATTAACATTTTAAGTAATACATGAACAACTCTGTGACATGCCACAATTACTGAAACAAAAGCAAGATAGTGCTCTAGACTACTGTATAAGGACTTGGCTTGGTAACAAAAGGGTTGCCAGGTTCAAGTCCAAGTGTGGACTGGTAGCTGAAGAGTTGCCAGTTTACCTCATCGCCACTGCAGAAGTTCTTTGAGCAAAGCACCAAACCCCCAAATGATCCCGGGCACCGAACCATGGCAGCACCTTCGCTCTGACACCTCTACATCAATGCATGTGTATAGGTCCTGTTTGTTAATGTGTGCATGTATATATTGTGGACCTTTGTGTGTGGTGTAATGTAAATAACACTAGAGTGAAAATGGAATTCTCCCCTGGGATTTAGAAAATATGTTTTAATCTTAATCAAAAAATTGTACTCAGTGGGTCAGCAGGATTTTAGATTCACTCCAATTTATGAATCGAGTTAAGTCGCACCTTTAAAAAAGGATTAAAAACAACTATTCACTACTGAAGAGACATCGTCTTAAGTACCCACTATGGTTCTGCAAGTTAATCTGTAAAAATGTTATATGCAACGCAGAGCAACCCCAAGACATGCAGATTAAATCGGAGGGAAGCTGAAATTTGTTATGCGTCACAGTTTCATGTGTGAAACCGAGTGCATGTGAGGGTGACACCAGGAAGATTTAGAAACAGTCTACTTTTTCCAAATCACCGCTGGCATATGGCCTCCACTAATAAACAGTGGGGATAGGGGACAGTACATCTGAGAAGGAGTTCTGGTACATTTCTGTCTTTCTGATACCAGAACACCGAGAGGAAGACAAAGCCCTGGGAGTCAGGACCAGACCCGACAGAGAACAGATGGCCTGACACACACACACACACACACACACACACACACACACACACACACACACACACACACACACACACACACACACACACACACACACACACACACACACACACACACACACACACACACACACACACACACACACACACACACACACAGACTGTGAGATATGAACACATACAGCATGCAAAAACAAACACAAATGACACAATGACACAGGAATGGCATATATATAAAATGCACATACACGCACGCAGATAAATGATACAGGAAAAGCACAGCACATACACAGAAGGAGCTTGTTTGTCATGGTAACACATTGTGAGAGATGATCTCACAGCATCTATTCAACATCAAGCTGCAGTCCTTATCCCCCATCAGTCAGATGGAAAGACCGCCACAGAGAAAGAAAGACGGAAAGATAAACATAGTGTTATAACACAGTGCCAGACGGAAACAAAGAGTTATAGTGGAAAAAGATAGAAATGGAAAAGGAGAGAGCGATACTATCAGAACAGGAAGCAAGTGAGGCAGAGCCAAACACTCCTGTCCTGTGTTACCATGTACTTGTTTATTGATCATATTCACTTCAACAGGAAAACACTATTAGCTCTGTGACGTGCAGCTCTAGTTAAATAAGGAAATGAGAGACACTCATGCGTCATTACTAATGGTCACTGTGTGTTTGTGTGCGTGTGTGGGTGGGTGAAATGTTCAAAAACATCTCTGCCAAGACTGGATCTTAATTTTACTTTAAGCTTCAAATGCTAATATGATTATGGACTAATATGGGCTTCTATGATGATAAATGTCAGAAAGAGATTAAAATGACTCGATATTCAGTTTATTATTATATAACAAGAGAAAAGAACAACATCTCTATATTTTGGAGCCAGACAGCTGCAGTATATTGATGAATTCAATGATTATCAAAACAAAAGGAGCCTGCAGCTGAAGCCAAAACTACAAAATGAATGATAGGATCTATGTGGTTGTGGACATAAGATGTATTGCCGGATTTTACATTACAGCATCCAATAGAGTGAGGTTAAGCTTGGCTGTATATAATGCCTACCAAAATGCTATAATCCCACACACAAAGTCAGCCCATTCTGTTCTCAACAGAGCAGCTCTGGTCTCATCCTTTGATGACAGCGTGAAGTCTTTGTTGGGTGTTTTTTGTAGCTTTGAGCAATGTTCTATCATGTTCGTTTTCTGAGATCACAGGAGCAAACCAAGCTCCTCACATGTTGCTTTATTGCTGCTGTCGATCTGCCAATACGTCCTGTTTATGTATTTGCATTGTGTCTGATTAGTTGCACGCTGATGAGTTCGGAATTCCTTTATATTAAAATACGAAGTTGTAGTTTGTCACTTAGTGTCAGGACTCGAAACGATGACTTGAACTCTGACTACTCTTTAAAGAGGAGGAGGGGTCAACAAGAAGAGAATTTACCTTTGAGGATGTATTAAGAATTACCATAAATATTATCTATCACGTACAACTGCTTTTAATCATACACATGAAAAGCTAGATGAATTATATTTCAGAGCTGAACTCATTTTGATTTAGCGCTCAAATATTAATCATGTACAGTAATTGTTGGTGTAGCCCACGGCTTTTTTGCAGAATGTCACAGCAGGAATATTCATAACTTATACTAGATCTGGATTCATATAAACACGGATTATGTAAGACTACAAATCCACCCACCTGATGTCCTACATATAGAAGCTAATCACAGCGGAGGAGCTTGTTTAAAAAAAAAAGCCTGAAGATGTGGAGGACTTTGTTTTCCATTTTGTTCGCCCACACAAACATGCTGTATATCACAAGTTGAGTGTTTCTTCTCCTCTGTTGTTTGCATGATAAGCATTTAATTTCTTACGCAATAACAAAAAATAAATTGCACTTTGATAATAAGTAAATTAGTTCTGTAATATTAGACTTGATACTTAAAGAGGCAGCCCTCCGCATAAGCATTTAAAAGCACTATTTAATAAATGATTGATAACAAACGATGAAGTCGATTTCGAAGTCTTTCATAACCTATTATTGAGGACCATAACTCCTCCTTTTGACACCTAAAATCTGTGTTTAAATAGATGAATGAGAAAAGTGTGTATATATACATTAATAAAAGTCCCTGTCGGTGTCCTTCGACAGTTTTTATTTGATTATTACAATATATGCAAAGTAGGGTAATTACTTGCAAAAAAAGTTTTATATTTATCTGTATCTTTGTCACTACAAATATAATTTCATAACTCCCCGTGTCACTTTTGAGGAAAAAAGCTGTTTTTCAGATTATGTTCATTACGAGGAAAACCTTATTCAAGCTCATAACTCATTATTTTTTGTGCAAAGGATGCAGTCTATACTTTTTCGACCTTGCAATTTCCTCCTAAAAGCACAACCGTTATTTGATCTTTATGCTATAAATCATTTAAAGTGTTTTTTTTTAAATCTCTTTTTAATGGCTTCGGATGGTTATGTAATTTTGCAGTGGAACATTCCAAAATAAGAGCAATAATCTAAAAAGCTATGATCTGAAAGAGAGGAAACACTGCGTTTGATCCTGACAGCGCTCTGGGTCTGTCACGACCAACAGCACCAGTTCTCATCAAACTGTCACAGTGCTGCTGTCCCGTGAAGCAGCTGCATCTGAGAAAATAAACTGAGGATGTTTTCAGGATGTCAGGAAATATCATGTTACAGAAGCCAACTTTCAAAGCGAGCCTGTCTGCCTCAGTTAATGCAGATATAGAGGTAAATAGATGGACATGATCAGAGGGGAAGACATTTGATTTAAATTTGGAAACCTCTCTGTTTCTGATAGAGAGGCTTTTAGAGAGGTATCTGTACTCAGTCAACACATGTTTACCTCTGCTAACATGAACCTGGCATATTTCTACAGAGTGGAAAATAACAAATGAAACCTCTCTCCCTGCCTAGTGATCGACAAGATGGTTCAGAATAGAATATGAGAAATTCTGTTCAATTGAAATGTTAATACGCACCCCGATAATCAGACAGGTGGCGTCTCTTTTGTTGACAACTTAAAGCTACAGATTCAATCACCCAACGGCAATTTGTGTGCATCGACAGTATATCTTTAGTCTTTTAGCAAGACACTAAGCCTTTATCTCCTTTTCCACTTCAAATCACAGTATATATTAGTGTCAGCTAAATGCCTGTAAATTCTCAGTGTTACGAACAATGTCTACATACATATAATATGAGTGCTCCATTTCCATATAATACCCATTTTCTGAGGGTCGTATATAGCTGTATTGATGGGTGGTGGGGAATGGGCAACCATTATAATCCATCCTTGTCTCACATATGATGAGGAATGGCAGAGACGACTCCCAGTCGCTCATTAATGACAAACATAAATACTGACATCATTACAATGAATGATTTTAAAAACGCTTTAACTCCTTTTTTTTTTATATATAAGAGTTTAGATTATGTTGGCATAAGTTATCGCTTTGACAAACCACAGCTGGATGACAATGACACTTATCAGGCTAGGATAAAGACTGAGATTTTAAAATGTTAGTTATAACTGGATTTACAGTCCACAATAAAGGGTTAATCCGTCCAACCCATAGACTGTTTATAATATATGGGATGAGGGCTATGTTTTTGAAGCCTTAAATGTAAAGTTTTGTTTTTTTGTAAAAACAAGTGAAAAGAGATACAATCAACTTAACCGAAAAACACACCGTGAAGTTAAAGTTTCAAGACAAAAACACAGAAAAACCAACGGGCAACACCTTCTGGTAGCGACCTGACAATCACAAGTTAACCATACTCTAGAGTATATCCTGCTTTATCATTTATTTTACTCTCTATTGGCCCAGGACATCATGCTGTATTGAATAACACTTGAAACAATCAATTGAGACCATAAACTCCTCGGGAAATGCTTACTGAGCACTCATCAAGTATAAAGACTAGCTAGAGTTCTTTACAAACATACTTCTATTTGAATTTGACTACCTACTTGCCATTACAAAAAAAATGCAGGTTTAGGGCTTCTGCTCAGGCTTTATTTCAGACCTCGAGATTGCCGCTTGGTCCAGGCATAAACACAGCAGTTTTGATATATAGTTCAAGTAAGTGTTTCTCCAGTTAGTGGGACAATCCCAAAACTACACTGATGTGTCTGTATATGGATGTTTATTCCATTTAGGAACTGTTTAAAAGAGAGCGGCGGTGGGAACGTTTTGCTGTGTCTGCCGGTCTGTAATTGACTGGGACAGACAGCAGGGGTTGTGAGTAGACTCTTCCAAGTAAGAGTGGCCTTTGGCAACATATCTGTGAATCTTGTTTTTTAGCTTTTCTTCAAGTTGTTCTTCAAGTTGCCTTCCATTCTTAACAATGTCCACAAGCAACAAACACTACTATACTACTACACTAACATAATTATTGAAACATTACAAAATAAATTAGAGATGCAGAAGAGGATCATTTGGCTATTACTTTACTAAAAGTCCAATAATTGAGAGTCTTTAAAATGCCACAAAATGCCAAATGCCCACAAGAGACCATGTTGGTATTGACTTGAAAGAATAATTATATTTAGACAATTATAATTTAATAATTGTAATATTGCATCTGGTAAATAAAACCCCACATACACACACACACACACACACACACACACACACACACACACACACACACACACACACACACACACACACACACACACACACACACACACACACACACACACACACACACACACACACACACACACACACACACACACACACACACACACACACACACACACACACACATACACACACAATGTACCTAGCTCTTTTAGCAGGGATCCGTTCTCTGCCTTCAACCTCTCCTTTTTCTTCTCAGGACTACTCTTCCTCCTCTCCTTTCCTTTCTCCTTCACTCCATTCTGCTTCCTCTTTTCTCCCTTCTCGTTTTTCTCTGCAGGGAGACACAGAATATGGACTCAGGTTAGCGGTGGGTTATTCAAATTAAGCTGGAAAGCATCATTGAAAGTGTATCTTTTCCCTTAGGTGGCATTTGAGGGAGAACATAGAATACAAGAAAATTAAAGTTGGAGAAGTAAAGAGGAAAAAAAAGGTCAATATTGTTGAAAGATTTCAAGAAAAATACACTCCTTGATTGTTTAGGAATGAAACACAAGCAAAGAAGAGAATATATTTTGTTGTTTTTAGGACATGATCCTACCTAGGCACACATTCTCATAAGGTGAGAGCTAATTTGTGGTTGCAGGAAAGGAAAGGTGTCAAATGTGACCAACCTCCTGATGAGGTGTGTGGAGAGAGCGATAGTTCATGTTCAGTGGTACATATACCCTGCTGCTCCACCCAGATAAAACCTAAGACTCAGTATGCATGCTAATACATGTCTTAAAGGTTGTTTAGTATTTTAGTTAAAGTTTGAGGCTAGGGCTGACAAATTTAAAACCCATGTGACCCTGATGACCTTAGTTAATCTCAACGAAAAAAGAGATTATCCCCGGGGTTCCAAAGTTCATTTTGAGGTACTTTTACTTTACTTGAGTATTTCCATTTTCTACTACATTCTACTTCTATTCCACTAGAGGAAAATAAATGAACAAAATACCCACTTTACTTTTTACTTCAATACATTTTTTAGTTACTTAACACATCAATAATTATATATTACAATAGGTTAAGTTAAGACAGATGTATTGATAACTGAACTACATTCACAAGCTACGCTCAATAGTATGTAAATATATTTAGTCCCGCTCTTACCAGCTAGTAAATTGATAAACACAATAATGCATTCATACTTATAATCCAAAATAACATATAATATATATTGGTCTGAAATTGTCTCTTGTGCATACTAAGTACTTTAACTGCTGCTTTTGTACTTTTACTTGCTACAGAATATTTCTACACTGTGGTATTACTACTTTTACTTTTTGTGGATTATCTTATCCTGAACTTCTTCCAACACTGTTTGTGTTTCTGGATCCGCTGTTACATTAAGTGTCCTTGTATCTCTATAAGAAGAAATCCAGCAGCCTGGTGCCCCTTGAAGACTTAAAAAAAATAATAGCAATACCGTCACTGTCAAATACTTCCACCTAAGGAAAAAGACCCAGCACAAACTGCATTTATATAAATGTATCAAAGCACATCAGTTGTGTGTTCAGGTCTATGTGCATGCTGACACAAACATTGTATGACATGAAACAGAGCCCTGCAGTGTGCCTCCCTGCTGCGATCTGTCCTCTCTCTCTCCAGGAAACTTTGTTCTCTCCCTCCAGCTGAGAGTGTGGCAAGTAACAACAAACACTCATACAGTACCTAGCTAAAACCAACCTGACAGTATATTAGAGTCTAATACACCAGTAGTGCAATATTTACTCCTTTTGCACTGTGTCACTGTATGTTAAAGCTTTGTAAGCGATTGACATACTGTTGCAAAAAGGTCACAATCGGCAGAATTTCTGATAATTTTATATTAATAAAATAGTTTTATTTTAGTAAGGAGCTATACAGCATATACAGTTTCTATATACCTCATTTAATTTGTTTACAAATCTCTACAAATAGATGCAAAAATTAAAAAAATAGAAAAGCTTATTTACTCTGTCTTTTGATTTAACAAAAATCACATTTCATTATATTATAACGCACAGTCAAACTTAAATTTGCAGACATTTACTACAACAAAAAAATAAGGGATGCAATTAATGTTCATTCATATGACTAGCTGATTAAATATCTGGTCAATAAAACGCTGAATGTAAACTTCGCTTATTAGGCAGACGGTTATACAGAGATTAAAGAAGGAAGGATAGAAAAAAAAACAGAGAAGAAGACTTGAATTTAAGGCCTGAGGAAGTACAGTTTTCACAAATCACAGATAAATACACCTCCTTTAATTGTGCTGGATTGGGAAATCTTGAAAAAAATGCTTGTCACATCTTTGTAAATGAAATAACAGGATACTGGTAATCTGGAATCTACTTATGTGTGAGGTTTAACCTCTTTAAGACCTCTATGGTAGAGATGCTTTAAGAGATCAGCAGATTCAGGAGGTTGTTTTTCGAGCTCAAGCTGCCATGAAGAACCTGTAGGAGGAGTTTAAGGTGATGCTGCACAAGGACTCTAGTGACCCCCAAGGTGGCACTGGAAGGGGTGGAGGTTAAAACTGGAAGGAAGTGGAGATCAGACAAAGTTGTGCTCATGCTCCACCGAGTCCAGTGAATCTGGAAAGAGCTGGACTGGAAACCTTCCCACCTCCTAGAATGAGAAGGCCAAGGGGGAGATAGGCCGAGGTGGAGGAAGAGTTGTCAGCAGTGGAGGAGGGGAGGTCCAGCAAAACGATCGGCCAGTGGTGGCTGGAGACAAGGTGGGAGCACTCCATTGATTGGAAAGAAACATGGACTTATCTGAGGCAAGCAAAACCAGAAAGCTCCTGGTCCTCGCAGTGTGCAATGTCATGACTAGTCCATTAGACCTCTTCATCTGGGGTGAAGCGGAATCTCCAGATTGCCGGCAATGCTCAGTCAAGGGGCGGTCCGAGCACATCCTGAGCAGATGCCGAAAGGCTCTTCAGCAGGGCAATTGCACAAGGCAGTACGACCTGGTTCTAATACCCATGGCAGGACTCATCAGCATGGGAATTAGCAGCTGCAGACCAGTACGCCCTTCAATACAGATGGTCACCTTCTTAATGCCTGGAGTACACCTTCCAAAAACCACAGTAACTGTCAGAAATCCTGTCGACTGCAAAGGACTTTATGTGCTTTTGATGTACCTCGTGAAGCAGCTGAGGGTCCGATGGCATATCTGAGCCATCAAGGAGAAAGCCTCGACATGGCTCTGGATCAGTAGAGGAGGTACATGGGTTGGTAGGAATGCCACCTGAACACAAGCCATGGTATGACCAACCACGATGTTGAAAGACTCAAAACAACAATCGACCCCACGTTACATCACTGATGATGTGTTCAGGTGCATAGTAGAGATGTTTTTAACCAATCAAAAAGAAAAAGATTTGATTATTATTGAGAAAAATACAACACATGCACGCTAAACACAGGCACACACAGCATATAGGGCAATGTGAGGCACAGTTATAATAATTATCTTTCTCTCTGTCTGTGATATGGGCAGCCCTTATTGTTGGGTTGACTTGCTGTAACAGACTCCTGCTGTTTAGACAAACACAGAGTCCTCAAATCATGGCTCACTAACTCTCCTAGTGCAGTGAATCATGTTTATACACTGCATGTGTGACTATGTGAGCGTGTCCGTTGGCACAGCAGATGGCACCTGCAGGCTTCATTACAGCAATACTGGAGTTTAGAACAGCTCATTTTATTTGGGTAAAAGACTCGACCTACAACAGCATTATAAAAAAATGTCTGTAAGAACAGTATTCGTACAGCCTCACATTTTTTACATTGTTTTAGAATAGATTTATCTTTAAATATTACAGCTTTACAAAATTATAGCAACTAGATTAGATATATCCATAAAACCAGTGGCCGATATTGAACATTTTCTGAATATATTCAAAATCTGTTAACAACACTACAGCTAAGCTAGTGGCTCTGCCAGGCTGATTATGTTAACTTTTGCTAATTAGCACTAAACATGAACTGTGGCTGAGGTTGCGGTCATTAGTTTTCAGTGAATTAGTCTGGACCAAGAACGAGTATTGGGCAAAGTTAAAAATTAGACCCAATCAAGACTTCTGTCAGAAGCTCCTCCTGACAGACCTTCATGTCTGAACAAAAAAACATGGCCATCCAATAGTTGTAGAGACATTTCACCAAAAACCGCAAATGTCTTTGTAATGCAAGACGAAAAAGGGATGACCAAATGTATCTGATTTAGCCTCTTTGGGCCATGAATGTTTGCATAAAATCTCATCTTAAGCTGTACAATAGTTGTTGAAATATCTCAGTCTGAACCAAATTGTTGAATCAACCTAAAGACCTAAAATTGCAAGACATACAAGGGCTAAAAGAAGAACAAACTGCATAGCCTGATTCATATGATATTGTAGCAGTTATGTAGCATACAGTATAGATTCTTCTTTGTGGATGTGTTGGTTAGTACAGTACATGTCTAAACTGTGTGTGTGGCTGCCATAGCAGCAGTACGCTGTCCTCATGCTTGCTTTAGCATGGAGGAGCAGGGCATGCATGAATTGAGCTGAGAGAGACCAGAGAGAGATTTCACACTGAGACGACCATTGTGTGTGTGTGTGTGTGTGTGTGTGTGTGTGTGTGTGTGTGTGTGTGTGTGTGTGTGTGTGTGTGTGTGTGTGTGTGTGTGAAGAAAATAAGATAGTTTGACAGTAAAGTTCACTAGGAGTAAAATACTTAATGTTTACATAGAAGGAATATAAACATACATTTTTGGAAAGGGCTTAACAAGTTATAGCCTCCATTTCAGAGATAAAATCAAAAGCTAAAGGGAAGTATTTGGACACACCATATAAACTGACTAATGCTGATCAGAAACAAGGGATTGAAAAAGCTGTTAAAAGTGTTAAGGGTTTTTTATTTCCAGGTCCAAGCCAGATCATCGCCTAGGTTGTTAGCGAGATGCTCTGAAATGTGTAATCGTTAAAAGTTATGTGCAGTTAAAGCTGCAGTAGCTCATTAAAGTTATGAGCCTGACAAACATGAACAGCACTCAGAACACAGGAAGGACAGCAAGGTGGGATGCAATTAGTTTTCAAATGAGAATCAAGTTTGTTAGTTCGCTTTTTTTCCTACATGTTACGTAATTAGTCACCATGATCTTAAATAGAGATTTGATTTGTAAATCTCCAAGCAAACTTGTATTACTATTCCTTTCACTTTGTTATTCCTGAAAGAAATGGCGCCTTCCACAGGGAGATAGAATCGGAGGACGAAACCCTCTTTATTTGTCACATACATGGGCAGTGGGCAGCTATGGTGCAGCTCAAGGGCCACAGCAGGGCCTAGGAGGTGAACTGGGACCTCTCCAAGTAGCAGTCCACTTTCCATATTTTTTAAAGTCTGTCCGGGGACTTGAACGGGCGACCCTACGATTCCCAGTCCAAGCCCCTACTGACTGAGCCACTGCTGGACAGATCAGAGTTAAGTTCAGTAACAACAATGAAACCCTTAAAAAGTGGCTATTTTTTCTCCAAGAACACTACACAGTTATAATATGGGAGAATACAAGAAAAATCTGTTCTCCTTAATAACTATTGCACCTGCTTGCAGCTTCTCTCATGCACAGCACCTCCTCAATGTTTCTCCTCAATGAATTCTGTACTTTAGCTGTGGCTGTGCACTATAACTGTGTTTAAAGCCTTGACTGAGATATGGACAGTAACAGATGGAAAAGTTTTGAGAGAACCTTAATTTACAAAACGCTCAGGAGATACCCCTCCACTTTCGGGAAACATAGAAATGAGTTGTTATAATTAAATAGATTGTACCACAAGAATCAAATGCCCATCAAAAACAAAACGTATGTGGAAGATATAGTGTTATGGGGTGCTGTTTGTCAGAAAGGTGTCAAAAGTTACATGGAGGATAGACAGAGGCTTGGCTGCCAGCACAACAATTATAACTCCTTTGGAAAGCAGGAACTTTTCGAAGAACCCAGAAACCCTGAGGAACTTCTGGATTTTTCTACAGATTTCAGCCAAAGGAAACAAGGTCTAAATTTAGTTTCTGGGCTGCAGTTCTAGTGTCCCCTTTCTCTGCCTCAAATTTTCCTTTTGAATGTTCGTATAAACATCAGAGTGGTGCAGCAGTATTAACAAAGAACAAATTGATGACTTTTTTTCTGGTTTGTTACTCTGCGTATCAAACAAAGCCATTGAGTTTTGGGCTTCTGAACCAAATATTTATGATTCCTAAGATGCGACGCAAACATACAGTACAAAAAGATAGCCCTGATCCTCACTGATTTAAAAGTGTCATGTCTGGGAATTTGCTGAAAATGGAGATATTGGAGAAAGAAAATCAGGAATTTGCTACAAACCTCATCTAACTGGATAAAAAAGAGGTCATATATCATGATATATGTGGTCAGAATACACTTAAATGGCAATTATATTGTCTTGTGACTTTAGTATCGTGATATTATGGTATTGTGGGGCCTCTGGTGAGTGCTGCTCTTCGATACACATGCATGTCATTTAGTGTTAAGTTGGAGAACGGTATGACTGCATGAAACTTTTTTTAATGAGGTGGATTTGTAAAAGAGTACAGGTACATCTACAAGACACTTCTCTACCTTTTGCCAATTTATTTCCTGGCCGTGGCTGATATTGCGGAGGCCATTAACGCCAGGGGATCTTTGAAGGAGCTCCCAGAGGGAACGCTCCTACACAAAGAACATTCAATTGTGATTCCTTTCTTTTTTATTTTGACAGGAGTATCTTATCCTCTGATCTTACAGAGACCATTTTTCAACGTTTTTTCCCCTAATCTGATCTTGTCCTTTTATATGTTCTACAGCTTGGAAAACTCGTCTTTGGGTTTTCAAGGACGCAGGCTCTGCTTTCCACCTGCAGGTTTTAATCTCAGTGCAAATCCAACTATCAGCAGTGGAAACCTTTTCAAACATTTTTTTTGTCAGATCTGGGCTTTTTCCCCAACTCTTTTGTTTTTACATTGTGCTTTTGCTTTTCTCTCCATCCCTGCAATATTATACTCCCCTCCAAACCGCCTTCACTTTCTTGTTTAGAAGGTGCAACAGCACCAGGGGATTCGTCTTTTTGAAGTCTGTGATTAATTTCCCCTCTTTCTAGGTGCACTGAACTGCAGCGTGTGAGTCTGTGTGTGTGTAGCCACTGTGTCCCATTTCTTACCTGAGCTCATTAGTGCAAAATGAGAACTTTTTTTTCTCTCTCTTCCCTATTGTCTTTTCCTCCCCCTCTCTATCTTTTTACTTTTGTCCTTTCACACTCATGGCTGTTACTTGTGTTCCTCTCTCTTCTTTCACTCTTTTTTTCATCCTTTACCTTGGTGTTCTTTACCTTCCACACTTCCTCTGTCCTTATTTTCATCCTTCTTCTATTCCTCAAACACACACACACACACACACACACACACACACACACACACACACACACACACACACACACACACACACACACACACACACACACACACACACACACACACACACACACACACATACACATACACACACACACCAAAACTAACCACTGTCGGCTTGTCACAACTCTGTTGGAGCCAGAATGTAAATGCATTGCACTTCCCGCATAACAATAAAACTGTGTGTGTGTGTGTGTGTGTGTGTGTGTGTGTGTGTGTGTGTGTGTGTGTGTGTGTGTGTGTGTGTGTGTGTGTGTGTGTGTGTGTGTGTGTGTGTGTGTGTGTGTGTGTGTGTGTGTCTGTGCAGAATATAACTTAACCTGTATTTTTCTATGTGCATCAATATGTTTAAACATTTTGATTTAGAAAATGCTATCCAGGAAAGTATAATGAATATACCAGTTTTGACGATAACTATAATATTGAAACAAATAATAATATTAGTTGAGGGTAAATATAACTTTGATCAAAAGCGTTTTTTTTGCTGCCAATTTTCTATAGACATGGCAATAATATCAGTATAATCTAGTGAAAATCTGATATAATGACAGCCCTTATTATCATCATACATGGATTTGTTGCTACAGGATGATACTACATGCCGTATCATCAACAAATAGACCTCCTTGAACTGCAACAAGCTTCTTTCTCTGAGTTTGGGACAACAGGGATATCGGCCGCCTGCTGGTCGACCGCCTTGCTGGTAACATGCTAGCATTCACAAAGCATGACGAGAGCTGTTCCCAACATGACAGACAGGCAGATTAACATGACAGACAGAAAGGTGGACTGGCAGACAGAAAGTGAAACATGACAGATTAAGAACTATGAGAGACAGACAGGCGGAGAGAGGTTTTTGGTTCTGTTTAAGGTGGGTTAGAAGAGGCGTGTCAGGCAGGAAAGGGGTGCTGGTGCATCACGCGGTCCCGTGAAAAAAATATTTTACAGTTGTGAACCTTTCTGTGTTGCCTAGAATTGGTTGTTAAGACCAATTTAAGAAAAAAACTGAGACATGGTATCCAAAATGTTTGGATACTGCTTATTGTTTTAAGCCTGTATTTTTAGAAGATCAAATATGCATTTGGATCACAGAAAATATTACCAACTGAGTCAAAACTGTTGCACCGATGACAATCCATTTAAATGTATGTAGTGATTGGTATTTTATGTTCAGCTAACATTCCCATCTGGCTTCATCAGTACACAATGTGTCTGTGGTTTTGTGTGAACAATTATAACGTTTGGCGAAGCTATCAGTCACTTTGAATGCCAAAAAATATGTTTATGTGAGAGGGACAAAGGAACAAATTGGCCAGAATTGATGGACTGACTGAAACAGAGTGGCATGATCAGACAACCAAAAAATATAATAGGAAGAGAGAGAAAGTGACACTGCAGATGAGAAAAAGGGAATGCAAGACAACAGATGGTTGAGCAAATTAGATTAAAGAAGAGGATGAGAGAAAGACAAAAGAAGCAGAGAAAAGAGGTAGATACAAGGTGAGGGACACGGCAAATCATTTTAGCAGACAACCTCATCCTTCACTCTCTGCAACACACACACACACACACACACACACACACACACACACACACACACACACACACACACACACACACACACACACACACACACACACACACACACACACACACACACACACACACACACACACACACACACACACACACACACACACACACACACAAACTATCCTCTCTAATCTAACTCCTGTGGCAGTGAGAATAGATATGGCTGTTTAGTGCCAGCAGCACAGCTCCCGGTACCTGATGACAGCAATCTGCTGAGTCAGCAGCTCTAGTCTGTGTGTGTGTGTGTGTGTGTTCATTCGAGACACAGAGGGAGTTACAGGGAGAGTTGGAAATGTTTGTAAGATTTAGTGCAGTCCATAGATGTGTGTTTATGCATCTAGCCTTGGGAATGATGAGCACTCCAATTGAGTACACATAGACACACACACACACACCCGCACGCACGCACGCATGCACAGCCACAGGGGCAGGCTGACAAAAGTTCACTATCATTACCATGCCAGCGAGACGTAACTGGTATTACCATGACAACAAGCTCTCGCTGTCATTGCTGACAGCAGCAGGTCACGACTACGAGAACTAATGGAGTTCTTTAAAAATATTACACAAACCAGAAACGTACATGTTACTTTGGCAAATAACTATTGTTGTGGGAACTATGGTTCACCATTATCACCATAACAACAACGGCTTTGAAATATGGCAGCCAATGAGAAACTGAATTGCTGAAAATCTATGTGTTATTCCCCTTGAACCTTAGTTTTATAGCTTTTTTCAGCTGATATGTATCTCGCAGATAAGCTGCTTACTATCTAGTAATGACCTAAAGGAAGCAGTTATGGCTTAGAGAGTCAAGATCGCACTTAGTATGAATTATTACCTCCGCTAAGGAGGTTTGGCCTGTTTTTAACCAAGCTTTCTTGGTTAAGTGGTGCAGTATTTGAAGCAGATCTGAATCACAGGGCAGATCGACGCATTTTTGTTCACTTTGGTTCGACATTGTGAGATAGAGCAGTTGGCCTTGGTGGAGGTCAATGCTCTTTGAGTGCCTTTCTACTATTGAATACTTTTTGTTCTGTTTAGGCAGCATTTTTCTAAATTTGAAAAACTAAACTAATCTCAAATGTCCCTCGAATGCCTTATTGAGTAATGTCTTTCTTCTTTCAACAAAATTGGTATATTATGCATTACGTTTATTTATGAATGGAAGAACTAAGTATTACGTTTGTTTTCATATTTGAATAACTCATTGACCTTAATTCGTATCAAGTGTCCCTGGCATACACGTTTGAGAGCTTACATCCTGTTTACTGTATGTATGGAGCTCTTTTCTATTTATTTTACGATGAAGGTTTTGAGGACCGTGACGCATCAATATAAAAAAGTGTTTCACGAAATATGACAAGCTTTCAATGCACTACATGGGCTCCCAGTCCGTTTGAGTATTGATTTTAAGATTTAGTTGCTTACAGTTAAGCTTTTGGATACATTGCTGAGCATCTGACCACATATCCCAATGCACACCATAGCCTGGCTTCATTCAACCTCACTAGATGTCCTTAAATCCAGACTAATGATGTTAGGTGAGGATTTTCAACAGCCTAAGGAGGGGATATTGATCAGTCAGGAGTTAGTTTTAAATCTCTTTAAAAAGGCACAAATATTGTTTAGAAATCCATTGTTTTTATACCATTTATTTATTTTATAATCTTAACTGTTATTGAATGTCTTGCCTTTTGTGGTCTTTCCTAAATAAAGTTGTTTAAATACATTTCTACCTATTTTATTTGTGAAACATAGGATGTGTTGTTTTCTGGAGGAAATGATAAAATACAGTAAAAGACAAATGTGGTCTACTGTAACAAGAAGTGAAAATATATTACTATTAAAAGAATAAATACTATAGCATTCAACCTGTCCCATTGAAATGAGAAATCAAAATTTTAGCAAGCTCACAGCAGAATCATCTCAACCACCCAGCTTCGTCCTTCCTGTTCTCCGTCCCAGAGAAATGCATCGAGGTCAGTCAACTGTGGTCGAGTGGATGGGAAATTGAGCTCCATTTATGTGGACGGTGTGTGCCACAATATCTGACTGAACAATTATTTTAGCGTTTTTGCTCTGCAGGTGTCAAGTGTGGCCTACTGTGCAAAAATGATGACGGGCCATTTCCCAAATCTGTCCACCCACCACTCTCAGTCAACAAGGGTTTGGAGGGAACCGTTAAGCACTTTATGTTTCCAAAAGTACATTTTTGGTTGGCCAGAGCGGGTGTTGGTGGACTTGGCTAAAGCGCTCGAGTGGGTGAAAGGTAATAGGTTTTTACATTGGCCTGTTCATACAGCGGTAATTACAAAAACCACAAGACACTCATGTTTTCTTTCTCTCTTACCGCCAGCGACGTCCTCTTCCAGTAGTTGTATCTGCAGGTGGAAGATCTTTTCCTGGAGGTCACAAAGTGTGTGCTTCATTTTCTCTCTCCGTGTCACCATGTAGCACAGGTTACGTACCTGAAACACAAGATATCACTGTTATAAACACGGGACACATATCACATACATCATAAAAACAAATAAGACGGACACATACAGTTGTAATCAATATCTTTTATCCCAAAAAATAGATCTAATGCTTCATGTATGAGGAGTCGCTCATTGTAAGAAATGACCACCAAATAGTTTTAGCCTCTTGTAGTCAATGCTTTTGTGGTTTTACATCTTCTGTTTCCTGTCTCAATGAGTTCACCAGCTCCATTTCAAGCAGCAGCATGAGGCAGCCGTGTCTAATAAAAAAGCTGTAATAACTCCATTGTACAGTGTACTCTATTTGCTCACAATGAATAGCAGACACACAAAGCCAACTAGCATCTAGGGAGGAAGAACTTTGACAAGAAGTAGTAATGAACCAAAGATAAAAGGAATAAAAAGAGGATATTAAAATAATTTTCCTCAGTTAAATGAATGATAATGTCTGTTGAGCTTTTTGATTTAATGTGATAACAAAATATGTAAGGTGTGTGTTTTTGTTCTAGAGTTTTGCTTCTTCCAAGTGGTCAAAAAAGTAATTTTGCAAAGTGAATGAATCGGCATTTGATCTCACTACAACTCTATATCACGTTACAAGCGAGCAAAGCAAGAGGTATGGACAATTTTGAAGACAAAACATTTACATTTATATGCATCCAGTAATGAGACGGTAACAGACAAGCCGACTTCCTGTTTCCTGCCAGTAAACTGAATCCAAGAGCCCCCCTGCTCCTCCATATTGCCAAATTACTATCATATGGCCCTATAAGCTGGACAGCAGTGGTGTATGTGTGAGGATCGAGAGCATAGCACTGAATGTGTGTTTATGCTAGGCACATATGGATGTTCAAAGAAAAGCTGTGGTCGCAAATGTGTGTGTTACTATTTTGGATTGGCAACACATAAGATAGAAGGAGACACAGAGAGGGAAGAAGGCAAGTAAAGACGCTGAGACAAATAGAGACACAGAAATAGATAAATGGAGAGAGACAGGTATGGAAAGAGATACAAAAGCCAGTGCAAAGGCTAAGTAAACAACATTTAACGAGGTCCCCAGGCAAATGTAGTGTTAAAATGCAAACAAAATCTTTTTAATTAATAGATAAAACAGCAATATTTACAGAAAACTCTACAGGAAAGAAAGAGATTTACTGACATGCAACCACAAACTAATGATATATTACGTTCACCTTTGGGCCCGGTTTAATCTGACTTTCCTACGAGCTGCAAATGTAGGTCTCCCCAATGACTGTTTATATACTTGATAATTATAAACCTACAAGATAATATAATAGGTAGAATGGGTGGCTAAAGCTGGGTAGAGTTCATCAATATCTAGTACAACCATGTCCAAGAAGTAACAGTAGCGCATTAAGACAAGGAGATTGATAGTAACTGATTTTATTTCTCATTTGTCATACAAATAAAGAGGGTAGGTGTATAACCTGAACTCATACAGCTTAAGTGGCTCAGGCTAATTGAGTTTACGTGACATAAGTGCAAGTAAGACACAGAAACTCTCACAGCCCTTGTGAATTTACTATACTGTAAATGATTTAATGGCACCATCTACACTACAGCAACCATTTATAGCTTTTAAATGTCCTTTAAAGTGCTGTTGTATGTTGGGTTAAGAGAATATAGGTACAAGTTAATACAAACACAGATATTTATGTACAAAACAAATGATTGATGAGTGAGAACATGATGGGTTTTTTAGTGGGGGTTTTATAATTCAAATGATATCCAACACATAGTTATAACA